>NW_008337140.1:204338-305074 GCF_000622305.1 Nannospalax galili | reverse complement strand
CTGTCTCAGTCTTTGGGGAGCACACTGTCTCTGTCTTTGGGGCGCACACTGTCTCTGTCTTTGGGGAGCACACTGTCTCAGTCTTTGGGGCACACACTGTCTCAGTCTTTGGGGAGCACACTGTCTCAGTCTTTGGGGCACACACTGTCTCAGTCTTTGGGGAGCACACTGTCTCAGTCTTTGGGGCACACACTGTCTCAGTCTTTGGGGAGCACACTGTCTCAGTCTTTGGGGCACACACTGTCTCAGTCTTTGGGGAGCACACTGTCTCAGTCTTTGGGGCACACACTGTCTCAGTCTTTGGGGAGCACACTGTCTCAGTCTTTGGGGCACACACTGTCTCAGTCTTTGGGGAGCACACTGTCTCAGTCTTTGGGGAGCACACTGTCTCAGTCTTTGGGGAGCACACTGTCTCAGTCTTTGGGGAGCACACTGTCTCTGTCTTTGGGGTGCATACTGTCTCTGTCTTTGGGGAGCACACTCCTTCAGCTTGATGTGTTGTCTTCATCATGCTTATTGAAGACAGATCTGATGAACCCAGGTTCTAGCCATGTGCAGCAGATAGTGCTTAGCAGAACTTCCTGGGTGAGACTGTTGCACAAGAGCCTACTGGGGTCAGGGGCAAATTTCAAATGCAGAACAAAGCAAAGCAGAGTCTGGAGCTGGCAGCTTCCTCTGGTTGTCCTTAGTTGGAAGGAAGTGTGGGCGTGTAGGGCTCTGGCTCTGTGCAGCCCTTGCCTGGGTGCTGGCCTGCTGCAGGCTGCTGTGACAGGGAGGGAAGGCAGGATGTGGGTGTCCTGGTGCTCTGTGGTGCTGTCCAGGAGCTGGAGGGAGCTCTGCTACTAGAGCTGGGAGAAGAAAGTTTGTTCCAAGAGCCCATTCCTGACTTCATCAGGAGGGATTTGGGCATGTGATTAAGGAATGCTTTTTGCAGGGCTGGAGAGATGGCTCAGTGGTTAAGAGCCCTGACTGCTCTTGCAGAGGACCCAGGTTTGATTCCTAGTGGCTAACAACTGTCTGTAATTCCAGATCCAGGGGCTCTGACAGCCTCTTCTGGCCTCCACAGGCCCCGCACGACACAGGTGCACTTACATACGTGCAGGCAGTATGCTCATATACATAAAATAAAAATAATAACTTTTTTTTAGGGGCTGGAGAGATGGCTCAGCAGTTAAGAATGCTGACCATTCTTGCAGAAGACCTGGGTTCAAATCCCAGCACCCACATGGCAGCTAACAACTATCTGTAACTCCAGCTCCAGGGGATCCAACAGTCTCTTCTGACCTCTGCAGGCATTGCACGACACGGGTGCACTTACCTACATGCAGGCAATACACGCATACACATAAAATAAAAATAATAAAAAAAAATTAAAAATAATAAAATATTTTTAAAATGTTTTTTGCTTCTTTGCTGGCAAGAGCAAATCAATTGCTGGGCCAGAAATGCTTTTCAGAGATATCTCTTAAATTATCTTTTATAAAATATGTCATTTATTATTTTTATTTTATGTGTACAAATGTCTTGCCTGCATGTAGGTGGGTGTACCCATGTCATTCAGTGCTTGAGGAGGTCAGAAGAGGACATCAGATCCCCTGGAGCTGAAGTTATAGTCAGTTGTTAGCTGCCGTGTGGGTGCTGGGAATTGAACCTGGGTCTTCTGCAGGAGCAGCCAGTGCTTTTAACCACTGAGCCATCTCTCTATCTCTTAAATTATCTTTTTGCTTTGGATAAATTTCTTTTATAAATTAGAACAACAAAGAATTCAAATGTTCTAGAAGCTCCTATAAAAGGTAAGCCTAGATGTGTTTGAAAGCCAGCAAGTGGAATTTTCTGACCAGCAGGTAGCCTTTGTTTTGGGGACAAGTGATAACTTTGTCCAAATAGAATATTTTTAAACATGTCCTGTCAAAGTGTAGAAAACAACTGTTCTTGTCTTAGCTGAGGCAATAATTGTTCCTTCTTGCTGTGCCAGGGACAGGAGAGTAGCAGACAGGTACAGCTCCTCCCTCTGATTACTCTCTTGTCTAGGGGGCCCGACGGGGTACAGCTGGAGAATGCTAACGGCAGTGTTGCTACTGTGACCGGGCTGCAGGTGGGGACCTATGTGTTCACCTTGACTGTCAAAGATGAGAGGAACCTGCAAAGCCAGAGCTCTGTGAATGTCATCGTCAAAGCAGGTACAGTCCTGTTTGGGTGTGTGCAGCAGCCCTGTGGATCTGATAGCTGAGAACCCCGCGTGTCTTATTTAGTGCAGGGTTGACTAGAGAGAAGCAGGGAAGCAGGTTGAGGTGAGGGCAGCTGTTACTTTCTTTTCTAAAACAACCTTTAATTAGAGTAACTGTAAGGTAAATTTTAAGCTCTTGCCTTCCTCCCTTCCTTTCCTTCTTTCCTTCCTTCCTCTCCCCCCCCTTCCTTCCCCCCCTTCTCGCCCCCCCCCCCTCTGTTTGCTTCCTTCCTGGGCTTCCTTCTCAGATGAATAGGGAAAGAACTAAAGGATTTGTTTATGCATTTTGGTTTTGCCTCTGTGCTGCTGAGACCGGGGTTCCTGTGGCTCTTCTGCTAGCTACAGTGACACCTGCTGGCAGGCGCTAGAACAACTGTACTGCACTGCAGTTTCTGTGCTCACCCTTCCACCTTGCCTGCTTTGCTTGCGGAGGGACTGGGGAGGACTTGGATTGGAAGAGGCCATGAGCTGATAGTAGAAAAACCACCAGATCTGTGGTGATGTCCTGAGAGCATTGTGCTGACTAAATACTGAGTTCCACCTGGCAACCCAAGCTTCTAGCAGACAGGCTCAGAGAGGTCGCTCCCCAGGGAAGGCATGAAAAAGAAGCTGGAAAGCAGCATTTTAAAGGAGGATCTGTGATGTCAGCAGCTGGATGGCACCTGAGCCTCAGGCTTTGAGCTCCTCTGCCTCATTCCCGGTCGCCACATTCCTTTAAAGCAGAGAAGTGCTTCTTTTCCCAAGGCTGCTACAGAACCACAGGAGAAAACTGCTTGTCCACTGTGTGGTGTCAGGAGACAGCAGGTGGCACTGCAGCAGCCTCCTGGCCCCAGTGCCTTCAGGTCTGGACAAGTGTTAAAACAGCTCTCCGTGAAGATGGGCTCAAAGTTTAGTTCCTGAGAAGCTTCAGGAAGCAGCACTCTTACTTTTGCAGAATGTCATATTGTTTCAATGATGTTTCTTTGGTTAGAGATAAACAAACCACCAATAGCCAAGATAACCGGGAATGTGGCAATTACCTTACCCACGAACACAGCAGAGCTGGATGGCTCCAAGTCCTGGGACGACAAGGGGATAGTCAGCTACCTGTGGACTCGTGATGAGGCCAGCCCAGCTGCAGGGGTGAGTGGGCCAGGAGGGGAGTGCTGTAGAAGGTCAGAGTAGTATGTAAATGACCAGAGAGAGCTTACAGTGTGTCTTAACCAAATGGCCCCTTGTATCAAACCTAGACTGTGCTCTGAAGTACAGAGGCTTAAATGCCTTACTCTGGGTCATTCTGCAAGCTAGCATGACACAGGGGCTTCTATCCCTTGATCCTAGGGCTATGGGGGGCAGTGCTGTGACTGATGGATCAGGAAATGCCCAGAGCACTTTACGGCACAGGCAGCAGCTAACTCCAGGAAAGAAACGCTGTTTGTTCCAGCACAGCCATGTCATTCAACCCCACAGGAGGTGCTGAATCACTCTGACCATCACCCTGTCCTCTTCCTTTCCAACCTGGTTGAGGGAACCTACACATTTCATCTGAAAGTGACGGATGCAAAGGGTGAGAGTGACACAGATCGGACCACCGTGGAGGTGAAACCTGGTGAGCATCTTACCCATCTCAGACTGTTGGACCTCCATCCTGAGATGCCTTCTCTTTAGCGTGGACATAGCCAGACAGTAGGGCCACCTTTATAGAAAATGTAGGAATCCTAAGCTGAGTAGTCCCAGAGACTGCCGGTGTCCCGCCTTCCCACGCAGTAGCACAGATCTACCCCCTATTCTTACTAAACAGAAATCAAACCTCAGAGAGGGTGGGGCCTGCTCAGCATCACATAGCAGTTGTGTCAGAACCAGGCCTTTATGCCTCAGGTCAGCACTTTCTCCTCTGCACATGCCTGAGGAGATCAGACTCAGGGTGCCATGGGAATCCAAGCACAGGAATAGCTTGAGTCACGATGTCTCACCAGCACCCAGATGCAGAAAACAATTTATTTTTGTAAGTTGAGCCCCAGGCTTTATCTGACAACCCAGGGAATATAAAATAACTGGTGTCCTATACATTTATCAGATTTTCAGACATAAAATACCCTTAAATAGAACCATGTTTTTGTTTTCCTTAGAGGCTAATTTGATAGGAGGAGCTGAGTCTGGAGGTGGACAGAGCGAGGTGGTCCCTGAACTTTTGATGAGAAAGGCTTAATGCCAAGCCTGCTCTTAGTCCAGGCTAAGCTCAGGCATGGCTATTTACAGTGGGAAGGGCTTATGGAAGGTCTTCTTGTCCTTGTCCTGCCTCTAGGAAGGACAGTAGCTGAGACACACACGGTCTCTTTTGTGTTCAAAACCAGGCTACAGATAGTGTACCAGCGGTGTAGACCTTCCATCACAGCCTGGAAATGGTGCATCCAAGGCCGTGAGTCAGGGTTTCTGAACGATCCATTGTGACTTCTAGATATGGGCCAGTAAGGATGATCACATCCAGGTTCTAGAGGTGTGAACGGTGCAGCTCGGAGGTTGTGCTAAGGAAATCATTGCTTCTTGGCTACCTGGGCTTTCTCTCTGTTTGCTGCATTGACACCTAAAGGGATAGATGCATTTACACCCCTGATAAGAAGGTTGGGAGCGACATTTTCCCTCACATATTTATAGATAAAGTACAATCAATCCCCGAAAGTCAGGTGGGAGTCAGGAGAGGCTGTTGACACCCCCGTTAGCCTGAGAGCTTGGTGGTGCCCATCAGACAGGGCTTTTAAAAGACTGGCATGTCCGTCCTCCCTGTTCTTCCACTAAGCATGGTGCCTCCTAGTGTTGACCTCACCCCCAGCACTTGTATGACACTTCCCAGGGTGGTGAAACACTTTTCAAGCCAGCCCCTGATTGTCTTATCAGGGGTTCACTACTGACCCTTCTCACTTGAAGGAGGTCTGAACGCTGTCACCACTTCTCTCCTGTGCCAGAGCAAGCACACAATGACAAGTCTGTTTTAATTCTTCTACTCCTGAAGTCATGACTGATCCACGTGCTTTCCAGATCCCAGGAAAAACAACCTGGTGGAGATCATCTTGGATGTCAACGTCAGTCAGCTAACTGAGAGGCTGAAGGGGATGTTCATCCGCCAGATTGGGGTCCTTCTGGGGGTGCTGGATTCTGACATCATTGTGCAAAAGATTCAGCCATACACGGAGCAGAGGTAGCTGGGCAACGAGTGCGGGGAGTAAAAATTCTGGGGGCCCCCTGGGCTTCTCAGCTGAGCAGTAGTGGAGCTAGATGGTGAAGGGTGGGCGCTCTGACCAGGAAACACAAGTCTGTCTCCAGTGTTCCTGTTCCTGCTGTGCAGGCCTTATGCCTGCACTCAACCCTTAGCACAGCTCTGAGTACTAGGTCCAAGAAGGTCGTTTCCTTTTGTAAGCCTGGAAGGGAGATAACAAGTAAGCCTCACCTGGGTGCAGAGCAGTGTGACACACTGTGTGACCTTAGGGAAACAACCAGGGTAGTTAATTCTTCCAAGAGAGCTGGAGGAGGAAAGACGTTCCAGGAGTAACACTGACCTTGCCCAGCATAGGAGAGCTAGGAGGACGTTCAGAAGGCAGGAGGGTTTTTTCTGGAAGGTATTTGGCACAGAGTTCAGTGGTCCCAGGATGTGATCAAAGGTAAGGTTAGTGGAGACTGAGGATTTACATTAATCTAAAGAGTTTAGTTTGGTAGTTTGTGTCGAAGGACTCAGGCAAGTTTAAGAAATTCCACATTTTGACTTTTCAAAAAAGTAAGATAGTAGTGTAGAGGGTAAACTAAATTAGGAAGGTGGTTAGGGAGCTTCTGGGTGGTCCAGCAATGAGCTGAGACCCCTGAGTTATGAAAAGGAGCTAGATGGTCCTTCATGATGAAGGTGAGTGAGGCTGTTAGTCTGCAGGGCTGGACGGATGATTCAGGTAGGAGCTGAGTTTAGGGAAAAAGAAGAAACTCATTTGACTATTGAGTTAGGGGTGACTTTTTTTTGAGACAGGATCTCATGTAGCCCACGCTGGATTTGAACTCTTGAACCTCTTGCTCCCCCAACCTTCTGAAAACTAGGATTATAGGGGCAACTTGGGGGTAGAAGGAAACATCAAAAATCAGGAGCCAAAGCCATAGATAGATGAGTGACACTGGGGCATGTCAAGAGGATTTAAGGAAAAGATATTTAAGGAAATAGGCAGAGGAAGTGGCAGAGAGAAAAAGCAAAACTCCAAAGTGGAAAGAATCTCAGGGAGGGAGAAGGGAAGGCTGCTGGCAGTCAGGCATGGCTTAGTGGTGGCATGGCCAGTGGCTTCAGACGTTGCCGGGCCAGTGGTGGCATGAGAACGGGAAAGGAGCAGGTTGCATGGTCTGAGGACACAGAAGTGTCAGAGGCTGGTGCTGGAAGGAATGTGAGGGTAGGAAAAAGATGTTCCTTTTAAAGATAGGCCACGGGTGAGCCTTTGTAGCTCCTGGGGGAAGGTGCCAGGGGAAAAGGAGGTGGTGAGGGCTGAGGTGACTGATGGAGGCAGGTCTGGGGAACTGACTGTAGTAGAGGTTGGGAACTCTGATAGTGCTGGTGGTACTGGTCCTGTTTTATCTGTTTGAGCAGGGACAGGAAGATGCTTCCCAAGGAAAAGCATGAGGAGAGGGATGACAGCTGGCAGCAGCTCCGGGGTGGTGCTTACCTCAAGCAGTACTGGGGTCATATCGAGTGGAAGCATGAGGGGCTAGCAGTGGTTCCTTCCCATCTTCATACAGCAGTCAGCTGGAGCTTTTATGACCAACCGGGCCCAAGCCTCATCCAGAGAGATTGTGACTCAGTTGGCGTGAGACCTTGGGCACTTGCAGTGTGCAGGCTCCAGGGAATCTGATGATTAAACTCTTTTCTTTCTTTCTTTTTTTTTTGGTCTTTTTGAAACAGGGTCTCCCTATAGTCCCAGCTGGCCTGGAACTCACTATGTAGACCAGGCTGGCCTTGAACTTACCACACCCAGCTAAACTCCTCTTAAAAAGGTCAGGTGTGGGGCACACACTTTTAATCCCAGCACTTGGGAGGCAGAGGCAGGCAGATCTCTGTGAAGTCTATGTAACAAGTTCCAGGCTAGCCCATGCTACATAATGAGACCCTGCCTCAAAACAGGAAAACAAACAAATAAACAGCTGTGCTGGCAGCGGGCGTAGGGCTGGGCCAATGGCTGCTTGCATTGATCCCATGCTGGGAATTAATTGGGGAGAACGAAGATGAAGCAGCAGGTGGGGCAGGAAGAAGAGAGGTGCATCTGGCTTGCCCTTGGTTCTGGTTGGAACAGGATGGGCAGAGGCGAGGATTTCAGGAGGATCTTGTGTTTGGAGGGAGGTGCTATACTACAAGAGCAAGCAGGGCCTGGCCCCCAGCAGGCCATACCAGTGTGAGCCCTGGGAACTGTGCAAGCTCCTTTACCTGGATCTGTGTACCACCTGCGAATTCTATTGCTGGATTTATAGCATTGATGTTGAGGGTAAATAAGATAATGTGGGCTGGCAAGATGGCTCAGTGGGTAAAGGCACTTGTTGCCAAGCCTGACAACCTGTGTTCTATCCCTAGAACCCACATGGTTGAAGGAGAGAACTGACTCCTACAAGGCCAGGGCATTTTTTAAAGACTTTAAAATATTTTATTTATTATTTTTATTTTATGTGTATAAGTGTATTGCCTGGATGTGTGTAACTACACCCATGTTGTACAATGTCTGAGGAGGTCAAAAGAAGGCATCAGATCCACTGAAAGTGGTGTTATAGACAGTTGTTAGCTGCCATGTAAGTGCTGGGAATTGAACCCAGGTCCTTTGCAAGAGCAGTTGGTGCTCTTAACCACTGAACTATCTCTCCAGTCCCCAGACCAGGGCATTTATTTATTTATTTATTTATTTATTGTCTTTTTGAGACAGAGTCTCCCTGTAGCCTCAGCTGGTCTGGAGCTTGCTAAGTAGACCAGATTGGCCTTGAACTCACAGAGATCCACCTGCCTCTGCCTCCTGAATGCTGGGATTAAAGGCATGTGCCACTGTGCCCAGCTAGGGCATTATTGAAAGTAAAAGCTTAGCTGGGCACATCTTTAATCCTAGCACTCGGGAGGCAGAGGCAGGTAGATATCGGATCTCTTTGCGATCAAGGCCAGCCTGGTCTACATAACGAGTTCCAGGCCCAGCTAGGGCTACAGAAAAACTGTGTCTCAAAAAAAAAAAAAAGTAAAAATTTTAGAATCAGATGTAACAGGATGGGGACCGGCTCTGCCATAATTAACTATGTGACCTTGGGCAAGTAACTCAACTCCTCTGATCCCATGTTGCCCTCTTTTGTGCTGGCTTGCTTGTGACAGTGCATGTAACGTGCTGAGTATAGCGTCTGGTACAGACAGATGGTATTTAGTGGATACAGCTACTGCTGTGACTCCCTCCAGCTCACTCTACTGTCTGTCACCTGTCTCTGCAGCACCAAGATGGTATTCTTTGTTCAGAATGAGCCTCCCCACCAGCTCTTCAAAGGCCATGAGGTGGCAGCGATGCTCAGGAGTGAGCTAAGGAAGCAAAAGGCCGACTTCCTGATATTTGGAGCCCTGGAAATCAACACTGTCAGTGAGTAGTCTGAGAAGTTGGACCTCACAGCTGGCCTTCTAGGCCTGTCACCTGAGCACAGCCTTCTGTCACTTACTGGGAAGAGGCCATTCACCCAGGGCTTCTTAGCAACCAGAGCCCACAGATCCCTGATGGTACTCCGGGGTGCTGTGGGAATGAATGGAAAAATACATCTTTATTTTCTCTGAACTTGTCTGGAAATTCATGATCACCGTCAGTTCTGAAGGGAGGCAGAACTCATGACTTTGAGGCAAAGGAAATCATGGATGATTTCGTATAGCATTGCATGGCAAAATAGCACTTTTGCCTCCACTACTTCAAAATTGCAGTCATTGTTTGACTCGCTGCAGTTCTTCTTCCTCAGTGTTTTAATAAAGACACACAACATGTCTTATTTCAAAACTTTGCGTTCTTAAATATTTTGAAACTACACTCAGTGTGGCAATATCTATGTATTGTATTTCTGCAGCTGCATTGCTCTGAGGAGGTGAGACAAGCCAGATTGAGATTCTCAGTACAGAGAACAAAGAGGCTTTTGGGGCTGTTTGACTTGCACACTGTCTCATGAAGTGCTGCTGTGCAGGCCCTCAGATTGGGTCTCCAGGAAGCTTCTCCACTGAGCTCTAAGCAGTGGGACTTTAGTCTTCATGAGGCCTGGATGCTGGATGCTGGTTGTCACCTGGGCCCTGGCGACATTTGACTTTCCCTATCTTCTGCCACTTTCAGCATGTCAGCTGAACTGTTCTGACCATGGCCACTGTGACTCGTTCACCAAGCGCTGTGTCTGTGACCCTTTTTGGATGGAGAATTTCATCAAGGTGCAGCTGAGGGATGGAGACAGCAACTGTGGTGAGTGTGTGGCCCTGTGCCAGCCAGCTAGGCTGGAGTGTGGAGCTGTGCTGCGGGGGCAGGTGTTGGTGTTTAAGACAGACAATCAGGCGAGCAGAAGAACTCTGTGTATTTTGTGTTTGCAGAGGACCTTCCTTCCTTCCTTCACACATGCTGAAGGTTAGCAGAGGGCTCTGGAGCAGTCATATCAGTAGAGCCTGGCTTAAGTCAGAGTAGCTGCATGTTGCAGCCTAAATCCCACATGCTGCCAGTAGGCCTCTTGTCTGTTTGGAGAGCCTGCATTGCTGGGCCTCATGGAAGCCCACATCCTGTCCTACAGCTCTGTGTCCCTGCACACGGCAGAGCCCTCTTGGAGCAGAGCCTGGGGCATGGATGTTTCAGAAGCATGCAAGCTTTACTGTCTGTTAACTCATGGTCCTGGGGTGCCTAGGCACATTCCTGGCCACTGTGAAGCCACCTTGTTCTGTGTGGGGCAGCTCACACCTGCTTTCTGGTGTCTCCCTTGCGTCCTCACCATTTTGATTTTCTTTGCAGAGTGGAGCGTACTGTATGTTATCATCGCAACCTTCGTCATTGTTGTTGCTTTGGGAATCCTGTCTTGGACTGTGATCTGTTGTTGCAAGAGGTGAGATGAATTCTCTTTTGAAATATATTTGTCATAGAACTTTTCCTCAGTAAGGTATTTGGTACCTTCTCTGTGGAAGGATTGGGTTCAGATCTCTAGTCAGTGTTAGTGGGGTTTTGCCCAGCCAAGTCCTGTGCAGGAAAGTTCTCACTCCCAATACTCAGCAGAGCAGAAGCACAGCCTTACAGTCAAGTGGTGTCACTGCAAAGATTTGCAGGATGGGAACCATGTGGAAGTGTGGGCTGGATCACAGCCAGGTGCATTGCCACTGACTTTCCATGTCCCAGCCTTACACCTGAATATAGTTTTCACACAGTTATAGGCTGAAGTTCATGGTGATTGATTGGTTGTCCTAGTGTTTGGTTTTTTAGCTTGAGTCTTCCTAGCTAGGTATACACTATTTCATGGTTAGATTTATTGTATTTTTAAAATTTTTATTTATTATTTTTATTTTATGTGTATGAATATATTGTACCTGTGTGGTGCAATGTCTGCAGAGATCAGAAGAAGGTGGTGTTGGATCCCCTGGAACTGGAGTTACAGACAGTTGTTAGTCACCATGTGGGTGCTGGGAATTGAATCTGGGCCTCTTCAATAACAGCCAGTGCTTTTGACCACTGAGCCATGTTTCTAGCCCCATATGTTTTTCATTGCTAAGTATGATTTCTGGATTAGGGCATAGCTCGGTGGTGGAATACTTGCCTAGTATGTGCAAGGCTCTTGGTTCAGTCACCAGCACCCCTGAGAACACAGGGTTTCTGGGTTTATTACGTGCCGTAATAACATTTAGAAGGTACTGTCTTTCCTACACCCCCCACAGCCTTCTGCTATTTTATGAATAAAGAAACTCGAACTTAGGATAGTTATACCCTGTTTGAGAACACAGCTTGAGGCAAGACTGGGATTGAACCTGCAGTATTACCTCATATAAAATTTAGAAAATTAAGAGGAGTTTCAAAAGTCCCCACCAGCCTGAGTCAGCCCCCGGAGCAGCTCCATGGCTGCGGTGCTTCCTCCTCTCAGGCCCTCCAGCAGAGCCCACCCCAAAGTGGTCACGGGCCTCTTGCCTTGCTCTCCCAGGTAGTGAGGAACAAACCTTAGTTAGCACCTTCCCTAGCTGAGAAGCAAGGAAAGACACCTATGCAGCCCCAAGGTGGCCCCATACTCCTGAGCCTCACAGACAGAACCTCTTTCCTCAGCAGAGTTGGGGGTTATATTTTTTAGGCAAAAAGGAAAACCCAAGAGGAAAAGCAGGTACAAGATCCTGGATGCCACAGATCAGGAAAGCCTGGAGCTGAAGCCAACGTCCCGAGCAGGTAGGGCCCTAGGAGCTGGAGCTCCCAGAGGAGCCGCCATCACTATTCAGTCCCTGGGGCCTCGGCATCTTGTTCTCTTGTATGAAGATGAGGGTGGAAGTTGCCCGAGCTGTCAGGAGCCACATGAGGGGCTGACTGGGGGTTCTTTCCACTCGGTGGAGGGGCCACCCACCACCTTTGCCCAATCTCTCAGGTTGCTCCCTGGATTGGAGCTGCTTCCCAAGCTGCCTGCTGTGATCAGGGTCAGCAGTCTCAGTCCCTTATGCCTAAGAAAGTTCCCTTTCCAGACAGAGGCCAGGTCAGAGCCTTCTTTCCTACCAGCCTCCTCACCATTTCTAAGCCCTTTGCTGAAAAACTGTTTTTACAGAAAGCATTTATTAAACACCCTCCTGCTTAAAGCTTTGCTTTAGGGGAGACAGTGGGGAAGAGAGGCCCAAGACACTTTGCCCTCAGAGAACTTGAGTCTGGAGGGGGAGAAGTTGCAGCTGCAGAGAGTGGGCATTCACAGGCAGCTGGGCTCTGCACCTAGGCAGCTCCATTGTGAGCACTGGGAGCCCCACGTGAACCTGGGTATCGGCAGTGGCCAGAACATTCCCCACAAGACCAAGAACAAATCAGTGCAGCTTGCTTCCACAGAGTGGCTGATGGGGTCCTTATCACTTTACTCTGGCCATATTTTCCTTCCTGAAAAATTTCCATGACTTGCTATTTTCAGCCTGAAAAGTTGCAACTTTGGATTGGGCTGTGTAACCTCTGTGAGCTCTCTGTGTCAGTTTACTCTTCAAGGGTCTTCCTTCTGCTGAACTCCACCTTTTCTGAGCAAGTTCTGCTGGCCGTTATGTCCGGAACTCGTTCTTCTCCTTCCTTGACCCTCCCAGAGTCACATTCACAACTGTATAGAATCTGACTGTGAAGTTTAAAAAAATCAGTTTTTAAATTTTTATTTTTATGGGTATGAATAATGCATGTGTGTAAGTGCACCTGTGCATGCAGTAGTCTCAGAAACCAGAAGGAGGCATCGGATCCCCTGGGACTCAGTTACAGGTAGTTGCTAGCCACCATGTGGGTGCTGGGAACCGAACCTGGGTCCTCTGCAAGAGCAGTGAGTGCTCTTAACCACTGAGCCATCTCTCCAGCCCTGGGAAAAGTCTTAACACTTAGGGCTGGCAGGATATCTCAATGGTAAAGGCATTGCCATCAAGCCTGGCAGGCTGAGTGCAATCCTTAAGACCCACATGGGGCAGGAGAGAACCAATTCCTCTAACTTGTCCTCTGACCTCTGCACCATAGTATGCGTTATGTACGTGTGCACAAACTAAATAAATAAAATATAATTTTAAAAAACGTAAAAAGAGTAACACCTAAGCTGGATTCGAAGGAAGAGTAGTCGGAGGTGTAGACTGCAGGCCACAGTGTTGCAGGCAGAGGGAGAAGTGGTAAGGCTGTGCAGCTGGAAGGGCAGAGGGTATCTGGGGAGGTGGACAACATGACATGCTGGGCAGTCCAGCCATGGTGAGTGGCCTGGGACTGGGTGGTTGAGCAGGCTGTTCCAGGAGCAGTGGGTGCTGTGAAGGGGATACAGAACTGACTGTCTGTCCTGGTGGTAACAAGAAGTGATGCCCTCAGAGTGCTGCTTGAGGAAGTCGGCCTGGTAGCAATGTCCAGTAGGCTGAAAGGGAGAGGCTGCAGGTAAGGAGGCCAATAGAGACTCTGCAGTGGTCTCGGAGGTGACAGTAGCTCAAACACATTGTAACAGCAGGCAGGGGGCAGGCAGGGCAAGGCTGGCTCCTAGCCAAGAGGCAGAGGATAGTGCTGTTGGGCAGAATCAGGACATCTGGTGCAGGGGCTGTTGGGCAATGGAAGAATTAAAGTGAACCCAGCACATCAGTCAGGACTGGAACATGGAATTCTGCCTGCCAGTAAAGATCAGTACCTCAAAAGTGGGTCATAGCCTTGCCCAAGGAGAGACCCAGGATCCTAAGATGAGCTGTTGAGGAGGAAGGGTCCTGTGGGGGAGGGGTAAGGGGCACATCCATATTTGCTGCTGCAAAACCATCAGATTTAATGATTACTCTGGAGACGTTAGCAGCAGTTGAGTGTGTCTGCAAAGGAGCACGAAGCTCATCTGGATGGCAGGATATGAAGAAACATGCCCTAGGGATTTAAAAGCCCTTTTCAAAGTCGAGCCACGAAGAAAACTTGAGGAGAAGCTGGAAGCCCAGGACAGCAGGCAGAGATGCCAGGCCTGGTGGAGGAGGGGTTCCTGGAGGAGTGGGGCGTGGCATGGAGGGGAGCTGCTACAAGGGGGCAGGATGCAGATGCTGTCTCCTGAGGCAGAGGAGAGGCAGAGGTGCTGCACTAAGCTGGGCAGAGCCATGGGGGGGTGCTCTGCGGGGCACTGCCTTCAGCAGCTCTGGTTTGGGGATCTGCTTGTTCTGCTCTTCTGCTGCCCTCCCTCCCTCCCTGTTACAGTAGATTGACCCAAATCAAATGACCTTCTCTTTTACCCACAAAAGTGGCAGTTCTCTGTGGTGCAACCTAATTGGAAATTGCCACCTTCACAGGGGAGCAATACTGGAAATCAGTCTCCAGGTCCTCTCTGTGCTCCCTTCCAGTCAGTACCCCCCAAGTTTATTTGCAGTCTTGGAGTTCTGTGAATGGCATTGCACACTGGCCCCTTTCACCCAGCATCCTATTCCCATATTCCTACAGCAGCCCACTCATTTGCTCTGCGGTAGAGTTTCCATTATGCAACCACACTTAGTGATAAATGTCACTTATTGACCATTTAGACTGCTGATGGACAACTGTGCTCTTTCCAGCGAGTGCTGTGAACAGTCTTGTCTGTGTCTTTTGGTGCACATATGTATGAATTTCTGTTAGGTGCAGACTTAGAAAGGGAATTGTTGAGTCTGAGGGACTACAGATTTGTGTTGTTTTTACTGATCGTATGTGTCCCCATGCATACTTGTCATGCACCCACATGGTGGCTATGAACCATCCTTAACATCAGTTCTAGGGGGAATCCGAAGCCGCCTTCTGACCTCCGCGGCACTGCACAACTCGGGTGCACTCACATACATGCAGGCAATACACTCATACACATAAAATAAAAAAAAAAATTTATGTGTAAGCACATGAATCTGTGTGAGTTTATGTGCGCTTATGTGTAGTGCCAATGGAGGCCGAAAAAGGGAATTGGATCCTTTGGAGCTAGAGTTACAGATGGTTGTGAGCTAACATGTAGGCGCTAGGAACCAAACTCAGGTTCTCTGTAAGAGCAGCCAGTACTCTCAACCACTGAACCATCTCTCCAGCCTCAAGTGCTTCTTAAGGGTGCGTTCTCAGGAGCCAGCTGCTTGGGACTCTCTGAGAGTTCCACTTCAGTTGGGCTGTCCCACCTCCGGTACCCCTGCAGTGGAGGCAGAGCAGATGGAGAGCCCACGGGGCACAGGCCTACATCCGCACACTGTCATGGTCTCGGTGTCTGTGCCTCGGGACAGGAGATGGCCAGAGAGCATTCTCCAGGGCCTGAGTTCCCTGTGCTTTTCTGCCTCCCTCCTCCCTCCACCCTGTCCACAAAGGAACCTGAGGAAATATTCTTTATCTAAAAGGGAAGAGAATGCCATTGGGACAACAGCTAAAGCTCAAGGCCCAGCAGGAGAGCCCAGGTCTGATCTTCAGGCTGTGCTTTGTGACTTCTTCCCATGGACTGTTCTAGAAAGCCCCAGACCTCCTTCTACCTCTCCTACCCCAGCCTAGAGAGAAGCATCTCAAGGCCAGGATGACTGTGGTTTCTGCTGAGGCCTGGGAAGGTTGTTTCTTAATGCTGAGGGTGCTTGTCTTCCTACAGGTGTCAAACACAAAGGCCCCATGCTGAGTAGCAGCCTGATGCACTCTGAGTCGGAGCTGGACAGCGATGATGCCATCTTCACATGGCCAGACCGGGAGAAGGGCAAACTCCTGCATGGTCAGAATGGATCCGTGCCCAATGGACAAACCCCGCTGAAGGCCAGGAGCCCACGGGAGGAGATCTTGTAGCCCTTTGGTCTGTCTCCTTAGGACAGGCCTCAGTGCCAGGGCCCAGAGCACCTCCAGGCTGGTTCCCTACTACCAGGTCTGCGGGCAGCTACTCTCCCAGCATGTGCTGGTCACTCCATCCCAACAGCCCCTTCAGAACTGTTGGTACTTGAATCTACAGACACTCTAGGAACCGCTGAATGAAGCTGTGAATGAAGGTTTCTCTTTAAACCTGTCTGGTAGCCCCCCAAATATCCTCAGCTCAGGGCCTCCTTTTTGCACACACCTCCCTGCCCGCTGCCTGAGCGCCAGCCCCTAGCCTCTCAGCTGTGTTGTAGCAGTGCTGCTGGGTCCAGAGCACACATGGCAAGGCCTGCTGTTTCCCCTGCATCTGGCACAGAACCAAGTGCCACCAGTCTCCTGGCACGAGGGGCCTAGCGGGGGCTGGGGGTGTGTTCTCTGTTTGCCTCTGGGACAGTGCATACCCTGACTAAGCCAAAAGGAATCCTTGCCCACTACTGATGCTGTGGTGGTAATGCGGAAATGCCTGGCCCCTTAGCACTAGAGCTGGCTTGTGTACTGGCTGCATCAGGGATGTGAGGGGCCTCCTGGCTGCTGGGGACATGTGTCAGCAGCTGGGCTGGATGCAGTGGTTTCCCCTTCATCTGACCAGCACCTGCTGCTTCCAGGCTCAGGCCACTACTTGTGTCTTGAGAGACAGCCACAGATTAGAATGCTGTGAAATCAAGAGTGCACGTGTGACTGTTCCATTGTGTCCTTCGCCTACCCCTTCATCCGTCTATAGTGTCCCTTGCATGTGTGAATGTTGAGTGTGTGTGCATCAGTTCCTCATAGGGCTCTTGGCTGCTCACAAGGCAGTTCTGATTTGGAGACTCTCAGCTCCTGGGATGACATCTGAATCCCTCTTACCCTGTCACCAGCTCCTCAGCCACAGTGTCTGTCAGCTGAGGAATGGGGAGTAACTTTTTTAAGAGGACTTACAATTTCTACTACTGCACTACTGTCTGTTGTGAGATGATTAAACATGCTATTTAATTGTGTGCCTGCCTACCACATAGTGTGATTTCATGCTATATCCCTGACCTGTGTGCAAGGTCCACCCCTGGTGTAGATATGCAAGGTTGTCACTGCTGGGCCTGCCTCCAGCGCATGTAGCTGCTGGTACTGGGATCCAGAGTACCAGGTGGATGACCACCTGCTGGCCGTGGCTGCCCTATGACTTTGACCTTTTGTTACACAAAAATGACTTATGGGGGCACAGAGTGTCTGATAGTCCAGGATATCACTGCAAGACTTTTTGGCCAGTTATTCCCTTTTGGGTGGGTTCCCAGGTCAGCTGGTGTTGGCCACATTCCCAAGTACACTCATTCTCTTTTGTAAACTGCTGGGATGTGGAAGAGGGTCAGGCTCCTAAGATAACACAGTCCCTATACACAAAGTCCAACTGTGTAGGTGGAGTGGTGGCCCCACATTTTGGCCCAAAAGCTAAGGTAGGAGATGAAATGCTGACGTGGATGGGAACAGACCCATCCACTCAGACCCAGCAGAGCCCAGTCGGTGCTGCTCAAATCGTCAGCTTGAAAGGGCTTTCAAAGTCTGGGGTTCTGACTTTAAGTCCAGGTGGGGTCATGAGAATTTGCCACAATGGTGCTACTGACCTTGGGCCCATGTCGACAAGAGCCATCGGGTGAAACATGCACTCAAGACCACAGGCAGGAGGCTGCATGTCCCACTCAGAATGCACATGAGGAACATTCAGAGCAGGGTGTGTTCCAGCTGCCAAAGGGGTACACGCCAAGCAAGGGGCCAGACTTGCTGCCCAAACATGGCCACAGCAGGCAGGCTCAGGAGCAGAGGGCACTTGGGAAAAGAGAAAACAGAGGGAAAAAAAAGCAAACCCAATGCTGTCCTTCCGGCCTAGTGTTCGACTACACCTAGAACACTGTCACATCCCATCTTGTCTACTGGTGAGGGTTCTTAGGGACAGACTACCAGAGCTCCAGCCCTCTTGCTGCCCCACAGCAGCCTTTTTTGAAGTAGTGCTCATCTCAGGAGTGTAGAAGACCCTGCTTGACCGAACATATCTTGGGTGAACACTCCTCTGCTCTCACCAAGGGACTCGGGCTTTCGGTTTCTAAATGGCCAGGAAAAAAGCTAAGTCTCCAAGAGGCTACAATACATGGAAAGCCACCGCTCTGTTGGGGAGAGGTAAGGTAGACACTCACCTCAGGTCTCCCCATGGTCCTCAGGTCACCCCTGAGAGTCAGGAGCTGAAGGGTCCTCACCTGCACTGAGAGGTGCTGAAATCAGGAGCCTGAGCCCACGAAATGGGTTTGAGGACACAAGGCAACCCAACTCCTTTACAGACTCTGTTTTGGGGACCCTATTGTTCCTTGTCAAACCAGGTATCATCCAAAACAAATATGTTATTTCATAGATCCTGCGGACTACAGCAATTACGAACAACCAGTCTGGAGAATGATTTCTAACAGCCGTTTTTAGCTTTGAATGAGTGATTTTATATATACATATATATATCAAACATACATGTGTATGTACATATGTACCTGTACATGATGACTAGGGATATAGCAAGGAAAAGTCAAAAAATAAATAGCGAGTAGCAGAGTGAATAGCAACAGCAAAACATCCCCAATTCAAGCGCTCACAGCAGCAGAGACTGGAGTACCACGATTAAGAGCAACGGTAACACCATGTCCAGTGCTCACAACATTCAGCAGAAACAGACAGGGAAGCGGAGGCAGTTAGCTGGAGTTTCTGATGAACCATAGTCTCCATGGATGAGTTTTTCATGGCCTAACTCTCCCGGTTGGTTTCTCCTGGTTGTGAGAGCCCAAAAATGTGCTCTTCCCGCTGCCTCTATCTACCTGCTATCTGTTACTTTTGGTTGCTGTGTACTTAATACTAACTCACTCACTCAAAACAGAAAGACACGGCTACTGTGAATCATTCTCCAGATTCTTGAAACACTGAGCCACTACTGTTAACACCTTCCACTTAGTCCCTAGCCCCTGATTTGGGGCTGGTACCAGGGGTGTGTGTCCGATGTTGAGGACTAAGCTGTGGTTGTCCATGCTTGTCTCCCACATCAACCTGGACAGTGTGTGCCCAAAACTCACCCTCACTGATCAGGTCTGGCATTAGAGGGCACTGGAAATATGACTGGTTACCCATCATGGAAGATCAGGACTTAACCAGCCATTTAGCAAATCCTCAACAAAGATACACATTACCTCTGCCAACAACCATGCCCTGCTCCCACTTTCCTGGAAATATTTCATTTTTTCCTCACATCTAACTAGGCAATACTTTCTTGTATGTTGACATTGGTAGCTCTCACTCTGGCTACTAGTGCTATTCAGTAAGAATCACTGGGGAACTTTTAAAAACTAAAGCAGCCAGGCATGGTGGTGCACACCTTTAGTCCCAGCACTTGGGAGGCAGAAGCAGGTGGATTGCTCAGAGTTCAAGGCCAGCCTGGTCTACATAGTGAGTTCCAGGCCAACTGGCTACAGGGAGACCCTGCTGTCAAGACCAAAAAAAAAAAAAAGAGCAGTGAAGCCTGGAATCTCTACCCTGGGGTTATATTGGTTTCAAAACTCTTAACCTTTTCTTAATTCCTCAGGTAATCTGTAGTCATACTATCCCTGGAAGAGAGGAAAAACAGCCCTCAGCAGCTCAGCTTCAAAAGACTTACCAATGGGGGAAGGCGCCCAGGATCTCCCAGTCAGCTCAGACAAAGAATGTGAGGTTGGGCGTGGCAAAGCTCAGCTCTGGCCAAATCCCATTCCTTGTCCAGGGCATATAGCTTGTCTTCTTTGCACAACACAGGTATCTTCAACCCTGACCCACTGCTGACTTCCCTCACAGTCCTCTCTCTGACCAGCATCAGGGGTACTCAGGGATGCTGCAGCCACAGACGGGTAGCAGGAACCTGGTACCAAAGCACTATTTAGAATAACTGCCCCACCGGAGTAGCCACTGATTGTTGTGACTGACTGAAATAAACTGTTAGCCAAGGTTGTTTCCTTTTCCTCTCTAGAAAGAGCTAGTGTTAAGATGTTAGGGCCCTAGCTTCACTTCTGTCAGGCTTCCACAGGCCCAAGAAGCTACCAGGCTTGGTTGTAGCCTCTGCCCAGACATTCACAAGAGGCCAGTCTACAGAATGACAGGCTAGAAGGCACACTAAGGTCTGTGCAAAGCTCCAGGTCACATGCTGTTTTATATTCTGTTGTTAGAGACAGGTCTCCCTGTAGCATTAGCTGGCCTGAAACTTGCTATGTAGATCAGGCTAGCCTCAATCTCAGCAGTGCACCTGTCTCTGCCTCTGAGTGCTGGGCCTGACGGCACACACCATTACACCTGGCTTTGAATTGGTACCTCCGACCCTCCATTACATATGGACCTTAAACAGATGAATGTATATTGTGTGTGTTGGGGGCTTCAGGAGACAAAGTGAGCAAAAGACTGAGACTGAAATCCCTGGATCTCTTGTATGAAAGACATCCCCTGCCTGCTGAGGGGATATCTCACCTGTTTTTTAAATGTCCTGTTGTTCAGAAACACCTGCTTTCAAATCCTCATTTCTGTGATCTTACATAGGATGAATTCAGTGCAAAATGTGTTTAAACTGGATGTTTAATTGGCTACATTTGTTTTCAACTGCAAATACAGCTGTAGGAAGCCATTATCTTTGGGATCTACCAATAATCACCATACCAGAACCTTTTACCTTTCCCGGAACCCAGTGCTCTTCATAAGAATGTCAGCAAATACCCAGAATCCCCCTAGGCGCCTGATCTAAGACCAGAGCCCCCAAAGGAGAGATGAATCAGGAACAGCATGGTTTCATGGTTTTTCTTGCATTATTTAGATAGCTAAAGTACTCAGACTGCCACGCCTCCTCTCCTATTGGTGCAGGCTGAGCCTTTCCCAGGCCTTTTCAGGTTTATTTGAGATCCATATCTTCTATGCCATTTTATGCTCTGTCTAGCACACAAACCTTTAATTTCAAATGGCTGGAACACTACACTCTGACCTTTCAGAACAGACAACATCTCAGGGAAACTTGGTGAGGTGGGAGAGTCAACACTAATGTTTAAACTTCCTGTTCTCTTCCAAGGCAACAAAACACGAGTCTCAGTAGTCTCAGATGAGGGATCCGACCAAGCCATCCATAAGCACCCACTAGTAGACAGTAGAGAAATCCAGGAACAGTAAACACGGCTGCTTTCAGGAGAGACAAGTGCACACTAGTTTACTCCTACCAAGCTGTTGCTCTGAAAGCATGAAGCAATTTTAAAGATGGTCTTTGGGAATATTAAATACCAGACTCTTATTTGGAAAAGCACTGTATACTTCAGTATTTCAAAAGCACCAATGTGAGCTTACCCATTGTTATATCCTTGGTCCAACCCAAGGGGCTGGAATGCAGTTCAGACTGTGCCCACAACAGACAAGAGAACCTGGCAAGAGGCCTGGTAGCAGGCCCAGTAGCATAGGGGCCAACAAGATGGCAGTCTCAGGATGTGAAGATGTGGCACTTTCAAAGGAAAGGAAGATGATGAGGGGCTGGTTACTGGCCACTGTGTGCGTAAAATTTAAACTACTGGCTAGTAACAGGCAAGAATTGTGACTGAATTTAAAGCTATGTAAGGTCTTTCCATAGGAGAAAGCTTATTTTAGGATTTCAGTCAGGTTTTCATGTTATAAATACTGAGAAAGCAACTAAATATTCAGAACTAGAACATATAATAGCATCTAAACCAGTGGGGGGAAGGGGGAGGATCATATCAATCAACCCATCAGAAAGCAAGAATGGACCCAGGTATAGTGGTGCACACCTGTAAGCCCAGCACACAGGAGGCTGAGGTAGAAGGGCCACCCCAAATTTGAGGCCAGGCTGGGATAGGTAGATTCTACCTCAAAACAAAACAGAAAGCAGGAACGGGGTAGAGGAAGTTATTAAAAAAATCTCACTGGGGGTCTTGGGAGACACAAGCAGTCACCACAGCCAGGCATGGCGGCTCAGGTCGGTAATCTCAGCATTTGGGAAGATGAAACAAGGCTGCTGTGAGGTGAAGCCAGATTTCAGGCCTTCAGTAAATGAGCCCCATCTCACAGCCCACCTCCCAATACCACCATTTAATAATCGTAAATCTCTCCAAACAAGACACCTAAAATATAAGACTGAAAATACAAAATCAGTGTGTCTTTGTTTCCTATTAAAATAATGAAATAGTTACCAATTCCCTTCAGAGTTACTACCAAAAACTAAACTGAAATAAAAACTAAACAATCAAGATTTTGCTAAATCTTGTGGGAATCCGAGACTGACAGTTTCCGTACCTGGAAGATACGAATGAATGTGATGCCTGCTCTTACAAGTGGACAAGGCCAATCCATCTAGCTGCCGACAGCAGGCTGTCTCAAGAGAGCTGAAGGCTCTGCAGGGATAGACTCAAGAGGGCTAGTCATGAAGTCTACAACTCAGCCTGCTGCTGTGCTGCGCTTCCCAAAAGATCAGCTGCAGGGAGAGCGGTCAATGGCAACTGAGATGCCTGGAGGCCAGGTCAGTAGAGAGCCTGGCTTTGGTCCTCCACCAGTAAAGACTACCAGACAGCTGGTGCAGCTCACTCACGTGGCACAAGTGTGACAAGTGAAGAGACACGATCCAAATTAGGAATTCAAAAGTAATTACAAGGATGGGGGCACATCCCTATAATTGGGGGCTGCAGGCAGAAGAATCAGAAGTTCAAGGTTATCCTCTGCCAGTTATCATAGTTGGAGGCCAGCCTGGGGAGGGGAGGAGCAGTGAAAACTCTCTCAGAGAAATGGTCAAAAATAAATACGGATACTAAGGTTAACACTGAGGAAGCAGTAGTCTGAACAGCCAAACTGTGAAAACAGGAAAAACAAAACCCCCAAATAACCTGAAGTATATAACATTCAGAACCAAAAATCCTAAAAAGTACAAATACTGTAAGTGTGGACAAGACCAAAGGAACATAATATAAATCTTACTAGGAACATGTTCATATTTAGTATCAAGAGATACACCAAGCTGAGAGTGGTGGAGAAATCCAGCATCCTGGAGGAAGCAGGAAGGATCATGAGTTCCAGGCCAGCTTAGCTTTAAAAAATAAAATGCACTGGGCGTGGTGGTGCATGCCTTTAATCCCAGCACTTGGGAGGCAGAGGCAGGCGAATCTTTGTGAGTTGGAGGCCAGCCTGGTCTACATAGTGAGTTCCAGGACAGCTGGGGCTACAAGGAGATCCTGTCTCTTTGAACTCAGAGATCTGATAAAATATTGGGTGAGAGAGATGGTTAAGTGGGCAAAAGTGCTTGCCACCAAGCCTGATGACAGGAATTTTATTCCCAGAATCCACATGATAGAAGGAGAAAGAACTGAAGCAAACTGTCTTCTGATCTCCACGCCTATACCTTGGCAAGCATACACACACCACACACACATACATTTTTAAATAAGTACGAAAAAAGCTTAAAAAGAACTCTTACACTTAAAAAAATTTTATTTTTATTTTATGTGTATGAGTGTATAGCCTGCATGTATGTAAGTGCCCTTCTGTCATGCAATGCCTGCAGAGGTCAGAAGGTGGCGACAGATTCTCTGGAACTGGAGTTACAGATGGTTGTTAGCCACATGTGGGTGCTGGGAAACAAACCCAGGTCCTCTGCAAGAGCGCCAGTGCTATTAACCACTCAGACATCTCTGTAGTCCCAGAAATGTTACACTTGAACCCCCAAACTGAGAAAGTTATTGTTGTCTTCACCTCACAGAGGAGAAAACTGAGACAAAGCAGTTTTGTAATTTACTCAAGGTTCTATACAATCAACAAGTAAAATGACTCCAAAGTTTATGATCTTCCCAGTATGTGACAATGCCTCACAACTAAAAATTTTCTCAATGAGGGTAACATATGGTGTGGACACTACTTGTACAGAGGATAGGGACAGTAGTATTTAATGCGCACCTCAACTTTCAAATTCTTATCATAAAAGATCTTTGTACTCGTGGAAAACTAAATTCTGCATTTAATAGAAAACTGAGATTCATTTAAAGATACGTATTAACTTTAGATTTCCTGGGGGAAATAAAAATTTTTTTTGCAAGCTTAGGAATGTCACGGGGTGTACAGAAGTGTTATACATGGAATTTGGTAGTATATTTGTGGCACAATACACAATACTAAGATACACCAAGATGCCTCTAGAGATTAAGAAAAAGTACTAGTCATACTTAGATAAATATGCATTTATGCCTAAAAGTGAACATATCCTTTATATGAATATCACAATTCAAACTTCCTACAGTTGAAGTGATGCCATCTTTTTAAGAAGATTCTGTCTTGGGGTTAGAGAGATGGCTGAGTGGATAAGAGCTCTCTCCACTCTTGCAGAGGACCTGGTTTTAGTTGCCAGCATCCGTGGTACTTCACAATTGTCTAACTCCAGTTCCGGGGGATCTGACACACTCTCTGGCCTCCATAGGCACTGCACACATGGGGCGCACTTATGTAAGTGTAGGCAAAACATGCATACACTTAAAAAAAAATTTATCACAATGGGTATATGAAGTGGAGGCTTGAACCCAGGGCCTTGTCCACAATAGGTAAAGTGCTCTACACTGAGCTACATCCCCTGTCTGATATAATCTTTTGAAACCCCAAAGAAATCTGCCTGGTATTCTAGCTGTTAGGACTTTTAACATAGTTTAAACTTACCTAAAAACAGAAGTCTTTTGACAGAAAAAAAGAAAGCGACTTAAAGACTCTGCAGTGAGACAATACATTTACTGCAAAGAATAAAAACCAAATGACTTCTTCTCTGAAAGCTGCTTTTTCTTTATAATTTTCCATTTTTTGGATTCTAACAGTAAGGTCAAATAGAAAAATATATTTAAAATTCTTTCAAGACATGAAGAAAAAGAATTCGCCCATCAAATACAAATATACTGTTTTATTCTAAGGGAATAGTTCTGCGGTTTCTGCAAAGGGAAAAATCTAAATGTGACTAAAGACCAAAGGAACATGAAGGAGAGCTGTTTCCGTTTGTAGATTTTTTTCCCATTTTTTTGCTAGTTGTTTTTTTCTCTTCCTAAGGGAAAAAATGTAACTTCACACAATTCTACTAAAATTAAAAGAGTAAAGAATTTGACACAACAAACAGCTATACTCCTGAGGAATGACCAATAATTAACCAGTGTGTTCTCTTACGAATCAGCTCGGGGGTCTTGCGACCCTGTGCTAGCATGCAGCTCAAGAAGTCACTTATCTGGGTACTGGTTTTTCTCTTAAAAGATACAGGGTTTTTTTTTCCCCCTTTCTGGTATTTTCTAACAATTTACTATACTAATAGTATTTGTTTTACATACAACTATAGATGGGGAAAATCTCAGTGTTTATACAAATCATAGAATTTATACAGTGGGACTGTAACACCTGGTGGTTCTGGATGGTTTATTGGCAGACTTATCAGACAATCCAACTGCTTTTCCACCAGTCACGGAAGTCTGGAAGTCAGTTTCGCAATCAGAAATGGCAAACGCAGGTGGAATTAATCACACAGACTCCAGCAGACTTGACTTCTTTCACACAGTTCTTTGTAACAAAAATGAGAATCGTTACAAGCAGAGGAACAGAACCAGCAAGTACACAATGTCAAAAGGCCCATTTTTAAATTGTTGTATTTAAATGACTTTCATTCGTTTAAAAAAAATATGGGACACACTGAAAAGTCAAGGTTTGCTTGGAAAAAGATCTGGAAGCTTTTTGACTTCTTTAAATTTTACTACAGGTTCAAATGAACCTCAATTTAAAAAGTTATGTAACTGGCCAACATCACTAAAAGCTTGATTCAAAATTTTTGGGGAACTGAGAATGGAGATGAAGGAGACAGACTGATAGTTCCACACACGTCTATGCCTTGCCTCATAGAACTACTAAAACAGCTAGAGTTTGGAATAATGCTAGAAGACCTGCTCACTGATATGCAGATGGTCAGTATCTGTGCACACTAAGCCAGAATCCTCTTTTCAAGCTCTCTGGAGCAACAAGGTCATCTTCCAAATGCTTTACTTAGGAAGCCTATTAAGACCTTTCCTATCATTTGGATAGCTACGTAATACTGTGCCTTTGTGGAATTACCCACATGTTTATCAGAGTTCAGGAGACAGATTTTCCTTTTGAAATGACAAGGGCCTCCAGAAGCTGGTGCAAAAGACAGGAAGAATCATTCCGGAAACAAGGAAGTAAACAATGGGAGAAAAGCTGCCACTGGGGGAAAATTGAAAACCAAAGGACACCCTACTTCTGCTGGACACAGTGTAGGCTTAGGCCTGCACCCAGAGAAGTAGGCATCTTAGTGGATTTTCTACAAACATTTCAAGATACTTGGGTCTAATGGGCTCCACAGATTTTCTGTGTGCCTAACTTCCTTGTGGAATATAATTCTCTTTATCCTAATTTACCCATATCCAGACCCACTGCCGAGGCAGCAAGAACCAGGAAAGGGAAAGTGACACACTACTGGTTAACAGTAGTGGAGGTCATTTCCTCTGATAGGAGGGGTCTGTGGTACAAGTACCAAAGCTTTTAACTTCCACATAATTGAGGTGGCAGTGAAAAAACCAATCAAGACCACTATCTGTAAAACAAAAAACCCCACCAGACTTGAGTAGTTTTATGGGATCTTCAAGGCTGGGTCCCACTGTCCTCATCTGCTCTCTCTCTCAGCTCTGTACTGATTTCTCCCCTGGCTTTCAGGGAGGGCTTGCTCAACTTGCCTGTGGCAGCCAGGGTCTCACTCCAAAGCTACCCCTCTAAGGTCTAAGGTTACTATGGTAGAGTTTTACACAACGGTTTTCCTGAAAAATATTCCACAATTTGTTATTCCCAAACAAAATAAGATTATGCACCACGCAGAAACTGGTTAGTCATTGGAAGATGTCTATGGACTCTATCACTGCCAAATGACATTTCTCAGCTCACAGTCCTTCCTTCAGCTTGCACATCCACACTGGTTTTCACTGTCTCATAATCAAGTCAACAGGACTTGGATTTAGATATCTCCTTCCAACAGCTGGATGTGTTCACAGTTTGGTGCATACAAATGCATATGAAAATAGGAACCTCACTTCCATCTTAATCTGATAATTCAACATCAGAGTCTTCAGATTTAGCTTTGGCAAGTTCTTCATGTACCTCCCTCACCATGAGAATACGTGTCAACATGGTGTCCAGGGTACCAGGGTCTATCGGGAATGTGGAGTACCACATGGGGCTGTTTGGAACACAGGAGCGCTCAGGCTGAAGGTAGAATACGTCATTCCTCTGCTTCACACTCTCAGAACTATCCATGGGGAATCAACAAACAAAAGAGAAAAAAAGAAAGCTGGGATCAGAGAGTACAGAAAATATAAACTATTCTTTTATATAATGGCTCTCAACATTCCCCACTATGATACACATGATAAATAAGCAATATAACCACAGGATAAATAAGTTTATGGGCAAAAAAAAAAAAAAAAGGTTTATGGGCATTTTCCTCTCAGGATCTACCTTTAACTCCATACCTTCTCTAAAAGCTGGAAAAATCACAATGGATTGGAAGTAGGCATGTTATTACAAAGTGGAACTGGGCATGGTAAGAACTTTTCTAAACAAAACATAAATCCCTATAGATTATGTATAATAGAAAGAGAGGTGTGACTTTTAAGATGTGTTTTGCAGCTGGGGCTTCAGAGAGACCTTGTCTCAAAACCAATCAATCAATCAATCAAATAAATTTTGGAGGAAAATAGTGATGACTTGTTTCTTGGTTCCAAATTTAGGTAGACAGAAGAATGGAGAAAACATGAGGTTAAAGGTAAATAAACCCCGTGTCATAGGCCAATCATGTTTCTGGTGTCTAACACCTGGAATGAAGACTAAGCTGACTGGGCCATGAAGCACTCAGCATCCACACACAGAAGACTCCCTTACCATTTTGACAGGTAAAATTCATACAGTCGGACAGGGCATCTCAGTGGGTTGTCAGTATTCTCTGCCATCTCCACACCCACTGGAACCTCATCATCTTCATTTCGTTTCCTCTTGCCAATGGTTAGTTTATCTTAAGACAGGAAATAATCAAAAGTTTCTATTAGAGAAGCCTTCTTCACAGTGAGCTTTACTTCATAACCAAAGACTGTCATTTCTGCCCTTTCAACAAATGTTTACTGAGGTCTGATCAGGGCACCAGCATTCTGTTTGTATATTAAACAAAACGTAGTGCTTGCCCAGTAAGTTATATCCTCTGATCAACAAAGAGGAGTCACACAGCAGCAAGGACAGTACTACAGGTATTCTTCCACCTGGAGCCTGGCTTTCCTAAAAAAAGGATTAGGCGCAAGGCTCACAAACCACAGCAAAAAGGGTACCATGTGTTCTTGAGGATGATTTAAGAGTTGTCCTGGGCTGGGCATGGTGGTGAACGTCTTTAATCCTGGCACTCAGGAGACAAAGGCATACAAATCTATGTAAAATCTAGGCCAGCTTAGTCTACATAGCGAGTTTCAGGGCACTACTTTATTTTTTGAAACAGGCTCTCACTAAACCTGGAGCTTGAATATGCTAGACTGGCTGGCCACCAAGCTCCAGGGACTTGCTTCTCTCTGCTCCCTCAATGCTAGGGTTTTACACCATCACTTCCAGCTTTAGAAGGGTGCTGGGGATCCAAACTCAGGTCTTCATGCTTGCTCAACAGGCACTTCAAGTGAACCATCTCTCCAGCACCCCTTTTTTTAAAAAATAAACATTTTTTATTGAGCTTTTTAAATTTCATATGTCATTTCCCACTCAAATCCAGATCCCGCCCATTTTTATAGCCACTCTTAACAAATGGTTTAGGATTTGCCCTAGCTATCTACATTATTACTTTAACAAAGCTCACTCCAATTCTATGTATAGAAGATTCTTACACAGAAATGCTTCACAAGTTACTCAGAATACAAGATGAACTTATTCCAACCTTGTAAAGCACCTAATCAAAAGTAAAAATATTACCTGATTGCTTCTCCCTCCTCCAATTAACACCACTAAGAGCACAGGTAGAGCTGCAAGTGGTAACACAGGCCAGCACTCAGAAAGCTGAAGTAGGAGATTTACCTCAAAATTGAGGCCAGCTCAGGCTTTATAAAACAGCCTGGGCTACAGAGTGAGACCCTGTCTCATAAAACAAACCAACAAATAAAAAAAAACCCAAAGAGAATCACCCAACCAAAGAAAAAGGAAACCAAAACAAAGACCTACAAAAAACAAAGTGGACTACATATAAATAAAACCAAGTTAACAAGACAGACTCTACGTGAAAAAGCAAATGATCGTACTACCTTGAAAGCGAATGGACCCACTGAAGGTAAGCTGGTATGCAGCCTCAACACCACAACTATGCAGATTTTAGTGTCAGAAATGTTAAGTTTTCACATTCAAAATATTCATTTTTGTCTTAAAAATAGTAACTCAATTTAGATAAGATTGAAAAAAATTAAGAAATTTCTAGCTGGGCATGATGGTGCATGCCTTTAATCCCAGCACAGGCAGAGGCAGGTGGATCTCTGTGATTTCAAGGCCAGCCTAGTCTACATAGCAAGTTCCATGTCAGCTAGGGCTACAGCACCCACTTGGTGGCTAACAACCATCTGAGACTCAAGTTCCAGGGGATCCGACACCTTCTTATGGCCTCTGCAGGCATTGCATGACGCACGTGCACTTACATACATGTATATTTGTGAGCATGTATATGGGATATATATGACTGTGTGCAGGTATGCATGCCTGTGCCACAAGAAATTCTCCTTTTAGGTATGGTGGTACATGTCTGCAATCCCACCATTCAAGAGGATTAGGAATTTGAGCTTAGCCTGAGCTATTATAGAGTAAGACAAGTCTCAAAAACACCAAAACCAGGAGCTGGAGAGATGGCTCAGCAGTTAAGAGCATTGGCTGCTCTTGCAGGGGACCTGGGATCGATTTCCAGCACCCCACATGGCAGCTAATAACCATCCATAACTCCAGTTCCAAGGGAATCTGACACCCTCTTCTGTCCTCCAAAGGCACTGCATGACAAGGGTGTACTAACACACGTGCGGGCAATACACACACACACACACACACACACACACACACGAGTTTTTTTTTAAAAAGACCAAAACCAAACACATACAAAAATTCAATTTCTAGTTCTACATTATCAGTTATTATTTTCAGACATTAAGAACTACTGTTTAATAGGCTGTTTCTGAAACACACAATCATAATCCATCTACTAAACGGTCACTTGTGACCTGAGCCTACTAAAAGCAGTCTACCTTACGCCAGCTTTAAGTTCCTTCACAATTTCAGTACTAGCTAAAGAATGCTAACTTTAAAAAAATGTTTTGTTTGAAAAAAAAAAAAAAAAAGACTAAGCAACAACAAATTAAAAGATAAGCCGATTCTTTTAACTGGCAATTGGCTTACCTAGTACCTGTAAATCAGTGAGTTCAATTGCCATATTTTAAATGTGCATTATTTGGGTTCTACCTGGTTAAATCAGAGGCTTCTACCAAACTAAATCACAACTTCTAATTGAAAAGCCAAACTTGTATACTGGAGCTGGGTATGGTGACTTAGGCCTTTAATCTAAGTACTGGGAGGCAGAGGCAGGCCAGTCTCACTGTGTTCCATACCAGCCTGGTTTATATTCAAGTTCCAGGTCAGTCAGGGCAACATAGTGAGACTCTGTCTAAAAACAAGCAAAAAACAACAACAAAACAAACAGTCCTGTGATTTTTGAGACAAGCTTATAACCTACCTGACAACAGAGAAAAATATTTAATGGTAAGAGGAAGCTGCATATGTCTTCCTTATGTCTAGAATTTTACCTTTTTTTTTCTTTTTTGAGACAGGGTCTCCCTGTAGCTCCAGCTGACCTGGAACTCACAGATATCTGCCTGTCTCTGCCTCCTAGTGCTGGGATTAAAGGCATCGCCACCATGCCCCGCATTTTATTTCTTTTTTTAATATTTTATCATTTTTATTTCATGTGTATGTGTGCGCTGCCTGCATGTAGGTAAGTGCACCCATGTCGTGCAATGCCCACGGAGGACAGAAGAGGCTGTCAGATACCCTGGAACTGGAGTTATGGACAATTGTTAGCTGCCTTGTGGGTGCTGGGATTCGAACCCAGATCTTCTGCAAGAAAAGCCAGTGTTCTTAACCACTGAGCCATCTCTCCAGTCCCTATTTCTTTTCTTTTCTCTCTTTTTTTTTTTTTAAAGAAAGTGTCTCCTGGAGCCCCAGCTGGCCTGAACTCACTATATTGACCAGGCTGGCCTCAATCTCAGAGCTCCACCTGCGCCTGCCTCCCCAGTGCTGAGATTAAAGGTGTGCATTGCCATCTCCAGCTAGAATTTAAGTTCCTCTGTGATAGGTGCTTCCGTAGGAGGCTTCAAACAGAATCCTCATGTACCAGCAGCACACCTGGTTCTGACTCCTGCTTCTGTGACACTGGGAAGAACCTCAGGTAGGTCATCTTGGTACTGTACTTCAGAGTTCTGGTCCGTCTCATCACGTGGGCAAAGGAAAGCTTCAAGTGTTCAGTGACATTCTTTAGTTGAAAGTATTTGGTATTAAAAAACAGAAGGGTGTTTAACAGGACGATTGGCGAGTAAGCGCCCAGCTGTTTGCACTCCCACAAATGCTCCTCTTCAATGCGAGAGAACATATAACCTAGACAGGACGGGGGAGAAGACAGTAAGTACTATGTCAACCTCTCAAATTTTAGAGCAGGAATATGGTAAAGAAACACTCATCAATCACTGCTCTCTTTCTTACAGAAGTGGCAGCACAGAGAAAAGGGCAGACGCTCCAGGGAGGCAGACCCCAGCACTGCCTTTCCGGAAAAGCGTCACTTGGGCTCTACAGGCTCTGAACAACTTTGATTTTCATACCATTGTCATACCGTAAAAGAGGAACTCTTTAAAATTTTCCAACCCTTTAAAGATACAAACAATATTTTTCATTCATATACTGCAAAAACAGGAACAGGCCAGATTTGGTCCATGGCATAAGCTTACCATTAGCCAGTTCAATGTTATTTGGCCAGTCACTAGGGAGCGGCTGGTCCCTTCCCTTACATGCTCTCTCTCTCTTACTTTTAATTTATATTAACAGGGATTACTTCTTGGTTAACTTATTTGGAATTTTTCTGGAAAAGTTGAGGTCTTAAAAAATTTAATTTCAGGTCTGACCCATGATCTCTCTTTAATCTTATCTGTTATTGCTTCTGCAATGTATTCTTGAGAGATTCTTGAACATGACTTCATTACTTTCAAATCTCTGAATGTTAAATGCATCAAACCAGTCTGTGGTTCAGAATACTCCCAAAGTATTCTAGAACCCAAGAGAAAGGACAAACTGCTGAGTGTAACACTGAGCTTCTCCAGTCCCAGCCTAAGAGCCCAAGTGAAGTCACAGGCTTCTCAAATGACAGTGGGTCATAAAGGTCATTCAAGAATGAGAGCATAACTCTTAACTACTTCAGCAGATACATACACTACTGAAAAAGAGCACCTGCTCATGGGTAAACATGTGGCAACTACTGATGCTATACAACACCTTTACTGACATTACCAGATAAAAAAGTTTCTAAAAACAGAAGTATAACCTGAATTTATTATTTTCAATAATTTGTACCTATAAGTGCAATTTTCTTAGCTTCATTCTGCAACTGTTCAGAGTTGCACTTTTATTAAAACATTCAACAATAAATCCAAGACTTTCTTCTCAGAAGCTCAACTACATTACATTAGGACTATATTGCAATACATGAACATTTTTAACATACAATAAAATAAAAATAATCTCCTTACCATTAGGAAGTATTGTAGGCTCCCATATTTTCAAGAGTTTGGTAAGTTCAATCATAAATCTGGAGTAGGGCTCAGTAAAAATGTTATCTATTCTACCATTTTCAAACAAGTACTAAAAAATAAAAGAAATAGATGGTTAAAAAAAAAAATCCAAGCTTAGAAAATATGGTAAGAAACAATTTTCCCTTCATTTTTGCATTTTAAAAACTGTCCATTATGCTCAGCTTCCAAACTTTAAGGATATGTGTTAAACTCTCAGGATTCAAATTAAAGTCACCTTCGTGTAAACTGATATTATCCTTAACACTTAATAAAAATTTTTAAAAAAGAAGAATATTAAAAATAAGAACCCAGGGCTAGAGATGGTTCAGTGGCTAAGAGCACTTACTCCTCATAGAAGACCTGGATTCAGTTTCCAGCACCCACGTAGCAGCTCACAAAAGCCTGTACCTCAAGTTCCAACCTCTTCTGACCTCTGAAGCACCCTTGCACGCACTTGGTACACATACACATAAAATTAAATTTTAAAAATGAAATGAAAATTATTAAATCTAGCGGGGCGTGGTGGCGCAGGCCTTTAATTCCAGAACTCCTGAGGCATCAAGGCCAGCCTGGTCTACACAGAGTTCCAGGCCAAATGGGACTACAGGGGGACCCTGTCTCAGGAGGGAAAAAAAAAATAAAATTCAAGAATAAGAACCCTTTACTCAGTTGCTGAAACTAAGGTAATGAAAACTGGTTTGAATGCGTACTTTCCCAATGTAGCCAGGAACCTGCAAATGTGCTCTTATTCGGTTTCTTTTTCCCTCTACTTGCAGCATTATTTCCTGAACAGTACAAACGCAAACTTAAGAACCTATCTGTGGGGGCTGGTGAGATAGTGCAGTGGTTAAGAACACTGGTTGTTCCTGAAGAAGACCTGGGTTCGAATCCCAGCATCCACATGGCAGCTAACAACTGTCTGTAACTCCAGTCCCACAGGATCTGACAGCCTCTTCTGTCCTCTGCCAGCATTGCATGACACGGGTGCACTTACATACATGCAGGCAATACACTCATGCACATAAAATGAAAATAAATAAAGTTGGGTGTAGTGGTGCACGCCATTAATCCCAGCACTCAGGAGGCAGAGGCAGGCGGATCTCTGTGAATTCGAGGCCAGCCTGGTCTATATAGTGAGTTCCAGGACAGCTGGGGCTACAGGGAGAGCCTGTCTCAAAAAGACCAAAGAAAAAAAGATTTATTTTATTTTATGTGTATGCACACATGCATGTAGGTGCCCACAAAGACCAGAAGAGTATGGTGGATCCCCTGGAGCTAGAAACTGACCTCTGATCCCCTGGAAGAGCAACAAGTGCACTTAACCACAGAGCTATTGCTACAGCTCCAACATTTAGTATTTCTAAGGCATTTAGCCATAGTTATCACAACTTCCTGTATTTCTGGCTACATAAAAGCCAGAGAAAATTATTTCCACTCAAATTATTCTAGCCAATTAACGAGTACACATCACCTCAGTACGCATTTTAATGAGGTCTTTTCAAAGGCAATTTATGATTTCACTTGTCAGATTAGTTGTGCTGTGGGTAATACTTTTTCCCCCTTTTTGCAGTGTTAGGAATTGAACCCAGGGCTGGTGCACGCAAAGAAAACACTGTGTCATAGTACTACCCCCTAATCCTTTTTTCTTTTTTTTTTCCTTTTGGTCTTTTTGAGACAGGGTCTCCCTATAGCCCCAGCTGTCCTGGAACTCACTATGTAGACCAGGGTAGACCAGGCTGCCCTTGAACTCACAGCGATCTGCCTGCCTCTGCCTCTCTAGTGCTGGGACTAAAGGCGTGTGCCACCACGCCCGGCCCTTTTTTACCCTATTAAACTCAACTAACAATACCAGTTACTGGTACGAAAACAGAGTATTTTAATATTCACAAAAATCTGTTACTAAATACATAGTTAAGTTGTATACATCTGCATACACATCAATAAATATATTCATACATATACAATGCATGGTTTTAAAAAAAAGTATCTTTCCCTGGGATCAGAAAGAAACAAGGATGACAGTTTGTGCCACTCTTACTCAATACTGTACTGGAGTCCAGACCAGAACCACCAAGAAAGAGAAAAATACACAGCGTTCTCCCAGGAAGGAAGTAAAACTATCTCTACTTGCAGGTAACAGGGTAGACATGCACGATAAACTAGTAGCTAGAGCTTTAAGTAAACCTAGAAAAGTTGTGAGAAATACAAGCAACATGTGAAATGATTTTTTTTTTTCTTTTTAAAACAATTATTTTTTTTGTCTTTTTGAGACAGGGTCTCCCTGTAGCCCCAGCTGTCCCGGAACTCACTATGTAGACCAACCTGGCCTTGAACTCACAAAGATCTGCTTGCCTCTGCCTCCCAAGCGCTGGGATTAAAGGCATGTGCCACCACGCCTGGCATTTTTTAAAAAATATTTTTCATTTTTATTTTTTATGTATGAGTGTTTGCTTACATGTATGTAAGTACACCCATGTCATACAATGCCCACAGAAGAGGATGTCAGATCCCCTGGAACTGGAGTTTTGGGCAATTGTTAGTAGCCATGTGGGTGTTAGGAACTGAACCCAAGTCCTCTGGAAGAGCAGCTAGCGCTCTTAAATGCTGAGCCATCTCTCCAGCTCCTCATTTATTTTTATATAAAGTAGCACTAACAATCCAAATGGGAAATTAAGAGAATGGGCCCACTTATAGTATCATGGAAAAGAATAAAACATTTGGGCTAGAGAGAAAGCTCAGCACCTAAGAGTCTTTACTACTCTTGCAGAAGATTAGAGTTCAGTTCCCAACTCCCTTAATAAAATGAATATTCACATACAAAGAAGGGCAAATCCTACCTCTTATGAAATATAAACTCAACTCAAAACAGACCAAGGGGCTGAAGAGATGGCTTAGCAGTTAAGAGCACTGACTACTCTTGTGGAAGACCCAGGTTTGATTCCCAGCACCTACATGGCAGCTAACAATCATCCATAACTCCAGTTCCAGGGGATCTGCTGTTCTCTTCTGACCTCTGTGGGCACTGCACAACATGGGTGTAGTTACATACATACAGGCATTACACTCATACACATAAAATAAAAATAAATCTTAAAACTATAAAACTTTTAAATTTTTTATTATTTTTATTTTATGTGTATGAGTGTATTGCCTGCACGTAGGTAAGTGCACCTGTGTTGAGCAATGCCTGGCAGAGGACAGATGAGGCCACTGGATCCCCTGAAACTGGAGTAACAGTTGTTAGTTGCCATGTAGGTGCTGGGATTCAAACCCAGGTCTTCTGCAACAACAACCAGTATCCTTAACCGCTGAGCCATCTCTCCAGCCCCAAAACTATAAAACTCTTTAGAGGAAATTTTCATGACTTTGTATTTGGTTATGAATTCTTAGATATCACATCAAAAGCACTGGCAACAGAGCCAAGCCTGTTGGTGCAAAATTAAAATCCCTGCTACTGAGTAGAAAGACTGCTAAAAAGTTTGAGGCCTGCCTCAACAGTGAGGCCAGGACGGGCTGGCCTTTCTCAAAAAAAGCATCAAAATAAGACACATTTAGCATACTGGCCTGGCCTATAATCTCACCTTAACACTTAGAAGGCAGAGGCAGGATGATCAGGAGTTCGAAGTCATGCTCAATTACGTAGTGAATAAAGTACTGTGGGATACATAGTCTCAAAACTGTCTCAAAACTGTCTCAAAACAGAGAAACGGCTGGAGAGATGGCTCGGCAGCTAACAGAACTTGCTGGTCTCCCAGAGGATCATGGTTCAGTTGCCACTAACCTCATGGTAGCTTACAACCATCTATACCTCCATTTTAAGGGGATTAATGCCCTCTTCTGACCTCTCTGGGCACTGCATGCATGTGATACACATACAAATATATAAAAAATATAAAATATAAATCTTTTCAAAAAGATTAAAAACAAGGATGGGCGTGGTGGTGCACATCTTTGATCTGAGCACTTGGGAGGCAAAGAAAGGCAGATCTCTGAGTTCCAGGCCAGCCTGGTCTACATACTGAGCTCCATGGGGACCATTTCAAAAAGACCAAAAAGAAAAAAGGAAAAAAACAACAAAGCAAGTCCAGAGGGTTCAGTGCATTCATCATGGTGCACCATTACATCAATAGGGAGGATGTGAGACTTGTGTGGATCATGACGTGCAGCCCAGGACACAGCCCGTATTCGGTGCAGGTCAACGTCCAGCCCCCTCGACTCAAGCGGGACGAACAGAGAGGCACCCAAGTGCACGAACAACAGTGCGGAGTCTTCTTGCACAAACAAAAGTGTGTCGAGCTTCAAGAATTCTTCCCAGGGCTGCAAGCTCACAGACCTGCAGGCTGTCAGCGCCAGGCCGGGGCCCTGTCTCTCACAGAACATTTGGTGGACAACGATATTAAGATGCATGTGGCTCCTTTAGACGTGGTTTTGCACAAATGTGCACCTGAGCCTCCACCATAAAAATCGAAGGACACCGGGCTAGCAGGCTCACAGTCCTGAGGGAATACAACTATGATGTCCTGACCAGCATGGAAGGAAACGTGCAGAACGGCTTACCTAAAAGCCGGCCCGGCAATAATGAAAGACATTCGAGGAGTCGGAGAGCTTATTTGGCCTACAGAGAGACAGTACAACCCGCCCCAGCAAGACAGCAGTGATGCGTGCAGCACACTTCCCAAAAGCAGGCACAATTTTGAAAAGCCTGTTTCGACTAGCAGTAAAAAAGACGTGGTCAGGAAGCCACCTGCAGGAGAACTTGAAAGTCAGCAAAAATCTTATGGCCTGAACTTGGCCATTCACAATGGACCAATTAAAAGCAGTGGACAGGAAGGACCCTTGATAGGTACTGATATCACTGGTAGCATTAGGACTGGATTATGGAAACATGAAACTGTGTAGTGCTGCTGGACTTCCTAGACAGAGCTAATACAAACTGTGATACTCACATTCCTTTAAGCTATGAACATTTAGAAATAAACTGTTTACAGCCACCTTATGGATTTGAAACAATTCTGAATACACTTTGGAATTTACTTAATTTGTATTCTCAAATTGTTTTTATTTTCCCCAAGAATAAAAAAACGTTTAGAGCATTATTTTACTTGTCAAAGCACCAATAAGACATTTTTAAAGTTGAAAATATAATTTCTTAGAATCTATACTATCTACTTAACATTTCAGGCTTGTATTTAATAAAATAAATAGGAGTTTGAAAAAAAAAAAAAACAGCAAAGCAACAAACAAAAGTTGGAAAAATGTACACTGAAGCCACAGTACTAATCCACTGAAATAATGAAAACCAAAACTGAAGTACAAGTTGGGTGTAATGGCACACTCCATTAATCCCAGCACTCAAGAGGTGGAGGCAGGAGGATCTCTGTGAGATTGAGGCCAGCCTGGTCTACACAGCAAGTTCCAGGCCAGCTGGGACTTAGAGAGACCTTATCCGAAAAAAAAAAAATACAAAAAAAAGTAGTACAAAAAAATAGTGATGAAATGGACACTGTTATACACTGCTGGTGAGACAGTAAATTACTATAAACCTCATAAATAAACTCAAAGATGAAAAAATATGCTTTGTCTGTGTGTGCACAAGCCTCTGTGTATGTGTGCGTATGTATTTGCAAGGACATGCCCTTGGCATGTGGAAGCGAAGGTGAATGTTGGGCATCTTTCCTCAAACATTTTCCACCTTTTTTTTTGGCTTTTTGAGACAGGGTCTCCCTGTAGCCCCAGCTGTCCTGGAACTCACTATGTAGACCAGGCTGGCCTTGAACTCACTGAGATCCGCCTGCCTCTGCCTCCCAAGTGCTGGGACTACAGGTGTGCGCCACCACGCCCGGCTCCCATTTTCCACCTTTTATTCGGCAAGAAAGACTCTTTCACAGAACCAGAAAATTCATTGATTTGGCTAGGCATGCTGGCCAAGAAGCTTCAGAGATTTGCCTGTCTCTGCCTCTCCAGAGCTGGGGTTACAGGCAGACACCACCATGCCCAGCTTTTCCTTTAAGTTCTAGGGATCCAAATTCTTGTTATTATGCCCTTTCTACAAGCACTTTACTGACTAGTATCAGTATTTCATTCTAGCATTATCCAAAGCAGCCAAATTATGGAGTAATCCTGTGTCTGCTGCAATTTGAATATGAAATGGTCCCATAGGCACCTGTGTCTGTAAACACTGTCTCAAGTTAGTGGGTATTGTTTTGGAAATGGACCCTACCAGGCAGACATAGTTCTCCAGGGTTAGGCCTTCGAGGGCAACTTCTGGTCCATATGGTGCCATGATGAGAACAAGCCCCAGGCTCCCACTATCATGCTTTCTCCATCATAATGGACTGTGTCTTCTGAACTGTGTCAAAATAAATCCTCCCCTTTAAGTTACTTCTGTTAGGTACGCTGGCACAGTGATGAGAAAAGCTAACTAATATAGTATCCATAAACAGATGAAGGAAAAATGTGGTACCGATACACAATGGAGTATTATCCAGACTTTAAAAAGGAAATTGTCGTTTTTAATAAATAACATAGACTAAAAACATTATGCTAACTGATATATGCCTAGCATAGAAAGACAAATACCAAATGTTCTCATTTGTATGTGGCATCTAAAACAAAAGAGCTGTGGGCACTAAGCTCCAGATAGAAGCAAGAAGTTCTGGTGTGTTAAAGCACAGAAGGGAAGGGTGATTACAGATAACAATAATGTGCTATACATTTTAAAACATGAAAGCAAAGAAGATAGCTCACTAGGTAAAGGTGCCTGCCAAAAAGCCTGATCACCAGAATTTGATCCCCAGGGTCCCTAAGGTGGAAAGAAAAAGCTGACTCCTGCCATAAGCTGTCCTCTGACCTCTACATGCACACCATGGGACATCCAGCCCCGCCCCCACAAAATAAACATGTTTTTAAAATTCTTGTATTATTTTTATTTTATGTGTATGAGTGTGAGTGTACTGCCTGCATGTATGTGAGCACACCCATGTCGTGCAATGCCATGGAGGTGAGAAGAGGGCTTCGGGTTCACCTGGAACTGGATGGAGTTAAGGATGGTTCTTAGCTGCCATGTGGGTGCTGGGAATTGAAAGAGCTGCTCTGAAAGAGCAGTCAGTGCTCTTAACTGCTGAGCCATCTCTCCAATCCCATGAATATTTTATTTAAAGGGGGAAAAGGAAAGATTTCAAAACAGATCTTAAAGTTTATATAACATAAAATAATAAATGTTTAAGGAGGTAATTTATACTTACCTAACAATGCATTTTTATATCAAAATACGATACTCCACTAATTAAAAAAAAATATATTTTAAGCCGGACATGGTGGCACACACCTTTAATCCCAGCACTTGGGAGGCAGAGACAGGCGGATCTCTCTGAGTTCAAGGCTAGCCTGGTCTACATAGTTCAGGACAGCTGGGACTACAGGGAGACCTTCTCTCAAAAAGACAAAAAAATATATATATATATTATTTTTATGTGTATGAGTGTTTTACCTACATGTACATTAAGTACACCTGTATTGTGCAAAGCCCAAAGAGGCCAGATGAGAGCTTTGGATCCCTTTAAACTGGAGTTACCAACCGTTACTTGCCACCATGCTGAGAACTGAACCTGGGTTCTCTGGAAGAACAGTCAATACTGTGGAGCCATCTCTCCAGCCCCCAGTACTCCATTAATTTTTTAAATTTTTTGGTTTTTTTTAAAACAGGGTCGGTCTCTCTGTAGCCCCAGTTGGCCTGGAACTTGCTATGTAGACCAGGCTGGCCTTGAACTCACAAGACATCTGCCTGCCTCTCCCTCCCAGAATTAAAGGCATGCGCCACCACACCCAGGTTAACTATTCAAATTTGAGGAGACTGCTTTGTCTGTAAAACACTGGCTGTGTAGGCATGAGTTGAGTATCTGAGATTAATACCTAGCTCCCTAAGATGGCTTGACCCTGGTATGTATACCAGGTTGTTCTCAAACTTGCAGTGATTCTTCTGTCTCTGTCTTCTGAGACCAGAATTGCAGGCATACACCACCACATCTGTCCAGAATGCTTTCTCAAAAGAAAGAATGATTGATATTGATCTGGAAGGATATCCTTCTCCAAAAAAGCAAATTGGAAAATGTATGTTGCATAGGTTCCCATTATGCTAAAAAATAAGCAAAGCAGGGCCTGGGAGCAGCTTACTATGTAAGAACAATTGCTGTGCAAATATGAAGACAGAACACTGAATCCCTAGCACCCACGTATAAGCTAAGCAGCGCCAGGTATGCCTGCAACCCTAGTGTCAGGTGCAGAGACAGGTGGATTTCTGGATTCACTGGCCAGTCAGCCTAACTAAAACACTAAGCTTCAGATTCAGTGAGAGACCCTGTTATCAAGATAATAAGGGAGTGTGATAAAGACACCGATGTCCTCCTCTGGCCCCCGCATGTGTGCCCAAGGCACAGGCACCCCCACACACGAGTACACACACAAACTAAGCAAAACAAAAAAATATTAGCCAATATTCAGTCATATCAAAGGAAGTAACAAAGAAGGTGGTGAAGGATACCTAGTAAAAGCGACGACACCAAGTTGGAATGGAGGGAGATAAATTTTCTTTACATAGCTGTTTTAACAGCTATACTAAGCACAATTTACTTTTGTAATTAAAGAATAAATAGTTGAAATAAATAAAACCTCACATATAAATGGAAGACAATTTGGCAAATAGAAGTATAAAACTCAGTGGTCAAACACCATCCATAGACTGACAAATTTTTGGCTTATATTATTCTTTCATTATATAGTGATAGTCACCTAATTTATATTTTGATTTTATTAAATGCCTTAATATTTTCACTGGCACTAGCTGTTACTTTTTTTTTTTGAGATATATCCTATGTTATCTTTGAACTTGCAATCATCTTGTCTCATCCTCCTGAGTAGCTGAGATCACAGGTACATGCTACCATAACACTAGATGCCAATTTATAAATGAACTTCTTGACTAAATAATATACTAAACTTTATGAATATCCCTTCATTTCTTAACTATCATTATTGCCAAGCACCAAGGTGATAGTTACTCAAAAAGATGTCTGAACTTCAACTGTAGTGACTATTTATATTTATATTCTTCAACTGTAATGAGTTTTTTTTTTTTCCTCAAGAAAGGGTGTCACTACATAGCCTAGGCTGACATCAAACCTATAATCCTCCTGCCTCAACCTTACCAGTGCTAGAATTATAGGCACAACCAATTAGACCTGGCCAGAATATGCAGTTAGAAGAAATGTACAAGAAGAGAATTACTGATTAAAAAAAAAAGTTTGAAACTTGAAAACAGCTCTAATTTGTATGCTCAAACTGTTGCAGACAGTATTATTAAATGCCTCCAGCTGTGCAGAAAAACTATCTTGTAACACTGTTTTATCGGAGTCAGAATCTTCTGAATCTTTGCAAATCTGGTAAATACCTGTTTATCTGTTACTTTGCATTTTATTTTTTTAAATATTATGTTTACTTTTATTTGTACATTTAAGTGTTTTGCCTGCATGTTACACACCTGTGTGTGCAATGTCTGGAGACCAGCAGAGGGCACCAGATTCCCTGGAACTGAAGTCCAGCAAACGTGGGAACTGGGAACCAAATCTCGGTCTTCTCCAAGAGCAGCCAGTGTTCTTAAGGACTGAGTCATCTCTCCAGCACCCTACTTTGTATTTAAAAAAAATGTTTGGCCTTTTTGAGACAGGGTCTCCCTCAGCCCCACCTAGCTTAAAACTCGCTATGTAGACTAGGCTGGCCTCAAACTCAGAGACATCCACTTGTCTCTGCTCATGGGTGCTGGGATCAAAGAGTGCGCCACCATGCCTGGCTTCTATATTTTAAATTTTTTAATGAAACACGTTTTACATGCATATAGGCAGATAGATACACACAGACACATAGTTTTTGTGAACAGCTATTTATGCCCTTTTTGTTCATTTATCTATAAAACACACTACAATTTCTACTACTCTACTTACAGTCCTAATTTAGCTTATAAAGGGCTAAAACGTGATCAAGACTTTTAAATCAGAGACACTGCTCATTAAAGAAGTTTAAGAATAGTACATAACTAATACTCTTTATAAACTTTCTGCTTAACTCAGAAGTTATCTCAGAATGATTTAAATGACATCAAATTACTAAGTTGTTTAACTTGATACCTGCTGAATTCCAAGGCACAAGTACAAGATACTGTCTGGGTCATACTTTTCACCGTTTGGTCTCCGCACTTCTTGGATGAACTGACATAACCCCAAACTCAACTCAGCAAAAGTGCAGGATAGAATATCTTCCTTCAACTTCATAGAGCGGACTGTGGAAAGATAGAATACACCTGGAATATTAACTTGTAGCAAACATTAGTGTTATTCACATTAGAGAATAACTGAATAAATTCTGAGTACTACTGTGTCCCAAGCACTGCTTTAAAAGACATTGTAAGCTGGGCGTGGTGGCGCACACCTTTAATCCCAGCACTCAGGAGGCAGAGGTAGGCAGATTTCTGTGAGTTCAAGGCCAGCCTGATCTACATAGTGAGTTCCAGGCCAGCTGGGGCTACATGGAGACCCTGTCTCAAGAAGACCAAAAAAAAAACAAAACAAAAAAAACCCCAGCCTTGTAAACCAGGCATTGTAACACACATCTGTAATCCCAGTGGCTGATGCAATAGATCCTGCATTCCAGGCTAGCCTAGGCTACACAGAAAACACTACCTCAGGGCTGGAGAGTCCACCAGTTAAGAGCATGAGCTGTTCTTGCAGGGGGCCTAGGATCAGTCCCCAGCACCCACACAGCGGCTAACAACCATATTAACTCCAGTTCCAAGGGATTCAAAACCTTCTGACCTTGGCAGGCATTGCACAACACAAATGCGTTTACATACATGCAGGCAATACACATAAAATAAATAATAAACAAAATATATATATTAAAAAACCCATTATCTCAAAATCAACCTACTAAACAAGAAACAGATCTTGATTTCAAGACTCTTTCACGTAAAGAAATACAGACCAAGTACTGCATATGAAAGAAGCTCTGTTTAAACAGGGATCTATGAAAGTAAAGAGATCTCATAGGGAAAAATCCAAGTAAGATTCTAAACGGCTAGAACATAAGAGGTAAAGATTAAAAAGGTAGGTAGGTAAAGAATGTCAATTTGAAGATGCAAAAGATTTCCCAAAGAATATTTAACAAAACACAAGTCCTGGACTCAGCTGGTAGAGTGCTTGCCTAGTATGTACAAAGCCCTGTGTATGATTCCCAGCACTAAATAAACTGGTTTCGCAGTGCATGCCTGTAACCCCAGCACTCAGGACAAAGATGCAGAAGTATCAGGAGTTGAAGAATACATAGAGAGCTCAAGTCCAGCCTAGGACACATGAAACTGTGGTGTTAGTTCTATGTGGGAATTGGAGAAAACTGCCTTTCTAAGATCAGATTAAATTTGGAAAACATGGCTGGGTGTGGTGGCACACGCTTTTGATCCCAGCACTTGGGAGGCAGAGATGAATGGATCTCTGTGAATTCAAGGCCAGCCTGATCTATATGACCCCAGGTCAGCTGGGGCTACAGGGAGACCCTGTCTCAAAAAGGCCAAAACAAAAACAACCACAAAATTTGGAAGACTCAACTTATAGTATTTACCTCTGAAAATTTTGAGGAATTCCAAGGGTCTACTAGTACATTAAAGGTACTGAGAATATTCACGGGGGTAGCTGGGAGGAGAGGATATGCTGCTTAACCTTCTTTGTCTGAGAACAGACTATTAGAACACTTCAGATGACATAAAACACCACCGTAGCTCTAGAAATTAAGACTGGAGTTACTGCGTCACTAGATAGTAATAGTTTGATTGATGTTTTATAAGATTAGAATGAAAATATTCTCTCTAGTCATTGTTATTCTGCACTTAAGCGGGATCGCTTATTTCCAAAGATACACTTGGGACTCTTGTACATTAGTTCTACACAAAGTAAGTAGAGGTTCCTGAGGGAAAGGATCATTGTTGATGTGGATCTTTAAAATATTTTATTATTCTTTTAAAAATATTTTATTTATTATTTTTATTTTATGTGTATGAGTGTATTGCCTGCATGTATGTGAGTGCACTCGTGTCATGCAATGCCGTGGATGTCAGAAGAGGGCTTCAGATTCCCCTGGAATTGGAGTTAAGGACAGTTCGCAGCCACCACATGAGTGCTGGGAATCAAACCCAGGTCCTCTGAAGAGCAGTCAGTGCTCTTAACTGCTGAGCCATCTCTGCAGTCCCTATTTATTATTCTTATTAAATATTTTTATTTGATGGTATGAGTATATTGCCTGCATGTGTGTACGTGCACCTGTGTCAGAAGGCACTGTCGGATCCCATAGAACTGGAGTTATGGACGGCTGTTAACCACCATGTGGGTGTTGCCATCTCTCCAGCCCCTGATGTGGATGATTTTTTTACCCCAGGACTTGGCCATCATGTCTGGCAAGTAAGAGATACTATAATATTGTGGGGATAAAATATGAGCAGTGGAAGAGGGCAGACCTCCTATGGGTGGTTGCACTTTGGCCTGGTAGCCTAAAACAGTATTACCACTCTATTTTCACTACTGACACGTTCCGTCCCCCACTGAAAAACATTTTTTTTAAGTTTTATTTTATGTGTATGAGTGTATTGCCTGCATGTAAGCGCACCTATGTTGTGCAGCACCTGTGGAGGTCAGAAGAGGGAGCTGGATTCCTTTGGAACTGAAGAATATTTACAAACCCTTAGAAAGACTACACCTATAATCTACAGGAACTATGAGTCACTACAGCCCAGAACAGCACTAACTGCTCTAATGAGCAGAAGTGTGTACACCGAAGCTAGAGTATACCGCTAGCATGTGAGGCCAGAACTTTATGCAATCACCCACTTGAAAGTTAACTTGGAAAATGGGAGGAAAAAATCTAGTTAAGATGAACATAACTCAGTTTTCTAACCCAAATCATTCCACAAGGATTCTATTAGTACACAACCAAGATAACAAAGTAAAATACAAAACTAAAAATCTAGACTAGCACATCAAAAACAGTGAAAACTTATGTAAGTCTTAAACTATACTGTAGCTGTATTTGAGAGAGTACCTGGTCTTGATTACTTCCTAAGTAATGGAATGTTTGATTCTAAATTGCATGTAAAATGAAATGAAACATTAAAAAAGTCTCGCACATTTCAATGACAAGGAAAATTCCTACAGAAGCAGCAAATCTTTTCCTGGTATTTTTCAACACTGGGTTCCATATAGACAGAGGGTTCAAGAAAACATTTGAAATCATTTTGAAAGATTATTTTTAAAGTTCCTGTGGCTAGAGCACTGGCTACTCCTGTACAGGATGTGGGTTCGGTTCCCAACGCCCTCATGGCAGCCAACAACCATCCTTAAACTTACATTTAGAGGATCCCATGCCCTGTTCTGGCCTCTGCAGATACTATATGCACATGATACACTTACACATAACACACACATATGCATACAAAAGTTCCATACATTTGTTTGATTAAATAAACCACCAGAAGATAAAACTTTGCCTACATAATAATCTCTTTAAAACTGGAGTTATAATATTAAATGCTTTTTTGTTGTTGTTGTTTTTTGTCTTTTGGAGACAGAGTTTCCCTATAGCCACAGCTTGCCAAAAATTCACTATGTAGACCAGGCTGACCTCTATCTCACAGAGATCTACATGCCTTTGACTCTTGGTGCCAGGATTAAAGGCACCTGGCCTTAAATGCTCTTTCTTAAGACTTAAAACCTTAAATTTAAAAATTTAATCACAGCCGGGCACGGTGGCACACACCTTTATTCCAAGCACTTGGGAGGCAGAGGCAGCCTGGTTCACATAGAGAGTTCCAGGTTCAGTTGGGACTACAGGGAAATCATCTCAAAAAGCCAAAAAAAAATTCAATTCACCAATCTTTTTATCTTTTGAGACACAATATCCTAAGTCCAGCCTAACCTTTAACTCACTATGTAGCTGAAAATGACCTTGGACTCTGGATCTTCCTGCCTTTACCTTTGCAGTGCTGGGAAGATTGGTTTGAGCCACACTTGGCCAAGTCACAAATTTAAACCAACAATATTATTAATAATTCATAACAAAGACTCAGAACCAAGTTTTACCTTTACAGGCTGACTCTGAAGACTCTTGACAGAGTACCTGGTCTTGATTACTTCCTAAGGAGTCAGAGCCTGGGCTGGCTGAGGCATGTTCACCTCCTGATGAAGAAACAAACAAGAGAGTTAAAGTACAAGGAGGAGCAAGGAGAAGAAATAAAATCCAAGTCCTAAATTTTATGTATAGATTTGCAACTTAATTTCTATTTCCCAAATCTAAATAAAGAGACAAATTCATGCCATGCACTCACCACTGCACTTTAGATCTCCTTGCTCTTCCTTGGCATTTTTCCACTGAACCCAGTTCTTCCAGGCATTTACCCCATACATATACTTCAACGTCATCCCAGACACTGAGCACCCTTGAAAGGCTCCATGAATAAGACTTCTGGGCTCCACAGCTACTATAGACTTCTTCCGCCCCTGTGAGAATTTCAAAAATTTACAGAGCATAAAATTTAGTTTTGATTTTTTAAGAATCAGAGTTCTCAAAGCTGCAAAAGGCGTAAACTATAGAATTTACTTCCATATCCTAAAGAGGCAGAGTTTATAGAGCTGAAAGGGCTTTAAAAACAATCTAAACAAGACAGGTGTGAGATGGTGCACACATGTTCTAGAACTTGGGAAGCTAAGGCAAAAAAAATCTGGTGTGCAAGATCATTATCCTCTTTACAGAAAGTTCAAGGTCAGCAAGACAACAAGAGATCTAGTTATACAAAATAAAAAACGAAGGACTAGAGGGATGGCTCAGTGGGTAAAAGCACTGACTGTTCTTGTAGAGGACTCAGGTTCAGTTCCTAGCACCTACATGGAGGCTAATAACCATCCATAACTCTAGTTCTAAGGAATCAAACACTCTCTTTTGGCATCTGTGGGCATCACATGTAGAAGTGCACCTACCTAAATGCAAGAAAAACTCATACACATAAAATAAAAATAAATATCAAAGAATGTTTTTTAAAAAAGAAATTATCTAATCCAGATCATATGAAAAAGACTGCAAAGAATGCTGGATGTGGTGGCACACACTTTTAATCCCAGCATTTACGAGGCAGAGGCAGACAGACCTCTGAGGTTAGCCTGGTCTACATATTGAGTTCCAGGCCAAAAAAAGAAAAAGGGAAGAAGAAAATGACTTAAATGCAGAAGATCACACTATATTAATTACTAACATTTGGGTTTCTTGCATTTTTTAGACACTGGAACCACCCAATGAGATATAACCATTATGACCACTCTGATCAATTAGGAATATATTTTAATCTATAAAATAGGCCTCAGGGCTGGAGAGGTAGCTCATTGGTTAAGAGCACTGGCTGCTTTTGTAGAGGACCTGCATTCAGTTCTCAGCATCTACATGGCAGCTAACATGAGATGACTCTGGCAGAACACTGCCTAACATATATGAGGCTCTGGGTTCCAGTTCTAGTACTATAAACAAAACAAAACAAGACCAAAAAAAAAAAAAAAGGAAATAAAAAGCAAAAATTCACAACCTAAGTTTTTATCTTAAAAAATTGAAAAAGAGGAACCAATTAAAATGCCAATTAAGACTGAACAAAGCTGGGCATGGTGACATATGCTAGTAATCTCAGCCCTTAGGAGGCAAAGGTAAGAGGATCACTGCAATTTTAAGGCCAGGCCGGTCTAGATCGCAAGTTCTAAGTCACTCAGAGTTACACAGTAAGACCCTGTCTCAAAACAAAAGGACAAAGAAGGAAATAATATGAAGGGGAGAATGGCTCAAGAGTCCCCAGTCCTTCCTGAAGTTTTATTTGAAGTTAACAATCTATAGGGGAGAGACGGATTCAACCAGAAGCAACTATCTGGAAGGACACGCACATACACACACAGATAGACATGCATGTACGCATAATGGAACAAATGACAAGAGATGGTCATGGAAGAGAAGGGTGAATTCGACCTAAATACAACATGTACATACAGGAAAATATAATGGAACGTATTATGCATAATTAATATATGCTAATAAACATTAAACAAAAAAGGAAAAACAAAAATAATGGGGGAAAAAACTGTGAAAAAATGCAAAATTTGTATGTTGAAAGTTGGCTCTTCAAAAACAAAGCTGGCATGGTGGCACAGGCCTTTAACTCCAGCAGAGGCAGGCAGATCTCTGTAAGAGCAAGGCTACATAAGGAGTTCGGGGGGGGGGGGGGGGGGGGAGGAAACCAGGGCTCAAAAACAACAAAAAAAAAAACAAAAAAAAAAAAAAACAAAAACAAGCTACTAGTCTCTCTTTCTCGCTCCTTCTGAGAGTTTGTCCTAAGGCTTATTCAGACTGAAAATATTTTTAGCAAGACTGTTCAAAGGCAGTGATACATAGTTCTATTTTTCAAATCCAGAAGCATACCTTCACGTTATCCCATTTCCTATCCTGACTTAAAAAATTTGGCTGGGCGTGGTGGCACATGCCTTTAATCCCAACACCCAGGAGGCAGAGGCAGGCAGATCTCTGAGAGTTCGAGGACAGCCTAGTCTCCATAGCGAATCCGGGGGGGGGGGGGCTAGAGAGAGACCTGTCTCAAAAACACACACACAAGAAAACCCAAACACCAAAAAACCAAAAACCAGTAAATCACCAGGTAGGATGATTAGGAAGAAAAGTGGAAATATAAATTACCAATCTGTGAAGCTGTAGAAATTTTAAAACATTATTTATAACAATCTGATAAAATTAATTTGTGAATTCATGCCTAAAACTTAAATAGAATACGCCGATAAATTTGGCAACTTACAAGTAAAAAAAAATTCTTAAGCCAGATATGGGAAATATACATAAATATATGTAATTCCAGCTACTCACGAGCCTGGTACAGAAAAATTTCTAACTGAAGATCTGCCTAGGCTAATGTGAGCTCAATGCTCAGTGTTCAACTAAGTGGCACGATCTCAAAATAAAGATAATTAAAAGGACTAAGGATATCTAGATTAGTGGTAGAGCATTTGTTTGGCATGCATGTCCTGAGTTCAAGTCCCAGAATACATATATTCTAAAAAGATATAAAACAAAAAGCTTATTCTAGGAAAAAATTACATAAATCTATATAAATATGATTTATAATTTAAAACTTTCTCATAGGCTGGGCATGGTGGCAAGGTCCCAACACTTAGGGAGGCAGGGGTAGAAGGATCATCATTGAGTTCCAGGTCAATTAGCGTTATATAGCAAGACCATAGCTGAAAATAAATTGACAAAAGGAAACACTAAGTCACTTTATAGCACAACACCAAAACTATACAAAGTCATTTACAAGAGAACAGAGAAACTTAAAACCCTAAAAAACAAAATGTTAACAAACTTGGAGCTGGAGAGAATGGATGGGGGAGATAGCATGTTCATACAGTAAATGACTCAAATTGTCAAGATGTCCACTCTATACAAATTCAGAGTAACAGCAATAAAAATTCTCGCTGTCTTTTAAATTGTACTGTTATTTTTTATGTGTATTGAGTGTATTGCCTGCATGTGTGTAAGTGCACCCTTGTCACTGCAATGCCCATGGAGGTCAGAGGAGGATGGCAGATCCCCTGGAATTGGAGCGAGGACATTTGTTAGCCGCCATGTGGGTGCTGGGAATGGAACCCGAGTCCTCTGCAAGAGCAGCCAGTGCTCAACTGCTGAGCCATCTCTCCAGCCCAGTATTTTTTTGTTTTGTTTTGTTTTAAAGAAAAATCAAGGTGAACCTATAGATTATATAAATATGAAAATAGCAATTAAGGAAAGTAGGATAACACTCACAGAGATGGAGAGAGAAATGGAGAGAGTGTATTATTTGCATGTAAAGGCAGGCGCACCCATGTTGTATGACACCCACGGAGGTCAGAAGACAGTGTCAGATCCCCTGGAACTGGAGTTACAGATGGTTGGTTGTCAGCTACCATGTGGGTGCGGGGGAGAGAACATGGGTCCTTTGCAAGACCAGTCAGTACTCTTAACCACTGAGCCATCTCTCCAGCCCGAGATCTTAATTGTTAGAGTGTATACTGCTCTTGCAAGGGATCTGGGTTTGTTTCATAGCAACAACTTTTCAGATTACAACTGTGTGCAACTTAAGTTTCAGGGGATCCAATATCTTTTGGCCTCTACAGGTAAGAGACATATACATGGTGCACATATGTGCACATGCAGGTACTCACACATACACATAAAACAAAGTAAAAAAAAATTAAAAAGCTCACTCTCTCAATTTCAAGACTCTAGGACAATAAAGCTGGTACTGAAGGCTAGAACAATGGCCCAGGGGTTAAGAGCACATACTGCTCACAAACATATGTGACTCCTGTTCCAGGGGGATTTGACACCTCTGGCCTACGGAAGCACCAGCACTTACTTGCATATACTCACATACATACGCATAATTTTTTTAAAATCCTTAAAGAGAGCTAATGCAAGCATAAAAATAGTAGGCCGGGCGTGGTGGCACACGCCTTTAATCTTAGCACGGGGGGGCACGCCTTTAATCCTAGCACTGGGGGGGCAGAGGCAGGTGAATCTCTGTGAGTTTGAGACATGCCTGGTCTCCATAGCGAATCCAGGTCACCTGGGGCTATAGGAAGACCCTGTCTCAAAAAAGACCCCCTCCAAAAAAATATAAAAATAGTAAAAAATAAATTCAACACAATGGAGAATTTCAGAAATACAACTTATAAACAAACACTCAGTGTACCTTTAAGTAAAAGTGCCTATGTAATTCAGTGGAAAAGGGCAATCTCTTATTTACTTATTTATTTTTTTATTATGATTATTATTTTGAGACAGGGTCTCCCTGTAGCCTCAGCTGTCCTGGAACTCACTATTGTAGACCAGGCTGGCAGAGATCTGCCTGCCTCTGCCTCTGGGATTAAAGGCATGTAAGAATGATCCTAGAAAAATTGTTTAGCCATATGCAACTCATGCATAAAAATTAAGTCAAAACAACAACAACAACAACAAAAATTAAGTCAAAATAGACCAGAAAAATAAAAGAAAATGTAAGGGAATACTTTAGATACCATCAGTTAGATAAGGATTTTTAGATGGAGCATTTAAAAACAACCATGAAAGAATAAAAATGAATACTTTCTCAAAATTGAAGTATTTTATTAACTATTAAGGAAAACAAAATAAGCAGGAGGATCAGGAGTTCAAGGTTGTCTTCTGCTACCTGGAAAATGTGTGGCTAGCCTGAGCTCCATGAGACCCTGTTTCAAAAATAACAAAAAGAGGCAGATCTGGTGGCACACTCCTTTAATCCGAGCACTCAGGAGGTAGAAGCAGGTATATCTCTGTGAGATTGAGGTCAGCCTGGCCTCCATAGTGATTTCTAGGCCAACAAGGGCTATGTGAAGACCCTAACTAAAAAAAAAGGACAACTCCCCCCCATAAACATCCAAAGAGCCCCTCCAAAAAGCTAGGAACATAGCTAAGCAGGGTAGCACAAGCATGCCCAAGGCTTTGTGTTCAATCCCGAGACTGAGAATAAAATGAATGAGCCATAGAACAGGAGCAAAACTCCTGGTGGATAAAGGAATTATGGCCATAAAAGTAATAGTTGTATCAGGCAGTATTAGTGAACACCTATAATCCCAGCATGAAATGTAGAGGTAGAAGTGCTGTTGAGTTTCAGGCCAGCCATCTCAAAAAACAATAAAATCCCATCACACACACCCATAGAACAGTCAGAACTAAGTGACAACCACCACTTTCCCCAACACCAAAGAGGAGGAGGATGTGTGCCACACTCTAGATATTCTGCCAAAGATGGCATACACATGGCGACTATGCATATGAAAAAAATGTTCTACAATCTTAGTAGTCAGGTAAAAAACAACTGAAGCCACAATCTACCAGATTAGCTAAAATTGAAATTTGACAATAGCAATTGTTAGCAAAGTCATAGTACTTATCAATACATTGCTGGTAGGAATGTAAAACAGTACACTCACTTTAGAAAAGTCTTATGAAGTTAAATATATACTTACCTAGTAACTTTATTTCTAAATAATTTTCCTCAAGAAAAATGAAAACATAATCACACAAGGATTTACTCTAAGATCATCCTAGCAATTCTCTAGAAGACAGCTCAAAATTGTAAATAATAAAAATTTCTAACACTTGTTACACAGTTGAAGAAAATTTGGTCCTTTTTTTTTTTCTTTTTTTAAAAATAATGAATGCTTCTTAGAAACAAGAATGAACCAAGGAGACACAAAGCAGCATGGATTAACCTCAAAGGCACTATGCTGTCAAAAAAAAATTAAGACACAGAGAACTACATATGATACTATTTATGTTTCAGAAAAGGCAAAGTAGTATTATTTTGTAACTATTCACATATTAGACTGGTGACTGTCAACATCTGTATAGGAGGCTGATCACAAAAAAAAGATTAGAGAACTTTTTGGTGCAATGGAATTGTTCATGACCATGGTGGTAATTTGCCTAAACCAAAACAAAGTGCATTTTGAATTTATCTGCTTTAAATACAACTATAATTCAACAACTAATTAAAAAGAAGGCTATTCTTTTTTGCTCTTTTTGAGACAGGGTCTCCCTATAGCTCCAGCTGACCTGGAACTCGCTATGTAGACCATGCTGGCCTTGAACTCACAGAGATCCGGCTGCCTCTGCCTCCTGAGTGCTGGGATTAAAGACATGCACCATCACACCCAGCAAAAAAAGATCATTCTTTCAAAAACAGAATCTTTAAATGCATTATTTTATTTATTGTGTTTATATGTGACACACATATGCCACAAAATGCTAATGGAGGTCAGAAAATAAATTGCAAGAGTTGTTTCTCTCCTTTCACCATGTGGGTCCCAGGAATCAAACTCCGGCTGTCAGCCTTGGCAACATGCACCTTTACCTCCTGCACCATCTCACCAGCCCATAAAAAACAAATAAATAAAAGATCATTAAAATGTTTTTTAAAAGACGAACAAAAAAACTAAACAAAACAAAAAACCCTTTCAATTCTAAAAACAAAAAGTCCTAACTGAAAGAAATACATAATAAAAGATATGGTTCTTCACCTTAAAAGAAAGAAAACCACAAAAATAAAAGCTTGCAAAATAATGCATGAAAATACCTGCCCTTGGCTGCTATAGGGCTTTGTAAACAGCAAGAACTAATAAATACTGTTAAAACACAGGAAAGGAAACTCTATAAAAATTAAGCTGCTGCTTACTCTTCGTCTGGGCTGGGGGAAGCCATCTCTGTGTCGTCGTCTGGTTCGGGAACGTGCCTGGATTCCCTGTCCTTTATTAAGTGGGTCAAAGGATTCTACAATAATCAGCAAAAAGGACAATGTGAAGTATGCAACTCACAGATTTAAAGACTTCGATGGGGGAAAGAAAAAGTAGGTAATTATTATTGTATTCTTATTTAGTTTGTGATAAAACAAGAATTTCACTTAAACTTAAGAGAAACAAAGAATACAGTACATAAATGGAAAGTTCATAACAAAAAAATCTTTTACAAGTAGTTACTGTGGGAAGGTTTTTATAAAAGCTCAAAAATCAAATTAACCATTTATAAGGATATTATGATAGAAATTCACATTTACAAAGGCAGGAATCTCTGTGCCCTAGATAATCTCTAACATATCCCAACTGCTTAATAATGTCAATTTGGAGCCTTGTCAATCTTCTAAAATAAATGATCTTTGGTAGTCAGACTATGCTACACAAACCTGATGGGAAATCGGCCTCCAGATCTTGCTCTGTTTCCCCTTTGGAGAACTGCTTCAGTTCCGAATCTGCCTCTTGCACAGCATTTGACTTTAAGGCATAATGATTCAGTTCCTCCTCCCAGCTATGTGGAGTAGATACTGCCTCTGATTCAAGATCACCACTGTAGGTGCTTCCTTGGTCTAAACACACAAAAACAAACACACCCTCTTTGCAGTCTATTGACGTATTTAGAAACTTTTCTGAACCTCTATATATCAAAAACTGAGCTATGACTGTTGGATAATTATGTAAGTACAACCAAGAATCAAGTAACTTGGGGATGAGAAGACAGCTCAGTCAGTAAAGTGCTTGAGTACCTGGGTTTGATCCCTAAAACCTGTATTAAAAAAAAAAAAAAGCCAGGTACAGTGTGGTATGTTATAATTCCAGCACCTAGAAGGCAGAGATGGGTGAATCCCAGGTGCTTGTTGGCCAACTAACCTAGCCTACTTGGCTAATTCCAGATGAGAGAGAGACCACTGTCCTTTAAAAGATAAGTGCACCATGCCTGAGGAATGACACCCAAAGCTGTCCTCTGACCTTCACACCCCACACACACATGCAAGCACACCCACCCACATACACATGTGTACCACCGCTATTGTTTGCCCCCCCCACCCCCGCACATACACACAAATAAGGAAAAAGAATAAAGTAACTTGTTTAACAGCTTCAGAGAACTGGATTCATTTTCTTGGTAAACACTGTAATGCATTATCTCAATCCTTGAAACAAACAGTTCAGGAAGCTTTTATTATTTGCAGCACTAATTTGCATTAGTATTATTAGAAGCATTTAATGCTCCTTAAAATTATCTCAAACTATAGAATACTATACCCAGGTATACTAATTTTTATGAGTTTCTATTGCTAACAGAGGATAGGATAGCTAAAAATAAAATTTATTTACAACTACAAACCTTTTTCAAATATCTTGGTGTCTAGAAAGAGTTCCTGTTCGGAAGTTTGAGATTCTAAAGAAAAGAAAAAAAAAAGAGCAAACAATAGAAAACATTGTGTCTCAAATCAAAGAGAGCCTTATAGCAAGAACTGCACTACAGAATTCTAAGTCAACAGATGCACAAAGCCCACTTCATTAACAGAATGAAACATTTATGGCAAAAGCAGTTCCGTTGTTTACATTGCTTGCCATAGTTACACTCCAGGTAGTAATGAGAGAAGTCATACTCGAAGGAATGTTCATTCTGACTTTGCATTCTTCTGCCGTTTGAAATGTTTTTGTATACTCAAACACACAGAAAATTTGACAAACAGGCTTTAAGATGTCCAACCCAAATATGATAACTTACAATTCTCTTGAAAGGGCAACAGAGTTAGAACAGAATGTTTCATGAGCACTTAAGCATGTGAACCTGATAGGAACACAGTTCTATCAAATATATCTAAAAATAAACTCAAAGATTAAAAGAAGGAAAATATTTTTTTTGCGCTTACTCAAGAAACCGTTTTGTCCATTCACTAAAACCAAAGCGAAATCAGTCTGAAATCCTATCATTTCTCCTTCCTATACTCCTAAAACCATTTCATTTTACCTAAACAAATTACAAGCATTGTCACGAAGCTGACTTTCTACGGTTTTTCTGTAAAGGCAAATTGAGAATCCAACGAATGTTAAGTATTAACATGAATAGAAAGGCCATACGCCTTTAATCCCAGCAGAGGCATGCGGATGATCTCTGTGAGTTCCAGGCCAGCTGGGGCTACAGGGAGACTCTGTCTCAAAAAGACCAAAAAAAAAAAAAAATCCAATGCATGGGATATGGTTCAGAATTTATGAATAACAATAGTGCAATTTAAAAGTCACAGAATTTTAGGTGTGCTTTTTCTTCCTTACTTTTAAAAACTATACCAACCTCCCTGGGATAGTGTCTTCTCCTTTTCTTCATCTTCTGCAATCATTTCTGCCATCTCAAGGAGGTCAGCTTCAAATGGATGTGTGGGAAGCTTTTCCTTAATGTCTTCAATACTGTCAGTGACTTTATCTTCATTATCCATTGAGGATGGAATTAGCATGGGGACAGGCATCTGAAAGAACAAGGGGTTATTTTTTTCCCATTTTTTGTTTGTGGTTGTGTGGCAGTCAGAGGTCCACATCAGGTGTCTTCCTAAATAGCTCTCTGTCTTATTTTTTGAGACAGGGTCTCTCACTAAACTGGGAGCTTACTAATTTGAGTAGACTGGCTGGCCAGCAAGGAACCAGGGATTCATTGACTCCCCAGTACTAAATTACAAACATGCACAGGTATGCTTGATTTTAACACTGACCCTCAAGTTCAAACTCAGGTCCTCATGCTTGCAAAGCAAACACTTTGCCAAGTGAGCTACCTCCCAAACCACCAAGGATTTCTTAAGGAGCAGGTTTAGTGTTAGAATCTGTAAGTTTTTTGGTTTTTTTTTTTTTTTTTTTCTGTCTTTTTGAAGCAGGGTCTCCCTGTAGCCCCAGCTGTCCTGGAACTCACCATGTAAACCAGGCTGGCCTTAACTCACAGAGATCTGCTGCCTCTGCCTCCCAAGTGCTGGGACTACATGCGTGTGCCACCACGCCTGGTTCTGAGTTAAGTATTTTTAAAAATGAACAAATTTCCCAGTTCTTGGAAGGGAGAGGCCAGCCTTGAATTCTGTGAGTTCAAGACTGGCATGGTCTACATAGTGAGTTCCAGGCCAGCTGGAGCTACAGGGAGACCACGTCTCAAAAACACCCAAAAAAACCAAGAAAATAAATTGAGATATTCTCATTGCTGAAAATTATGAGCCTTTGTACTATTTTTTTTGGGGGGGGGGTCTTTTTGAGACAGGGTCTCCCTGTAGCCCCAGCTGTCCTGGAACTATGTAGACCAGGCTGGCCTTGAACTCAGAGATCCGTCTGCCTCTGTCTTCCAAGTGCTGGGATTAAAGGCATGTGCCACCATACCCGGCTTCGTAGTATATTTTTATAAAATTGGAACCATTAAAATAAAAATCTAAAACTAAAACCATGAAAATAAAAATCTAGTAAGCAGTCAGGTATGGTGGCTCACACCTTTAATCCCAACACTCAGGAGACAGAGGCAGGAGAATCTCTGACATCAAAGCCAGCCTGGTTTACATAATGAGACCCTGTCTCAAAAAACCAAAAACAAAAAGAAAATTTCCCACCACCAATAATTTACTAAGTACTTTCATGGACACTCAACAAAATGTTTCTGAATCCTTCAAAAGAATAATCCTATAAGACAGTTTTATTTTGCTTATGAAATGATTTTTGCTTATATTTTCTTGCTTAACATTTTTAAACATTGATGAAATATTGATTGAATTGACTTCAAAATATTAATTGAAAATATATTTAATAAAAAGTGAGAAATATTTCTTTTTTTATTTTATAAGTCTGGCTCTCACTATAGCCTAGACTGGTCTGGACCATCCTTATGTAGCCAAGACTGGCTTTCAAACTGTCTGAATCCTGCTCCCTCAGCTTTCCAAGTAATGGAAATATAGGTATAAAACACCACACAAAGCTACTAACTTTTTCGGAAAAAAATCTTCTTTGAGAACACAAGGTGTTAAGGGTAAAAGAACAGTTTCCATATTAAGTAACTATAGCAATACATCAGCAGCCAATGAAAACCAGGTACATTTCACAAACTAGTGAAAAGTTTCTTAACATAGCTGTTAAAACTCTAATGAAGAAAAATGCAAGCTAAATTAGCATTAATCTCTAAATAAATACTCACAGGAACTGGAATTCCAAAGGGGACAGGTGCATACTGAGTATAAAGATGAAGGGGTATGGGCACAAACACTGGCACAGGAACAGGCACCACAATAAGCTGGGGCTGACTTGGAGTATCTTCTAAAGAAAACATACACAAACCAAAGAGGATTGGGAAAAGATTAATAATAGTGCATTTTAAAAGGTGAGAGCAAATTATTTTTATTATTTTATGTGTATAAGTGTAGTGCCTGCATGCAGTACACCCATGTTGTACAATGCCTATGAGGGTCAGAAGAAGGCACTGGATCCCCTGGAACTGGAGTTATAGACAGTTATTAACAGCCACATGGATTCTTAGACTCAAACCTGGGTCCTCTGCAACAGCAGTCAGTGCTCTTAACCACTGACCAATCTCACCAGCCCGCAAGAACTTACACTTTAAAAAGGACAAAATCTTCATTAAATGCTGCTAGAACACTGAATATTCATATATGCAGAAGAGAGAAATGAGATCTGCCTCTTGCCATATTAAAAAATACCAATTAAAAATAGAGACTTAAATGTAAGACCTGAAAAAAAATAAAGTAGATAATAGGAGAAATGTTTCAGGACAATGTTCTGGGAAATTTTTATGCAAATTTTTAAAATGTAATTTTATGTGTTTGAGTGTTTTGAATGCATGTATGTTAAGTGAACCTGACCATACAATGCCTGAGAAGGACAGAAAAGGTGTCAGATCTCCTGGAATTAGAGTTACAGACAATTGTTAGCTGCCACGGGTGCTGGGTACCAAATCTGGGTCCTCTGCAAGAGCAGTCATTGCTCTTAACCACTCAGTCATCTCTCGAAGCCCCTGGGGAAAGGTTCTTTAAGGTACCACTGCAAAATAACAGGTAACAAGAATAAAATTGACCTATGAGATTATACCAAAATAAAAAAGTTCTAGGGGCTGGAGAGAAGACTCAGCAGTTAAAAGCACCACTGCTCTTGCAGAGAAATCAGATTCAGTTCTCAGTACCCACACGGCAGCTCACAATTGCCAGTTCCAGGGATGGCTCTGCCTGGGTGCACATACATACATGCAGGCAAAACACTAACACAAATAAATAAAATAATAAAAATAAATTAAGTTCTATAAAGAAACAATAAAGGGAGATAAGAAACAAATTATAGAATGGCAGGAAATACTTGCAAACTACTCATGTGACAAGGATGTAAAGAATATAAATGAAATCAAGTTAAGAGCAAAAGAATAAATAAGCAGCCAAAAAGCCTGAACAAACATTTCTCCAAAGAATATATCTAAATGCATAATACAAAAATTTGAATATGGTTGTGGCCCAGAAGCAAATGCTACTGCTAAGACTTTGTCCACAAGGTGGGGCTATTGGATAGCAGACTTCAGGAGACCTCCATAGTGTGGGGTTACACACTCATTAGACATTGTAGGGTCCTACTTTCTCTGTTCTTGGTTTGAGAGGCAATCAATTACTTGTTCTCACAGATATTCACATTAATCTTATTCACACCATGAGGTAATGGGACCGAAGAACAAACTCCCCCATACCATGTCTTTGCAATGTCCACTAAACCTGGGTAAAATAAACTTTGTCATTCTAGGTTAAATACCACAGGTGTTTCAGTATAATAACAAGAAGCTGGCTAGACCAGTAAAAATGAAAAAAAAAAAGCTTAGTATCACTAATGATCAAGGAAACAAACATCAAAATTTTAATGATGGTGCTGGAGAGATGGCTGAGAGGTTAAGAGCAGCTGCTATTTCAGAGGACCAAGGTTATGTTCTCAGCACCCACAGGACATCTAGAAACCATCTGTAACTCAAAGTCCAAGGGATCCAATGCCCTCTTCTGGCCATCGCAGGAACTAGGTGTGCATATGATATATATAGAGAGAGAAGCAGGAACAGATACACAGAATAAAAATTTTAAAGAATGAGGTAACATCTCATCTCAGTGAGAATTACTATCAAAAAGACATACAGAGACTCCCCCGACCCTCCCCCCAGGTGGATAAGCAAGGAAGAGCTGGGGGAAGAGCATACATTGGTGTGCTAGGTAGTGTAAGCAAATAACTATTACGGAAAAAAATTAGGTTCTTCAAAAAATTATGTCCATAATTCCAAGAACTCACATAATGGAAGAAGATAACTAATTTCTGCAAGTTGTCTTCTGATCTCTACCCATACACTAAGCGCCCACACACATAATGTAAACAAATGTAATTTTTTTAAAAATATTTAAAAAAAAAAAAAAAGGGTGGCAAGTGAGCCAGGACTGATGACGTATGCCTTTAATGCCAGCACTATGATCTGAGTTTGAAGACAGCCTGGTCCACACCAAGTTCCGGGCCAACCAGGATTATATAGTGAGACCCTGTCTCAAAATAAACAGTAGTTCAAGTTACAAGTAGCTAAAGTAAGACTGCTTCAGGCCAGGATTTCAGGGCTAGCATGGGAACAAGAACAAGACCCTGAGTCTTAAAAACGGCAACTAAGAATAAAGCCACTAGAAACAAAACTACAATGTTATTTAATAATTCTATTATTGGGTATATATCCAAAGAAAAAGAAATCAATATAATGAAAAGATGATATTGCACTTCATATTTACTGTAAAACCACTGGTAACTGACTTTTTAAAGCAGGGTGTGAAGGGCTAGGGACAGGTGTCCCATGAAACACAGGGCTATATATATATCATCACATGTACAAATAAGGAAATAAAATAGTACTGAGCTATGTAAGCTTAAGGGCACTTTGGAAAACAAGAAGCAGCTCTTAATTCAAAGTCTGCACATTATACTCAAGCTTAGAGTACAATATTACAGTTATTAAAAAGGAAATTAAGCCGGGCGTGGTGGCGCATGCCTTTAATCCCAGCACTTGGGAGGCAGAGGCAGGTGGATCTCTGTGAGCCAGCCTGGTCTACATAGTGAGTTCCAGGCCTGCTGGGGCTACAGGGAAACTCTGTCTCAAAAAGACCAAATTAAAAAAAATGAAATTAAATGTGTTTATAATATAGTATTATGGGTTAATTTATCTAAATTATTACCCCTAAAATAGGGAAAATGCCTGATTGACAAGCATAATGTACAAACTAAAGTGGGCAATGTATATAAACAACAGAATAGGACATAGGGTATACTCAATGGAAGCAGATTCCCCCATTCCTTTCCCCTAAATAAAATAATAAAGTCCAAAGAACATACCTGTCTGGCATTCTTTGTTTTGGGTATGTGGTTTGCATGAAGTGGCTTTGGTCTGTGTGATAGGTTTGCACAATAAAGCCTTGTTCTTCAAAATCCTTGGAGGCTGGGAATGTGGAAGTTTCAGGGCATCTGTTTGTGTACTTGCCTAGTTTAAAACAAACAAATCAGGAACCACTTCAAAATATTATCAGTAATTACAAGAATTATAATTTAAAAACATACCACATTGTAATCACATGGAAGAAACAGCATGTAAACATTATACTAGTTGCATAAAATATATACTATGGCTAAAATATGGACAGCAATATCAAGGAATATTTTAATAATTATCAATTAACTGAATGTGTTTAATTACTATTGTTTACCATGAAAAACACTAAGCTTATTGTAAAACATTAATAACCAGTGCAATGCTAGCCAAGTTTTAAATGAGAATTGTTACTTTATGACTGAGTTAGAAGCTAACACATAGAAGCTCTAACCAGGATTTTTTAAAGAAAGGAACTCAAATAGGATATGAAAGTTAGTCCACAGACAGGAAAATTTTCAGAAATCTGTTCCACTCATAAATTTTGTTCATTATTGATTTTCTTCCTTATTTAGTCTAACTTTTATGACACAATGTTGAGCTGGGTGTGGTGGCACAGGCCTTTAATCCCAGCATGTGGGAGGAGGCAGAGGCAGGTAGACCTCTATGACTTCAAGGTCAACCTGGTGCCCCCCCCCCAAACAGGGGCTGCAGGGAGACCCTGTTCCAAAAAGACCAAAAAAAAAAAAAAAAAGAGAGAAAGAGAAAGAAAGAAAGAGAGAGAGAGACAATGTTGCGTGAAAAAGGAAAAATGGCAATTTACAGCAAGATCAGTATAGAATGGGAGACTTAAGCATTACGAACAATCATTAAAAAAGTTTGAAATATAAAATGCCTAATTCTGTATAATTAGTTTAACTATTCACTTTAAAATTTTTTCAACAGTAGTCAAATCAATGTACATGACAAGCCAAATTAAATATCAAGAAATTCTTTTTGTCAACAATTTTATTCCTCCATAAAGCAAAGTAAATTTGCTCATACATATTTTTTACTACATATAAATGGAAAATACAATAACAGTATCAATAAAAATAAAACAGAACTTACGTCTCCAATGATTTTGGCTGTTACTGTTGGAACTGCACCTTAATATGAAAATAAAATATAAAATAAGGATCTTTTACAATTTTTGAAGCATTAGTATTGAAGCTATCCATAAATACAAAGTCATGATCAAATTTAATTCTGGGAAAGCAAGCAGTAGTGCTTAAGTATAAAACATGAAAAAACAAGCTGTGGGACTTGGGAAAACACTGTTGTACATCCTAGTAGTGCAAAGAGAGCAGACAGTCCTAATGACCACAATAATCATGAAAATGAGCAATGACGGACAAAAGATACACCATATTAGATATGATTTCTCACTCAAAATGGTGAGAAAAATACTTTGAAATCAAGCTATACCTTGTAAGACACTGTTAGAATTTGCTGTGGGCTGAGCAGCGGGAGTACTTGCCAAAGACACCACATTAGCAATAACTGGAGTTGAATCTTTTCTGTGTGATGGGGGCCCGGCAGAAGCAGCTTGAACCATGGAAATACTTGCTGGTTAAAATAAAAACAAAGGAAGTTCATGTAATGCATATGTTCTTACATAGAAATCGACATCTCAAGCAGGCTAATCAATGTTCTCAGTATTGAGTAATATATTTTAGAACAGAGTCAACTTTACAAATAACTGGATTTTAATTTCATTGCTTCTTGGGGTTTCTTTGGTCTAAAATCGAAGGTAGTAGCTTTTCTTAAAAGTTTAACTTGAGTCGGGTATGGTGGTGCATGCCTATAAATCCCAGCACTTGGGAGACAGAGGCAGGTGGATCTCTGTGAGTTCAAGACCAGCCTGGTCTACAAAATGAGTTCTAGGCCAGCTGGAGCTATAGGGAGACCCTGAGGCACAATTCTAAACAAAGATCACAAAAGAGATTAAATAGAAATTTAAGATGTTTCTTAAACCTTCCTTCAGATTTAAAGGTTTCTTTGTTTTATTTAATTTTATTTATTATTTTTATTTTATGTGTATTTGTGTATTGCTTGGTCCAGTCCCTTAAAGGTTTAAGTTTCTGGAGTAGGCTCTTATAGTTATTGCTTCTATTTATGTTTTTAGCAAACTTAGACTATTCTAGACTTTAGGATAGAACTACTTGTGTTTGCACACCATAAAGTTTCCAAGATTATACATTGTAAATATGTATATAATTGACTGACTGATGGAGACAGGATCAAACAATGCTGTCCAAGCTGAATTTGAACTTTGTATGTGGCTCATGCCTTAGCAGGATTAAAGGTATGCACCACCATGCCTGGCTATATACGGTATATTTCAAAGGTCCTATGATTTAGTCTTTAATGTCTTTTGTTATAAGCAGTCTGAAATCTATTATGGAAGCCAAGGTATACTCAAAATTATAAAACAGTAACTGTCATTTTTTTTTCCCCCAGAGAGTTCAGCCATTATTTTTTGGTTGAGTTAATATTCTCAGAGAAAGTTAAAACAACGACAAAAATTCATTTGTCTGGCTTTAAGGTATTCAATAAAAGGATTACAATATTATAAAAGAAAATAAAAGGATTTAAATATTAATGGTATTTGAATACAGTAAGATTTACATTTCATTATTTATACATTGCTTATATATAAATTATTTGTAATTATTTACACATTCTAATCTGTACAGGAAAAGTGGCTAGCTTCTGCCACTGCCCAAAAACTTCATTATTTTTTAAATTTTACCTGTATTGTTTTGTGAAGGTGGGTCACATACACTTTGCTGATGGCAGAACATCAAGATGCAAAGCAGGTTACAAAAGTGTTTTATTTCACCTCTCCATTTCAAAGATTCACTAAGTTTACCCTGTCGCTTGCAACCATCACATTTGGCCATCTGAAATGGAAATTAAAAGCAGTAGAGAAACAAATTATCTGTAGTCTAACAACAACAACAACAACAAAAACCCCACAAAAATTAACTTCAGGATGAAAATCATAAAACTGAAGGCTAACTGTCCTAAAATGGTAAATATCTATCAAGTAATGATTTAAAAAAAAAAACTGGTAGGGCTGGAGAGATGGCTCAGTGATTAAGAGCACTCACTGGCTATTATTGCAGAGAACCTGGGTTCAATTCCCAGTACCCACAGGGTGCCTAACTGTCAGAACTCCAGTTCCAGGAGATGTGGCGCCCTCTTCTGGCCTCTGAAGGCTTTGAATACACAGGTGCACTTACATACATTCAGGCAAAACACTCATACATAAAATTAAAAAAATTTTTTTTGGTGTTTGTATGTCTGGTGCATGTAACATGTAAGTGGATGCACATGAAGTGGAGGAGTCCTTACCCAACTGACTTTATCTTATTCACTGAGACACGGTCTCTCAACTGAATCAAGAGCTTGTTGACTGGGATAGTTGAGCTAAGCCAATGCGCTCATTGCTTCTGTCTTTATCTTCCAAGCACTGTAATTACAGGTGTGCAAGTAGACCCAACAGACTTTTATGTGGCTGCTGAGGATCCTAATTCCAGAGCCCACATTTGTACAGCAATTGCTTTACTCAGACCCATTTTCCAGGCCCTACCAATGATTTTTAAAAATCATTTTTTAAAAACCAAGTCATGGGGCAAGAGAGATGGCTCAGCAGTTAAGAGCACTAACTGCTCTTGCGGAGGACCTGGGTTCGATTCCCAGCACCCACATGGTGGCTACGAACCGTCCTTAACTCCAGTCCCAGGGGAATCCGAAGCCCTCTTCTGACCTTTGCAGCACTGCACGACATGGGTGTACTCACATACATGCAGGCAATATACTCATACACATAAAAATAATAAAATATTTTTTTAAAAAAAGAGAAACAACTCCCATAAAGTTGTCCTCTGATTTCCACATATGCACACACACCATTAGCATGCATGCATCTATGTACACATGCTTACACACCCATATTAGCACAAAGTTTTAAAGAAATTTAAACGAGGCTTCTCTTCAGAACTCAGAAGACAAATTCATTTATTTAAATGATAAAATAATCAAAATATATTATAATGGAATAAGTCAGATTAGTATATTTTTTAGAAGTTAAAACTAAAAGGAATAAAACTTGAACAAGAATGAGGTCTACCTAAATGTTTTATTAATTTCTAAGAAAGAAAACGTCTAAATTTTTTAATCATTAAGTTATCCTTCACTGTACATGAAATTAAAAAAACAAAACAAAACTCCCTAAACCCAGGAATAGGAACAAATATTACCTGATAAAACAAAACTGTGTATTTAGACATGCATTCTTCACAACAGAAGTCTTCCACCTTTCCACCCAAATTATTCTGTATCAATTTGGGAGATGTTTGTAAACAATAACTGCACATTTTACAGTGACTTCCCCAGCGTTTTCCCAGGTCATGTTTATAAAGCAATTTGCAACCTAAGAAAAATCAGGAAAGATAAAAATTAGCAATGGGAAAAATAATAAATTACCTACATTTTTTGTTTTGTTTTTTTGGGACAGGGTCTTCCTGTGGGCCCAGCTGGCCTGAAATTCTATGTAGACCATCATGGCCTCAATCTCAGAAATACACCTGCCTCTGCCTCCCAAGTGCTAGAATTAAAAGTGTGTGCCACCATGACCATCTACCTACATTTTTTATTTATCTGGTCCAGCACTAAGTTTTCACACTTGGGACATAACCAAGTAGTAAAAGGCCAAGAAATCAATTTAGAGGATCGAATTAGTCCTGTTTATGTGTTCAATGAAACAAGACAGAACAAGATAGAAAATATTATAATGTGTCATGTATAGTAAGTTTTATTAATGAAACTTTTTGTCTTGTTTTTTGTTTTTGTTTTTTTGAGACAGTCTCCCAGCAGCCTCAGCTTCCTAGAACTCCCAGTGTAGACCAGGCTGGCCTCAATCTCACAGATATCCTCCTGCACCACCACAACCAGCTCCTAAAACTTAAGTTTTATTTGGAATGTGAAAATGTACTAGGTTCATAGTAGGTCACAATAGAAAATGTAATTCATTAGTGTTGTGGTCAAAAGATTTGAAAAATCAATGGCATAGAAGGATTATGTAGTTATAGAGACAAACAAAACATCCTAAACAAAATACCATCTAAATAAAGAAAAGAATTACAGCCAGGCATGGTGGTACACATATTCGTTAGTCTCAGCACTAACTAATCCCACCAACAGAGGCAGGCGAATCTCTGAGTTCAAGGCCAGCCTGGTCAGTTCAGCCAAGGCCAGTTCAGGTCAGCTGGGACTACAGGGAGACCCTGTCTCAAATGAAAACAGGACCAAGAGATCTTTAAAGTTCTCCATCAAGATGAAGATGCAAAATGTATTCCATATCACCATGTTTTGCATTGCCCTGTAAGGATCTTTCACTTCACTTTAACATTAAGGTAAAATTGAGAACTAGATCTAAAAAGCAAATTAAATGTCAGTAAACTAAAAGACTTTGTGGATGGGGCTGGAGAGATAGCTCAGCCATTAAGAACACTGACTGTTCTTGCAGAAGACCGGGGTTCAAATCCCAGCACCATATGGTGGCTAACAACTGTCTGTAACTCCAGTTCCAGGGGATCTGACAGCCTCTTCTGTCCTCCGCGGGCATTGCATGACATGGGTGCACTTACCTACATGCAGGTAATACACGCATACACAAAAAATAATAAAATATTTTAAAAAATTTTTAAAAGACCGTGGATATGTACCAAGGATAAAATAAATTTTTACAGTAACACCTTAAACCAACAACCACTTTTTGAAATAACCTCCACACTCAGTAGGTAAAATTATCTTCTGTCTTTTTACCTTCACTACAAAATGACTTGTCAGCACCTGAGAATCGTACAGTCTCCTTTACAATTTTCTCAATTTTACAATATTCACACATTGCCATTACATTATTTATTTTCTTATATTCATCAGAACAATTCTTGCCACAGAACTGAAACATTTTACCCTGTAAAGAAAGATTAAGTAATTAGACATTTGGATTACATTATGGAAATCCTCATCTTTCTTACTTTAGTAACAGCAAAATTTTCAGAGATGGAAAGCTAAAAATGCATTTATAAATAGACATTTAACCCTTACTGTTGGGGGACCCTGCTGCTAAGGTTGTAGTCCTCCATGTCTGGATAGCTCTAAGGGGCTCGGCACTGTATGGAAGGACGCCCTTTCTCAGTGGGGGCCTCCTGCTTAAAACTCCAAGGTCAGAAGGATCATGAAGCCCCACTTTTTGCTTTCACGGTCTGTATTCGTACTGAAAATCAAGATCAAGCGAGCTTTTGCCCTTCTGCTCCACAGGAGGTTTCTGTCCTCCCTGATCTCGCCTTAGGACACCTGTGTTACCGTTTGACAGGTGCACCACCCCAATCAAACTCCCCACCTGACATTGTCCCCGGAGCTGGTTGCGCCAGAAGCCAGAGCCCCTCGGGGCTGCTCCTGTCCCCCAGCCTCACTGGGCCAGTGAAAAAATGACTACAACCTTAGCAACCTGTAATTCTCAATCCTTCCACCTCCATTTCCTACATGCTAATATTATAGGTATGCACTACCATACTACCATACCAGCAATGACCCTCCATTTTACCTTATAGTCAAGAAGTTCTGGTTTTGTCGCAAAAAGACGGTTACAGTGTTGACACCTGAGTTTCACAACACTTCGTGCAAACCCAACATGCTGGGACTGGGCAGCAAGACGCTGGAGACCAGCAGCAGCAGAGCTGCTGATGGAGGTGGGAGAGACAGCAGAGGAATTCCCTCCACCTGATGACACTGTTGAACCAGTGGGGATGCTCACAATTACTTGGCCCTGAGACAAGGGCACAACTGAAGAATTCATTCCAGTTGGTTTGTTAAACAAATTCTGAATTAAACAAAACAAAAAAAACAATAGGTCAATTAACTACTTGTTCAAAAAAATAAGAATTATGCACCTATGTATGCCCAGCACAGTTTTAGGTATGTGGCAAGCTAAATTCCTTCCTTTGAACAGCTTATAACTGAATGTGGGGCAGGTCTCATTTATGCATAAAAAAAGATATTTGAAAATCTCCAAAAACAAATATTTTCCTACCTGGTAATGTGAGGTATAATAGTATCACCTAATTTTATAGGCTATAGTTAAATGACAGGCCGAACTAATAACCTAACCTAAAAAGGCTAGAATAGAAACAATCAAGGCACTAGGAAACAGTAAGTTTACATTGCTATAGTTTACTACCTGAAGAAGAGGAAGACTCCCGATGCCATACCTGAAAAGCTACCACACAACTGTAGCTGCAGAAGTTGCGTATACTTCCATCTGACATGGCTAGATGATACTGAGGGATTGCTGAGGTTTTACAACTGTTACACTGAACTTGTACACCTTAGCAAATCAAAATAAAAGCTAATGAGTAATACATATATAAATCTATGTGGGATTAAATATCATATAATAAACAAAAATTTAATTTTCAGATTAAGTTATAGGAACTGAAATGTAACTCAATCATGCCACGTCTAGACAAAAAAAAAAAATTAAAAAAAGATTTTTAATTAATTAGCCACAATCTACCTGGTAATTATAAAAATAAAAGGATCTTGAAATATATTAGGTGTGCATAAAGAAAATATTAAGGGCTGGAGAGATGGCGCAGTGGTTTAAAACACCTGATGTTCTTCCAATGGACCCAGGTTGGATTCCCAGCACCCTCATGGTGGCTAACAACCATCTGCAATGTCAGTTTCAGGAGATCTGACACCTCTTGCAGGCATTGCACACACACGGTGCACTTAGAAACATGTAGGCAAAATACATACACATAAAATAAAAATAATAATATATATTTTTAAAGGAAAATACAATAAAGGAAGTAGAAATCCTTTCAATAGGAGTGGAATGTATAATAAGTAAGAAAAGAAATGAGGCAATAGGTATATTTTACAATAAATATCTGAAATACTTTATCCTAAAATTCAACTAAATTTAGATGAAAATCTGTGCCAACAAAAAAGTATTAACTATAATTTTTCACCTACTACATTTTATAGTTTATGAAAGCAGTATTACCTGCAGAAGTAACCATTTTTACTCTGTAAGCAGATAAGCAATTAACAGAACAGAAAAGTTCTGTCTTCCCCAAACTATTGGTATTTTCAATCATTTCTGCTGAGGATCTCAATGATTTGCAAAGCGCACATGGTGTTATTTTGGCTGATTTCTATTAACAGAATAAAACAACATTCATTTTTACCAAATTCATAAAACATAATTCTCTGAAATAATTCTTTGATAATGTTTATATTTAACTCTGCTGAAATATCATTTTTAAATGTGTGGTGCTGGGAATTAGGGGCCCCACATGATATCTTTTTTTCCTTACTCATAAAATATTTTAAATCATTTTTCAAACTTTCATGATTACAATCTTCAGTAAGTTTTATAAAGTGATTCCACACATTCTTCTAAGAGTCTGAATTTGTGTTTATTACGTTATATATGTATGTAAAACTAAAGAGCTTCACAGAGCAACACATAGCATAGTAATATATGATACACTTTTAATATTTTCCATTCTATTTTATATCATTAGAAATAGCCTTACATTATAACCTAGCAATTAATTTAGGATCTATTATTTGATTATAAGCATACTTTTAGATCTGGATCAACTTAACTATTATATTCAATTCTCATCCCTAACAACATTTTAGAAATGTTGTTTTATGCATTAATATAACAAAGGGTTCATGCTTTTATACTATATTAGCCTAAAAACTTGAAAAACTGCCTATTAAAAAATGCCATATACAGCATAAAGTTTGAACTAAAGAAATGTAGTGAATATGGTAGACAATTCATTATCAAATGCTCTGCTACTAACAACATATACTGTAAGCAGTACAATGGGAGATCTTGGCTATCAGAAGCATGCAAATATAATAATCAATGAGTCTAACAGAGCATGTCAGATTTAATAGAAAATTAAGAGATTCAAAAGAAAATAATGCTAAATTCTATTACCATGGTACACATTTAGGATAACAAAGAATGCTCAAGCTATAATAAAGAGTTTTATTTGGGGGTTTTCTGTTGTTTTGAAACACAATCACAGTATGAAGCCTGAGCTACCCTGGAGCTCAATTATGTAGACCACGTTGGTGTCATACTCACAGAGATCCAACTGGCTCTGCCTCTCAAATGCTGGAATTAAAGGCCTGCACCACCATGCCTGGCCTTTTAATTAAGAGATTTTTAAAATCTATTCCCCTTTCTGTGATAAATTTGGGAAATTTGATATTAAAATAGATGCATGTTAGAATATGTCTGAATTTGGGGATATTGAAATCTCCAATTCCATTTGTCTTTCCTCCCAGATCAGGACTGTAAACAAAAACTTATTGAAAAGACTTGAGTCAAAGAGGTTTATCTTTGTGAAACTTCTGCTGATATACCTAGTCCCACAAAGTACAGATGACTGATTATGCTTTGTGTCACACTGTACCTAATAATACTTCCATCACACCACCTCTATTTATTAACTTACATGTCAGAAGACAGCCCTACCCTCAAAATAGGAACTGTATACTATTTTCTATTTAAAAATACATTAAGACAAGCTGGGCATGGTGGTACATGCCTAACTTTAATCCCAGCACTCAGGAGTCAGAGGCAGGCAGATCTTTATGAGTTCGAGGCCAGCTTGGTCTACATTGTGAGTTCCAGGCCAGCTGGGGCTACAGGGAGACCTTGTCTCAAAAAGACAATGAAGAAAGAAAATTGGCAGCAATAGCCATCTACAATGTTCTGGGTGTTCTTATTTTGTATAATCCTAAAAACAATCTGGTATTACAATTATGCTAGTAAGAAAACCAGAATCATGAAATTTAAGTCTTTTTTCCAAGGTAAAATTGTACATGAACAAAGTTTGGGAATTAAATCTGGATCAGCTTTACTATTACATTCAATTCTTGTCCCTAACACAGTACACATTTTAGTACAGGAGAAACTTAACAGGTATTATCCAAATTAAAAGTAAAGAAAAAAAGAAATTGGCTCAGCAGTTAAGAGCATAGCTGGGTTTGACTCCCAGCACTCACATGGTGGCTGACAACCATTTATAACTCAAGTTCCAGGGATCCAATGCCCTCATCTGATCTCTGCAGGCATTACATGACAAGGATGCTCCTACCTCATGCAGGCATTACATTCATAAACATAAAATAAAAATACTAACATTTTTTTAAAAAGTAAAAAAATTAAAATTAACGTTTCTATTTCTCTTCTTTTATGAAATATGACTCAATTTTTATTGCACACTTCAGTCTTTCAAACAAAGGCATGAAGATATGAGGGTTTTTTCCTTTGTGAGAGAAAAACAAGAAATATCCAACAAAGCTGAGTCCTTTTAAAGTTATTACACAGTAATAAAATATAAAGTGAAAATTGTCTACTATGTTTAAAATATAAAAATTAATTCAAAGGTTTTTTAACATATTTTTTTATTTTCTGTGAATGAGTATTTTGCTGCATATGTGTAAGTACACTGGTGCATGCAGTGTCTGAAGAGGCGAGAAGAGGCCCTCGAATCCCCTGGAACTGGAGTTAAAGACAGTTAAAGCAGCCAGTGCTCTTCACCACTGAGCCATCTCCTTAGTTCCAAAGTTTCAACACTATGAAATTTCCTAACTGATATTATTCATTGATTTTGGTAGACTACATAAAAACTCAGTTTTTTTTTTTTTTTTTCTGAGACAGGGTCTCACTGTGTAGTCAGTCCTAAGAACTCAATACGTAGGCCAGGTTGACCTTGAACTCAGAGATCCACCTGCTTGTGCCACCCAAGTGCTGGAAATAAAAGCATGTGCTACCATGCCTGGTACTATTAGTAAGAATAATCAGCAAATGTCCAAAAGCAGGGAGGCACTGTAACATTTTAAATGTGAAAAATATTTACTACCTCTTTAGGATTACCAATTATGAAACAATCAAAATTTACTGGTGAAATATGAATTCAATACTCACAAAACACAATAAAAGTTTCTTGTTATACAGAATTCTTCTGATTTCACCTCTGCAAACTTCATAATTCACAAAATTGACTCATTTTTCTTCTATTTCATGAAGAAAAAAAAAACCCTCCATTCTAATAAAATTTTTATTTTTGTATTTACAATTCTAACTATATGGCTCCCTTTGCAAGAAAAAAAGACATGCAATTTAAACCTTCTTTGTTAAAGAACAAGCATACACCCTTAGTTCCGGAACTAGGTAGGCAGAGGTAGTCAGATCTCTGAAATCAAGGCCAGCATGACAAGTTTGCTACAGGAAGACCCTGACTCAAAACAACAGTAATAACTCAAAGGAACAAGAAAACACACAAATCAAAATGTATTTCACAGACAAAAAGGTTACATACAAAAAGGTAAAGACTGCTTATTCATAAGAGATGTAAACATTTGTTTATGCTCTTGGCATCTAAAAATTATTTTTCAAAAAAAAATCAAATTTGAAATAAGGTCATAAAAAAGCCAGTAATGACAGTTCACGCAGATCATTCTAGCACTTGGGAAGTGCAGGCAGGAAAACTACAAGTTCAAGATCAACCTGTGCCATTAACAAATTATAGGCAGACATGACTATATAGTAAGACCCTATCTTAAAAAACAAACAAGTTTGGGAGGCAGAGACAGGCGGATCTCTGTGAGTTCAAGGCCAGCCTGGTCTACATAGTGAGTTCTGGGACAGCTGGGGCTACAGGAAGACCCTGTCTCAAAAAAAACAAAACAAACCCAAGCAAACAAGAAGCTAAGCCCTAAAAATATGTATTTCTTAATGCATGTACAAAAACTGGTTTTTAGAGGGCTCTATCTCAGAACATTTAATATAGACTCATTTCAGAAATGCTATTTACACCTATTAATTTAACCAAATACTAACCTCTATATCCCAAAAGTTAACTAAATGTTAATCTCTTAGTATTTCAAAAAATCATTTTAAGAATAATTTTCATGCAAAGGTTTGTATTCTCCTGAAATTAACGAAGATATAAGGATTAAATATGGTCAAGTACCTGCTTATATGAAGTGACACACATTGAGCTACAAAACTTCTTTGACTGTCCCTCAATCTGAAGCATGTGGCACTGACCAGAGCCACTGTAACAGTAACCTCCACAGTTCTCACAACAGTTCATAGTGAGGTTGTTAGCAGAGCGAAACTTAGAGAAGCAGGCATCACTGCAAAGTTTATGGACCACATTCTGGTAATTAACTTCATGTCGAATCTAAGAATTAAAAAGTAACATAAAAACAGTAAGAACAGAGAATCAAACAATGTCTCTAAACACAAACATTAGTTTCATTCTCCTCAACAGAGTAAAAAATTAAACTTACAACAGCATTCTTCTGACACATGCTGCATTTGGTCGAAATGCTATTTGTATTTATGGTAACAATAGGTTTTTTTTTCAGTTCATAGGTTGACAAACATGACTGACTGCAAAAATCTTTACTGGTGGTGGTATTTTCAAACTGGGCACTGATCACATCCTTTGGATTTAAAATGTCTCTAAAAATGGTAACAAAGATAAAATAAGAAACACAGTACATTACATTTTCCCCCTTTTGTGTTAAAACAACCAAATAATTATCAGAAAAATAAAGGACATTACAACTTAAATTTCTCTGCAAGAGGTGTATATCTGTGGTACATAAACGCATGGAGGCCATATGTCAAAGCTGAGTATGTTCCAACCTTATGTTCTGACAAAATCTCATTGAACTGAAGGCTTCCTGATTGGCAAGACTGGCTGCTGCAAGCCTGGCCTCCTCATTCCACCTTTCCCCCCAGAACTGGGTTACAGATGTTTGCTAACCATTCAGCTTTTAGGTGGGTGCTGCTAGAATACTAACAAAATTATCCTCCAAATTACCTATTTTATAGGATTTGAAATCAAGCTTTAAAATTAGAATTCTTGTATTAAAAAAACTTGTAAGTTAAATGATTAATAAAAATATATTCAGAGTGTAGATTTAAAGGGGCTGAAATAGTTATCAAATTTAAGGAAAACAGAACTGTTAATCTGAGTAGCTAACAAATTCCTAAATTAAATGCTACTACTGTATTTCTATTGATCTACAAAAATAGCAGCTTTCAAAGACAAAATGTCTTTTCTGTATCTGCAAAAGCTAAACTGAAATTCTTCCTATGGGAACTGATTCACAAATAAAACTTGCCTGATCACATGGACTATGCAGGTTAACAGTGCATATACCAAAATTGACAATTAATGAATTATTTAGCTCCTCTGAATTTAATTTGCTTTTATTTAAGTTACATCTAATTCAGCACTTTTGTAATCATGTAAGCCACAATGTACAAAACTGTGGTAAGGTCTGTGTAACAGAGAAAGGGCAGGAGAAGTCAAGGAAATGAAGAATAGATCAGACAGTAAAGTGGAGTACAAAGGAAGGTTAGTGAGAAAGGACAAAAACAAGAGAAAAGTATAATGAAAAAATGTGAAAAAGGAAAAACAGTATAGAGCGAAAGAGAAAGAAAAGCTGCAAGGAAAGCAGGTAATAAGTACTATAAGAACATAAAAGGGGAACGGAGAGAGCAAAGGGTATGAAGGGTGAAATAAATGAATGTAGCTGTATAAATAGTAGAGTAATAATCATGGGCTAAAAATGGAAATTTTGTTAAATAAAAGATAAAACCAAACAGCTTTCAAAGAGTCTTTTAAAGAACTGAATTATGATCAAGATCTAGAGAAAACCACATGTAGGTAAAATGATCTGTCTCCAAATAAAGCTATAGCAAGCAACAAGGACAGAGTTAGACCATAAGTAAAGGGCAGGGAGGAGGGGAGTACAATTACTAAAGTGCTTGTCTAGAAAGAATGAGGACCTGACTTCAAGGATCAAAGTCCATGTAAAAAGCTGAGTGTGGTGCTTAGCACCTGAAATCTCAGAGTTAGGAAGACCCCGGGGCTCTAAGACCATGTAGTTTAGACTAACTGGTGAGAGATCTATACTAACTCAAAGAACGACGTGGACAACCTTCCTGAGGATGACACAAGGGGCTGTCCTCTGGCCTTTACGCATGTTGTGTGCATATATATACACACCCGCACACATGCATATACAAGCATATGAATCCCTCCCCACAACATATATTAAAAATATAGGAGTTGGGTGACCATGTAGTTTAGACTAACTGGTGAGAGATCTATACTAACTCAAAGAACGACGTGGACAACCTTCCTGAGGATGACACAAGGGGCTGTCCTCTGGCCTTTACGCATGTTGTGTGCATATATATACACACCCGCACACATGCATATACAAGCATATGAATCCCTCCCCACAACATATATTAAAAATATAGGAGTTGGGTGAGCCGGGTGTGGTGGCGCATGCTTTTAATCCCAGCACTCGGGAGGCAGAGGCAGGAGGATCTCTATGAGTTCAAGGCCAGCCTGGTCTACATAGTAAGTTCCAGGACAGCTGGGGCTACAGGGAGACCTTGTCTCAAAAAGACCAAAAAAAATTAAAAGTGATCATCATATTTAACTAACAATTTAAAAATGAAGGTGCTAATGCTTCTTTTTATTCCTTCTAAATAAACAATTTTCTGTTTATTCTGTGATAGTGAGAGATTGAACCTAGAGCCTATACATTCTAGGTACACGTTCTGCCACTGAACTACATCCCCAGCCTTTTTATTTTGAGACAGAGCCTCCTAAGTTGCCAAGACTGACACTGAACTTGTGATTCTTCAGCCTCAGCCCCTTGGGTAGCTGGTAATGTGACCCGTACCATGAGGCCTACCTTCCTTTTCCTTCATAACCTAATCGTTGCTTTAATCAAAAATAAAGTAGCATAGGTTATAGCATCATGTATGATGCTTATTGACTAAGTATAACTTAGTCATGAGGACTGATCTCATGAAGGGCTTCTAGGTCGTAATGTCTTTCTTTCACTTTCAGAGTAATGGAAAAAGATCCTTTCCATGCAAATTATTTACCTGTACATATAGGAACCCTTGTGGAGCTGAATAAAGCAAATGGTAAGAACTTACACCCAGCCCTGTAATATACTTGTTTGTCTTGGTTTTTTTGAGACAGTGTTTCATATAGCCCAGGCTGACCTCTTATTAGATGAGAATAACCCTGAACTCCTAATCTCTACCTCCTATTGCTGGAATTTTGTGCCATGCCAGGCTTTATGACAAAACAAAAACTTATCAACTCTTGAAATTTTGTCTTATAAGTCCTGGCTAGTTAAGATTACAGTATCAGTGTAGCAGAACACCATGGGAGCAACAACTTCATGAGAATAACGAGTGATCCCTGTTTCGTGGCAGAACAATGTATTTCCTTATACTTGCTTCCTATTTCCTTTTCTCAAATGCAATCTGTGGTTCAAAGTATGTTAGCTTTAAAGTGTTAAGTGTCAATTTTGGCATTTTTCTCTCTTTTTTAAATATAAAATTCTTGGGACACCAGATAAGTCAATATTTAGAAATTGTAAGGGAGGAAATATTTTGCTTGTGTTTTTAATGTTTTAACATTTGAGCAACATTTAGTTTGGGCAATATATTTGCCCTTTAATTTTTTGAAACCGAATAGTCAGTTTTGTCAGGAGGGGAGAAAACTCAGTAATATATATATATATATATATGAGTTGGATGGGCATGGTAGCAAATGTCTTTAATCCCAGCACCAGGGAGGCAGAGGCAGGCTTTTCTCTGTGAGTTCAAGGACAGCCTGGTCCAGCCCCACTACAGGGAAATCCTGTCTCAAACACCCCTGAGAAAAAAAATATACATATGGACTGGACAGATGGCTCAGCAGCTAAAAGCACTTGCTGTTATTGCAGAGTACCCAAGTTCAGTTCCCAGCACCCACACGAAGCTAACAACTGTCCTTAACTCCAATTTCAGGTAATCTGACACCCTCTTCTGCCTCTGCAGGCGGTGCACATATGATGCACTTACAAACTTACATACATGTAGGCAAGACATTCATACACACAAAAAAATTAAATTTTTAAGTGTGTGTGTGTGTATATATAGGACACATATTCCTAAGCTTATGTGAATTTTTTAATGGTCCTTTTATAAGTAAACGATAACTTTTTAAGTGTATGTGGTGCTCATGAAAGGAGAAGTATCACTGACATTTTAGAAACTTTAGGTTAAAATAAGTAAAGATGAATAAATGAATTACATCAAATTATTTCGTCACAAAACAGCCAAGAAAAAAACCTACAAAAATTGTTAATTTTCAGTCTGACAGAATCATAGAATCTGATAATGTACATACCAGCATATAAAAATTAGAAGACATAGCAAAACTGAGCATTCATTTTTTCTTTAATATTTTATATTATTTTTATTTTATTACTTTTATTTCACGTGTATTCGTGTATTGCCTGAACGTAGGTAAATGCACCCATGTCGTGCAATGGCAGTGGAGGTCAGAAGAGGCTGTCGGATCCCCTGGGACTGGAGTTACAGACAGTTGTTAGCTGCCATTTGGGTGCTGGGATTTGAATCCCGGTCTTCTGCAAGAACAACCAGTGTTCTTAACCACCAAGCCATCTCTTCAGCCCCTTATTTATTATTTTTATTTTATGTGTGTTGTGTACTGCCTGCATGAAGGTAAGTACACCCGTGTCATGCAATGCCCGTGGAGGACAGAAGAGACTATCAGATCCCCTGGAACTGGAGTTACGGACAGTTGTTAGCTGCCATGTGGGTGCTGGGATTCAAGCCCAGGTCTTCTGCAAGAACAGCCAATGTTCTTACCCACTGCACTATCTCTCCAGCCCTCAAGTATTCATATTTATAACCATATGCTATAATCAAAATAGTAGAAATAAGCATTTTTGGATAAATTTATGTTGCTAAAAACAGTATGTGGGAAATCATTTAATAGTTATGTATAACTATAAAATAATAGTAATAGCTTTTTCTCCAAATGTAGGGTCATTATTAAATAATTCATTCACCAATATTAAGTATCTAATATGCTGGTTATATAGTAGCAGACAAAACAAAGTACCTACCTCTATGTTATTTTTATTTCCACTGATAGATATTATGCATTTATATATAATATATAGTAAATCTGTATGGCAAAATAGCTAATTTTAATTAATATACTCAGTTACCATTTTTAAGAAAACTTTACATGATCTCAGAATTTTTTAAATATACTGAGAACAATAATAATGTTTTATAATAGACTGAATTTATTCTTCAAATTATAAAATCTCAGTATTTTATTGAGTCAAATTTAACTTTTGAACAAAATTTCATGAAAGTTCCTATTCTACCTTTTAATCAATGTACTGCAATCTAGATGACTTGCACCCACACATACACATTAAACAGACATTCAATAGATAACAATTTAATACCACTGAAGCTATATGAAAGAATGCACTCCAGGCCAGGCGTGGTGGTGCACACATTTAATCTCAACACTCAAGAGATTAGTCTCTGTGGGACTGAAGGCAGCCTGGTCTACACAGTCAGTTCCAGGGAAGCTGGGACTGCAGCAAGACCCCCATCTCAAAATGACAAAAAATTAAAAGCACTCCAGATTTAATATATCTTTTCTGAAATGCTTAGGATCATAAATGCTTCAAATTTCAAATTTTTTAAGGTTTTGGAATATTTGCATAGCCTTTACTGACCAAGCATCTCTTCTCTGTGATGCTCAAAAATCCAAAATATAAATATTGTTTTAGCCAGGCATGGCAGCGCAAACCTGTAGTCCCAGCACTTGGGAGGCAGAGGTAGGCAAATCTCTGTGAGTTTAAGGCTAGCCTGGTCTACATAGCAAATTTTTTTAAATCTTTTTGAGACAGGGTCTCCTGGTAGCCCCAGCTGGCCTGGAACTTGCTACTTAGACCAGGCTGGACTCAAATTCAGAGATCCGCCCACCTCTGCCTCCCAAGTGCTGGGATTAAAAGGCGTATGCTACCACATCCAGCAAAAAAATATTTTATTATTTTTATGTGTATGAGTGTATTGCCTGCATGTTTCTAAGTGCACCCATGTCATGCAATGCCCATGGAAGAGGGCACTGGATCACCCAGAACTGGAGTTACAGAAGACTGTTAGCTGCCATGTGGGTGCTGAAAATTGAACCCACTGCTGAAAGAGCACTCATTGCTCTTAACAGCTGAGCCATCTCTCCACCCCAAAAGTTTTGAACTCTGGATTTAATTTTTGTATTAGAGATGCTCAATCTGTATAACTTTAAAAGAGAATCCCAAACAAAAAACTGCAGTGTATGTTGTTACTTTAAATAATTGCAATGTTACAAAGAAAACAGACCTTCCAAAGCAAACTAAAGATCAATCTACACTTAGATAAATGAAGCACCATATATATTTAAACTGCTATGCTACTACTATTGGAATATAACTAAAATGCACTGTCACTTGTTCCAAAGAAATGAAATGCAAAGAGATGTGTACACAACTAACTTCTAGAAAAGCATCTACACATATTCAAATTTCTGTTAATTCTGTGGTCTAACCGAATCAGAAGATAGAACATCTTTTCCCTTTCCTGAAAAAGAAAGGGTGGAATCATATGAAGAAGTATAAACACTAAGAGATTAGTAATAAATCCGTTTAAATAGAGAAACCAAATGTTTCAAAACAACAAAGCATTATTCCTCTTTTTCTGACTTACTTATGGAACAGTAACTGACAATCACCTTACAAAATATATCAAGATGACCTTAATATTCCTCAAATACATCAAGATGATCTTAAAAGGCATGGTTCATACTCCTTTTTTTTTTTTTTTTTTTTTTTTTTTGGTCTTTTTGAGACAGGGTTTCCCTGTAGCCCCAGCTGCCCTGGAACTCACTATGTAGACCAGGCTGGCCTGAACTCACAGAGATCCTCCTGCCTCTGCCTCCCAAGTGCTGGGATTAAAGGCATGCACCACCACGCCTAGCCCCATACTCCTTTTTTTTGTTAACATTGCAATAGACCTTCTGAAGCAGTCAGATACTGAGAAAATATTAGAAGTCATTAAAAAATCAGAACATTAAATTTCAATTATATATAGACAAGAAACAAAACTTTAAATATTTGTTCAGGTTAAGATCTTTACATGATAAAAATGCTGTGATACTAAACTACCTCAAATGTATACTCTTTGTTATATACGGAATCTTATATAAAAAAGATCAAAGGGTCAATTTCAAAATCACTTGTTAATTTATGAAAGAAACATTACTTAAAGCTACAGGAGAACCAAAGCACCTACCACCCAACAAAGACTAAAAGTAGCAACAACATAGTGACACTAAACATGTTATTTATGGGAAGAAAAAAATAAAGCCACAGAAATGTAGAAACAAATATAATATAGGCAGATTAAAAGCAAAGTATAAGAGAAAAAAGACAATTTAGAATTCTGCTATACTTTGAGCAACTTGAACAAGTTTTCTTGGTGAGAGGAGGTGGTGGGCGGGCAGGTGGAACTGTGTATCCAGTGAGGCACAGTGTGGAGCAGAAAAGCTGAGTAGACCCTTTCCTCTGATAAGCAGTCTGTCCCTTCTGGAGGATTTTTTTACAACCAGAACAGGAAACTCGAACAGCTGTGGCTGGAACTGAAGGGAGCATTTTATTCATGCCAGATGATGCCAGTGAAGGCTGAAAGCCAGTAGTCAACTGTGGAGCTTTAAAAAAGAAAGAAGAAGAAAAAATTTTTTTACTTTTTACCATACATTTTAAGTACTGGTTCTTTTTCTTCTAGAACTAGTCGGAAGCCCAATGAAATGATGCAATGTACAATGTAAAGGCATTGTAAATGAAAAAAGAAAACTGCCTAGTGTATTAATACAAGTAGAAACTGCCTCTCATTCATGTTGGTCAGAATAAATACAATTCATTAATTCGGTTCTGATTCTTACCAAGAGGACTGCCACTGACTGAAAACACAGCACTAATTTTCAGTTCCCCCTCTTGAGCTTTTTGAGGTTGGCCATGACTATACTCCTTTAAAAAGGAAAAGAAATAAATAAATACAGAGAAAATAATAAATTCCTAAAGAAATCAAGGCATTTTACTACTGCTGTATAGAGGTGGAAAATGTTTACATTAACATTAGTAAGAAATAAAATAATACAAAACAGTAAACAAATTAGTTAACAGCAAACACACAGTATACTTGTTTAAGCTGAAAGAGGGAAAAAAAATGTTAGCTACCTAAACAGCATGAGCCCCTACCAGATATTTTGAAATTATTCCAAAAAAATTATCCTTTAATCCCACATTATTTTAAGCTGCTGTTCATTATAAAAGTAATACACAGTCATAATAAAAAATTTAGGTAAGTAGAAATAAGAAAAAAAAATTTGGCATACTCATCACCCCAAAAGAACCACCGTTATTCCTCTGGTATATTTCTTTCCAGTCTTTTCCCCTTTTCTAGTCAATGGAAGGGTTTGTTTCTTTACACAAACTCTTTAAACAAATTTCTCTTATGAATTCATGTGCTGCTCCTTTGAATTATTAGAGCCTTTATGTATTCTTGCATATCAAAAAAACTGTCTAATGACCAAATACCAGCATTTCTAAGATTTGAGTCTAAGAATCACGAAGGTCTAGAATAGTGTGAGAATTTTAAGACTTTTTGTTGTTGTTGTTGACTTTTTGAGACAGGGTCTCCCTGTAGCCCCAGGTGTCCTGGAACTCACTATGTAGTTTAAGCTGTCCTGGAACGCACAGAGATCCACCTGACTAAGAAGACTATTTTTAAAGCTGTGTTATTTAAATGATTTTTAAGTACAAGTAAAAATTTTAAATCATGAATAACCATCACATGGTAGAATTTTAATGTCGATTTTTCAGAGCTGCTGTTTACTTTTATAAATACACTGTTCAATAGTATTAAGTATTAGTATTAAGTAACAGCTGTTGCTGCTGTTAAATTTTAAGATGCTTGTCACAATAAAGGTGGCAAAATACTACAAAACCTCTTTATTCTTAGAATTTGAGGTATCTCAGATGATACTACTTTTTGTGGTAGGGGATATCAATACTACATAAGCTTAAGAAATATCAGTATGTGTTATTTATACACACTGACATATCAGATTAAACAGATGAAGCTGACCTAAGTGCCCTTGACTCAGGAACAAAAATAAGAGTGACCAGACACTCTGTAATCACAATAATATTTTAATATAGTATTTTTCTTTTGTTTATTTTATTTTATTTTTGGTCTTTTTGAGACAGGGTCTCCCTGTAGCCCCAGCTGTCCTGGAATTCACTATGTAGACCAGGCTGGCCTTGAACTCAGAGATCCACCTGCCTCTGCCTTCCGAGTGCTGGGATTAAAGGCATGTGACACCATGCCCGGCCCCATGACTAGGTAATGCAGTAAGTTAAAAGTGAAAATTTATGCAAAAATTCATGATTAACATAATACTACAACTTTAAATAAAGGTGAGATCAGTAATATTTTTCCTCTTTTTCCCTCCAGCTCTAGTATGGCCTGCATGGCACTGACTTATCTAACTGTAACAATACTGGTTTATTTAGTATTTTCATATATTTACTACGATCAATAATGCCATAAATATATCTGTGTATACTCACACTTTAATCCTAGAATTTGCTATGTAAACTAGGCTGGCCTGGATATTACAGAAATTTGCCTGCCTCTGGCTCCCAAGTGCTGGGATCAAAAGTGTGTGCCACCATGCCTGGCTTCAAAGTCTTTTTCCACTTTTTTTATTATTATTTTATTATTTTTATGTGTATGTGTGTATTGTCTGCATGTAGGTAAGCAAACTTGTGTTGTGCAATGCCCGAGGAGGACAGAAAAGGCTGTCGGATCCCCTGGACAGTTCCAGACAGTTGCTAGCAACCATGTGGGTGCTGGGATTTGAACCCGGGTCTTCTGCAAGAACAGCCAGTGTTCTTAACCACTGAACCATCTATCTAGCCCCCTCCACTTTGTTTTAATTTGCAGATATTTTTTATGTTCATTTACAAGTTCATTATGATTCAACAATATTAACTTCTGTAGCATTTCTTATCAACATTTCTTTTTTTTCTTTCTTTCTTTTTTTTTTTTTTTTTGGTCTTTTTGAGACAGGGTTTCTGTGTAGCACCAGCTGTCCTGGAACTCACTATGTAGACCAGAACTCACAAAGATCCGCCTGCCTCTGTCTCGCAAGTGCTGGGATCAAAGGCCTGTACCACCACACCCAGCATTCAGCATTTGAGTTAAATTTTTCCTGTACTAAGGTCCCATTTTTATGCCACAATTCTGAGAATCTTTACCTTTGTGTTTTTTTCTATCTCTTACAAAGTTTTATTTCTATAATACACTAATAAGAAAGTGGTTTCACTGTTTATGATAGAGTCCTTTAAACCAGGGATCAGCAAATTTTAACTGCAAAGGGTCAAACAGTAAATATTTCTGGATTTGAAAGCTATATAGTATCACAACTACTCAACTCTGGTCTCTGTTACAACTACACAACTCTGCCCTGGTAGAGCAAAAGCACCCATAGATCATATGCAAATAAATGAACATGACAACGTTCTGAAAAAAAAACTATGTACAAGAGTATCAGTCAAAAGAACAAATAGACACACAGTGAACTGGATTTGGTCAGCCACTGATAAATTTGCCAATGCTGGCTTAGATGCATTTGAGACTGGGCATTTTTCTTATTCTTAAACAGAAAATTCTATTGATTAAAACGGCAAATTTTGGAAAAAAAAAAAAAAAGGACGAGCTATTCTGTATCATTATCAGCCTGAATAATTTTCTATCACACTGTCTTAATGAAACTATAGGATGTTTAACCATTTAAAATGGTTAAACCTCTCGAAAAAACTTTTGAAAATACCTAATACATGCATCTGTGTACAACTACTCTTTGGAACTCCAGAGGTTAATCACTGGTATGTTCATCACATCACATCAAATATGTATCTTAAATTTAGGAATAGCTGACATTCCTAATATGTCATACATTTACAAAAAAAAATGATCTCAGTGTTCATTCAAATTGTTATTTTACAATAGCACTTTTTAGTTAATGCTGGAAATAGTGTCTTTTTCATTATATCCTGAAAGTAGGAAACTGATTAATAGAAATACTATTATCTTTTATATAGTTATTATCTCATCTATGTACTCCACTAAATTTTCAATTAATTCTCTAATAAACAACCGTTGCTACTAGTGGTCATTTTATTTCTCCTTTCTATTACTTTTATGTTTTTTTTGGGGGGGGGGTTGTTTCGGTTTTTTTTTTTCCTTCTATTACTTCTAATTTCCCTTATAATACACTAAAACATGCATTAGGGCCAAGAGTAAGAGTCCAACACACGAGTTAAGTAACAATGTTGACAACAATTTTTTGTATTCTGTATTCTTTTAATAATTATACACAGTTGCCATCACTTCGCTTTCAAATTCAGTGACTGTTACTGATTTAAAACAAGTATTTCCTTGAGACAAGGAAGACTATAATAGGAAATGTATATAAGGAACTGGGTGGTATATCATTTGACATCTAATAAAGACCTTCGGAGGTGCACTGCTGGCGCAACAAACATATTAAAAATTTAAAGTATTGAATTATCCTGACATTCTTATGCATATAGTATTTAAAAGGGAATCGCCAATAAAAAACATTTTTTTAATCTCAGAAAACTCTAGAAATAATCAGTGCCCATTAGCTCACATTAATGGTCTCCAGTCCGTTCTCTCACACTATGATGGCAATTCCAAACTCCAGACACAGTATTTAAGCTGTCAATATTTATTACTTTTAGGAAGGAAGGAAGGGAGGGAGGGGGTAGAGAAGACTGTGAAGTACTCTGTATAAAAAGCCCATAACGCCTTCAAGTTAGAAAGCCTGGTTTGTTTGTATCCCTCACAATGACTAGTAAATCATGCTTTAAAAGAATGATTTCTTAACCCCAAATAGAACTAAAAACCACAGAGATTAGTACAAAAACTCCTTTACCTTTCCCTTCTTTGCCACAAAGGAAGGTATTATCAATATCCCAGGACAATTATGTTAAAAATTATAAACAGTGTCTATGGCCAAATAAACTTGATATACCTAAAGCAAAGTCCCACCATTTGAATGACTGCATTCTACTTTCCAAGATTCTATAAAGCACTATTGCAACAATTTAGGCTTTCTTTATTATGGTGAAAAGAACAGAAAATAACCAGGATTTTAACATTAGTCCGGTTCTCACTTTCAGATCCTATGGAAAAGAAGAAAAGAGAAAACAAGGTCTGTGGTTCTGTAAGTTTCTAGTTAAAACCCTGTCTAGGCATTTTAAAAATGTAAACAACAATTACTTACAGAACGATAGGCAATCAAACAAAAATTAGACTTAGGTTATAAACCCTAAACAAACTCTTCCCTGGCTATACGGTCTTGAGAAACTAAATTAACCTATGAAATTTTGCTCCCTGATGTAAACACAGGGTGATATATCCTCTAGTATGAACCATATTTGGTTGTTACAGGATGAAAAAACACAGTACATATAAAAACATCTGTAACTGCTTTTTAAAACTAGAGGAAATGCTACAGTAACATGCAATGGGATTAGGATAAAGAAATGATACTGAAAAACTAAATGTGTTACGCTACTTAAGAAGCAAAAAGATGATGCCTGAGAAGCCAGAATTTTTTATTTTATTTTATTTTATGTGGTTATCCTTTATTTTCCAAGTAATACTGACTAAAAATATTTACACACCTACTTTTAAGTGAAGCCAGAAATTTATAACTAAAAAAGTGACTAAGAACAAATGAGTTAGCAGTAAATATATATATATTAGACATTTCAGCATCTTGGTGATGATATAGTAAAGAAATTAAGACCAACTTGAACTGTAAAATGGAGAAGAAATAAGTACTGAAAGCAAAACTACAAAGTTAAGCACAGAGAAGTTACTAGTAAGTGATGATCAAAAGAAAAGGATGACCACACCATAAATTCTATCAGTACATTATGAGGTTAATGGTACTTACTGTTTGTGAGACCAAATAAATAATACAATGTAATTCCCTCTTCTAGTCTATGTACAATGAGTAAGATTAATAAAGCATTATGCAGTACTGAAAAGCAAGGACTACAGATTTGCAATGACCATGGAGGAGGAATACAGAAAACAAGAAAGTAAAGAGAGAGCAAAATGTGGTCAAGAAGCAGAAGGAAAGCGGAGGAATGGGAAGAAAGCAAGAACCAGTATCTATAGTTTTGATTCTACAGATTATAGGATGATGTCACTCACAACAGAAAGAGCTGCTCAGGGAAAACCTAGTTCTATCCACTCATGTGCTAGGACTGTTTTACTATGAGGACTTAACGGATCTTATACCGAGGACCTACCCACACTACTACTTCTCTCAAAGGGTCCAATCAAGTAGCGAACCTCTGGAAAAGTTCTTCTCCATAATCATTATAAATTTGATATTTAGGGTTTCACAACATATTTGTAATTTTGAATATGTACAAACCACAGGTAATAGTATCCACTTCATCCTACCAATATTCCCTAACCACTGAAACCTCTGTTTAAAACAGCAATAGTGGGGCTGGATAGCTCAATGGTTAAGAACACTGACTGTTCTTGCAGAAGACCCAGGTTCGAATCCCAGCACCCACATGGCAGCTAACAACTGTCCGTAACTCCAGTTCCAGGGGATCCGAGAGTCTCTTCTGTCCTCTGCGGGCATTGCACGACATGGGTGCACTTACCTACATGCAGGCAATACAAGCATACACATACAATAACAAAAAAAATATATATATATATATATATATTTTAAAAAGCAATAGTAATAACTTTCCCAATGCCTTCTCACCCGCTCTGCATTTGGTCTTTGCTTTAAGTGCCTTGGTCCTGAGAAAAGGTCAATGGGTCCTATACAAAAGAAAGAGACGCTTTTGGTACTCTCCCAGCACTGTAATTTGTTAGGACTTTCCCATGTCCACTCTGGGCCACAGGAAGAGAGACTTCACTGCAGAAAGACATGGTTGTAATTTTCTCAGAAATACAGAGTTACATGAATTCATTAGGACATTTATCCCTAATTCAGATAACCCAAGATTTCCATTTCACCTGTTTCTATAAACAATTTTCAATCTATCATGTATTAACATATTTTTGCATTCCTTCTAAGGTCTTTCTTGAAGCAACTGTCCTCATATCCATTCAGTTCCTAGAGCTTTACCATTACTACCTGAATACATCTACCTACATTTTGCTTCGCATGAAACTCTTACTTAACCAAGTGTCATCGACCTCTGTTAGGTCACAGGTCTGTTCCTTTAAGGCACTGATCACTCTAAGAGGCCAGAGCCTATAAAAGAAATCAGGGCAGGCCATCCTGAGTTCCCTCTCTATGTCAAAGTTAAGAAGCACGTATAACCCCAGTGTGGTGGCGCATGCCTTTAGTCCCAGCAGCTGGGAGGCAGAGGCAGACAGACCTCTGTGAGCCAGTGTGGTCTACATATTGAGTTCCAGGCCAGCTGGGGCTATAAGGAGACCCTGTCTCAAAAAGACAAAGAAGCATGCTATAGCCTAACAGCTTTTAATTTATGGTTCCATGCTTTTTGTCATGTGAACTAAATCATGTGGTGTGAAATTTTCCAACACTCTGAAAAAAATGTAGAAGTCAGAGATTTCCCTTTGTTAGGGGAAAGTTCCCTAAAGGTTTACTTCTCTAGGCTTCTCCCTGTCATCATATCATGATGGCTATCTGTCTTACATTAAAAAATTATTTGCAATGAAGTTCCTCTCCGGGTTTTAAAGGATGCCTCTGTTTTTCCTTTCAGGCCCTGTTAAGACTTTTTCTGATAAACTGTATTGTTCCCTTCAAATGGTCTCCCACCTCAATGGCTCTTGTGATCATAGTGCCCTCTCCCCCAATAAACCTCATTTCTGAAGGGTAATTATATATCAGTTCCTTTTACAAACTCACCAGTCACTTCTGTATCTAACACTTGGTAGTCTGTCATTCTCTCTCTTTAATTTGAAATGGTAGTTCTGAATAGCACATGATTTTCCTCCCCAGGCATGTAGTATATGGTAATGTCTGAAGACATTTCTGGCTGCCGGGTTGGGGTGGGGGTGGATGCAATTGGTACCTAGTAGGTAGAGGACTCTGCAAACTAGCAACACACAAGGCAGACCCTCAGATCCTAATAACAAAAGAATGATCTTGCCCCAAATGTCAACAGTGCTGAGGCTGAGAAATTCTGATCAATGAAGCGTAAATGAAAAATTATCTTCCATATTAGTCTCACTCACCCCCCCATAAATTCCTTAAATATAAAAGAAAAGGTATGTTTCCTCCAGGTTAGATAAGCTAACTGCTATTACTTTATTCTTCACCCTACGAATTTATGCCATCTGAAAAAAACAGACTATCTTCAAATAACTGCTATTATTATATATTCATTGTTTAGATCTCCTTCTACATTTCAAAGTGACTACATCCTGTAACATAACTTCTTTCTTCCACTCCAGCCACTGCAATGTCACCACTTGCACAATAACTATCTACAGTATTACAGGATTCCTGGCTTTTACCTGCAGAACAACCCTGAAATAGCACACCTGTACCTTTACGCTTACTACTCAAAAATCCAAACTTGGAATCATGAATCACTCACCAAAGCCTCCTTTCCAATAAACTGGTTCTTCAATCAATTAACCCTTCCAAAGATAATTATGTCCATTAGGCCCTCCTGAAAGACAGTTAAATCCATACCTAACCTGTACTTCATTAGTAGTAACTGCAAAAACTTATTACTCTCTATGAACTAAACCACACCACAACCCATAAACCACCCTCCTGCTAACTTTTCATTCACATCTGCTTATCAATCTCAACACCTTTAAGACTCACCAGTTTCCTAATTCTCCACTGAAATGTACTACAAAAAGCCACAACGGTATTAAAAGATGGAAGATTAAAAGCCACAATTACCATGAGGGAAAATTTTCACATAATCCTTGCTAATGCCTTTTTAAGACAATTCAAATTGCTTCAACCTCCTTTAACAAACTTTTCATCCTGTCAATCAACTACTACACTTCAACACTTCCTTTCTCAAATGAGTAAGTCAATGTGTGGAACAAAAAGAAATAGCAGAGGGAAAAGGTGAAATGTTTACTTGAGCATTTTCAGGTTCATCTTTAATTTTGTCTAGTAGTCCCTGCTGTGGTGCCATTGCTTTGTCATACTCATCATCCAAAGGTTCTTCTTTAATTCTAATATTTGGTGCAAAGGAATTCCCCAGTTCCGAACCAATGGATTCTTTATTGGCAAATGGGTAGCTGGAGTCCTAAAACACAATATAAAGGATTAATAAATATTCCATTTAAAAAAAATTTTTCCTCTTCAGGTTTAACACCCAAAGAAAAGTTCAATGGAAATGAAGAACTCTATGGACAAACATTAGAGTCCCTATGGCTAAAACATTAGAGTCCCTATGCCTAGAAGTTTATGTGCTCCAGAACTAAATATTAAAAGCAAATAAAGACCCTAAGAACTGAGGCTTCTTAAAATATCTTGAAAGATGTCCTTACCCAAATAATAAATTAAAAAAAAAAAAAACCAGTGCTCTGTCTAATACAAGTAGAGTTTTCAAAGTGACATAAAGAAAACTTTGACACTTGCCACAGTTAACAGCAATCTACATACACACTGAAAACTTACCCTAAAGTTTGATTCTGGGGTTTGTGGTAAATGGGTATGTAATGGTTCTTCAACTTGATTAGCTATTGAAAGAAAAACAAACAAACAAACACATGTATATGAATAACAAATCTTTTAAAGAATGACCTAAAAAGGCTATCATTTGAAATCACCTCTTTTCCAACAAAGATGCTCATCAGAGTAAACTGAGTTCCAAACCCCAAAAAGTTTCAAAGTTCTGCACACCTGGCCTGACCTACCTTTCAGCTTTACCTCGGTTTTTCCTTGCTCAAAAATTTGCTTTATTTACAATGCTCTGAAAATTGAGTTTGTCCTCTTCTCAGTTCTGATAAGTCCACCAAATCTCCTCTGTCTTTCCTAATATCCTTTTCCAGACTCTGCTCAGTTTAAATTTACCTCTCTATAAAAACATTCCTTACTCACACTAAGTTAAAATTTATCTTAGCCGGGCATGGTGGTGCAGATGCCTTTAATACCAGTACTCAGGAGGAAGTGACAGGAGGATCTCTGAGAGTTCCAGGTCAGCCTGGTCTACATAGCCAGTTCCAGGCCAGCTGGGGCTACAGGGAGACCCCATCTCAAAAAAGGAAAAAAAAATTATCCCAAGAATTATGTTATGATAAATACTATAAGGCATAAACAAAATGTGGATGTGGCTCAGAGTAGAGTGCCTGTCTAGCATACACAAAGAGCCTGAGTTTAGTATACAGCACTGGGGGGGGGGGGAAACATGCAACGGACAAACACAAAATGATCCCAATTTTAACCTGAGTATGGTGGCTCAAGCCTCTAATTCAAACACTCAGGAGACTAGGCAGGAGAACTGCTATGAGTTCCAGGCCAGCTTGGGCTATAAGTGAGACTCTGTGTCAAAAAATAAAAAAAATAATCATTTAAACTCACCCCTTCAGTTAATTAAGATAAATATTGCAGTCCTATAACAAACTCTGCCACTATCTTGCATTATAAATTCAATCTTAAGGTATCACCTCATCACTGGCACCTCTACTATTTGAGTTGTCTTGTCCCTTCTACTACAAGACATAATGTTCCTTCAGAAAAAGGATTCCTATAATTTCAATATCCACTGAAGGGATACTAAAATTATTGAATTTTACATATTGGAAATATAGTCTACCCTTGCATAGCCCTGTACATAATTTATACTCAAAATATTTGTTGCTTTTCACATACTGGTTTGTTCTTTTTACAATATATTTCCTGTCACTGCCTGAAGAAATATATGGATTGATACGAGTACTTGGTTTCTTACAAATCAATTTAACATTTGTGGAAGGTTTATAACCTACATCACATGAGATTAAGTTCTAAGAATGCAAAGATGAGTAAAACACAATCTGGCCTTCAAGAAACTCCTCTAATAGGTAACACACACACACAAAAAAAAATAAGTCAAAACCTGTGACATTATGATAAATACTGTAACTAAGGCATAAACAAAATGTGGAACTATGGGTAAGGAACCATTCTTAGAAATTCTGACTAGAGTGGAAGAGATTTATGAAGCATACTGGATAAGTACTGTTACGTGTGTGTGTGTGTGTGTGTGTGTGTACGTACGTACGTGTACAGAATGACAGATATACGGGTGTGTGTGTGTGTGTGTGTGTGTGTGTGTGTACGTGTACAGAATGACAGATATACGGACGGGTGTGTGTGTGTGTGTGTGTGTGTGTGCATACGTGTACAGAATGACAGATATACGGGTGTGTGTGTGTGTGTGTGTGTGCGTACGTATGTACGTGTACAGAATGATAGATATACGCAGAGAAAAAACTGACATACAAATGGAGTAGCAGGAAAGGAAGGCATATAAGAAAGATATTTAAGAATAGAACTGAAGCTAAAGTACAGGGTACACTGTGGAAAGAGAATCAAAAGGAGCATCAACTAACTATTAAAAGTATAAAATGAGGAAATTGTTCAATTTTTTAAGTTTAGACTAATGGGTGGGATAGTAGTTTAAATCAGTGCTTACAGCACAAGGCCCAACTTCAGATTCCAAGGTTCAACCAAAGAAGGGGAAAATGTGGTTTAAAGCTACCTGTCAATCACTTACACCACAACAAATAGTTCTAGGGAAAAATTCAATCAGTCTTCACATAAGGATAAGAGAAAACTGACAATGAATTAAAAACTTCATATTTCATTTAACATTAAAGTAATAAAAGCTGTATTATTGGTACTTTGTTATTGTGTTGTATGGTTCTAATCCAACAATTATTACCTGCTTTATCAAAAAAACTGCTTTTCAACCTTGTATCCAAATCTTTATGGGGTTTATCCAACCGTTTTTCACGTTCATGATAAGTCAGGTCTCTATTTTTCTCCTTTCCAGAAAATGTCTCTTTGCTGTTTTCTCTTACTAAACTAAAATCTTTTCGTATTGATTTAAAGACAGAAACCTGATCAAATTGTTTAGGAAAGTCTTTTTTTAATTTATTTTGAATTTGTATTTCATTTTCATTGTCTGATTCATGCTGAGTGGCTCTTCTCTCTATTTCCAAACTATCATCAGTATGAATTGAAGAAACAAGATTGTCCTTTGAACTAAAATTCTGTTCATCCTCATTGTCACTACCAACGACTGGAATTCCTGCAAGATCCCCAGAGTTCAAAAAATAATCATCTTCATCCAGCAATGAATTTTCAGATCCTGTTTGATTCGGCATTCCAAAAGACATGCTGTCAAGGGTAGGAGTTAAGTTGTGGTCTATATCTTCAGACATTTCTGTATCCATGATACCACCACCTTAAAAAGTAAAATACTGTTTAGAAAAGCGATAGCGCTAAAGGTGACCATAATTATAAGGTCTGCCTGGTATTTAACCTAATATATTTTTCCTTTTCAAATATAATAGATAATATTAACGGTAGTATTCATTTAACATTTATGATGACATTATCCCTATGTGACAGTTAAGGAAACGGGAAGTCAAAACTTGAAAGACCTCTTCAGGTTAGAAAGAAGACAATATGATACAGAGAAAAGAGCACCAACTTTAGAATCAGACATATTTATGCTGAAATTATAGAGTCTGTATATAAAACAGCATAATACTCACCTTGGAAATTAATTTGTGGTGAGGCTTAGTGACAATTATGTATAAAGAGGCACTAACAAAACAACTGAAACACAGAATGGAATTTGAAAGTGCTAATTTTTATAGTAAGTGTTCTAGGTAGTTGAACCCAGAACATTCACTGTAATAAAACCCAAGCCTTTAGTGCCAGAATCCCATTTCTCTATACTAACACTAGTGTAGACTTAATGCAGTTAATGTTTACAATGTTAAGTATGTAATCCTAAAAGTACAATGTAGGCATTTTGTTCTCTTCTTAACTGTACACTGAAGTCTTTCCTATTACAATACAAAGAAAATCCAAGTTTATACTGCCTTCATTCATTTCTCCTTCACAAACCTGCAAAGAAAGAGATCTTAACTAGTTCCCTCCTGTAGGAAACTCCAACTTAGTATCTCTAAACTCAAACTCATTATTTACTCATTTCAAGCATTCATTTATTTTTTCCCTCACTTGATTAAATGACTCACCAAACTACCAATTGTTCATGATCGAAAATTATTCCAATTCTCCTTTTCCATGAATAAATTCTACTAACTATATTATTTCATCTCTCTAAAATCCATTTCTTCCATTCAGCACCTAATTCTAACACTCCAAATCACTTCCTATACTTCATCTTCAGTAGAGCACAAAATTCACTTAACTACCTATAAAGCAACTATATTCTTTTCTTTTTTTCGAAGCTGAGGACCAAACCCAGGGCCTTGCGTTCTACCACTGAGCTAAAGCCCCAACCCTAAAGAAACTATATTCTAATAAATTCTATGTCCAAACCATATATAATTGGTCCAAGAATAGGCAAACTGGAACTTATTAAAAACAGAATGAAGTCAAGACTGAAATACTAATGGCCTCCTTGTTTTACTGCCCAGAAAGTCCAAATGAACCTTTATTTGGTTGTTTTTTTAATCCTTACCTGGATTCCATAATCTAATAAAGTCCCATATTTGATTATCTGTAATCAAATCTTAACATGCAGAATCCAAATAAAAGTTTCATCAAGTTACCCTCTCCTCAGACATCTTTCTAAAACATAAGTTATTCCTTCCATATTAAACCATCTCCTGAAATCCTTCAACAGCTCCCTATTCTCTAAAGGACCAACGCATCCATTCAGCACATATTCTGTGTTAATTAAGTAGTATGCTAGATTCTAAGGACAAAATAATTAAAATAATTATAATGACTGGAGTTCCTTATAGAGCTATAAAAACAGCTAAACAAAAGAATTAGAAATAGTATGGTAATAAATAGAAATTAGAGCTCATAATGATGTCAACAAAGGGAGGGGGAGAAAAGTTATTTATATTTTTACTGTATCAGAAGAGTGCTTACTAATCAATGTGGAATAATTGGAAAATCATACTTGTATACTTTCTAAAAGAAGTCACACAACAGGTGGTAAACAGACGCTAAAACCTTACAGGCAAGGCCTCAACATGCCTACTTTTTCACAGCATACTGCAGAGATAGGGACTGAAAGACAGGACAGAGTAACCAATATTACAGGTATTTTCATGGTCCTATTTTCCATTTATTTAAAACTTTTCAGAATAAGAGAGTAGGGAAGCATACACAACACAGAATTCTACCAGACTATAAGCACTCTAAGTCATCATTTGAGTCCCTTTTATTCAACATTTAACCTTATTAGCAAACCACATGAAACATGCTCTGTAACTGTTTCATGCTAAAATGCCTATTATGAGAGATCAGCAGCTTAAGTTCTATAGTAGATACGAATTAATACTAACAAGTAATGTTGCAGACAACTTTTACTATCTATTTACATTTACATTCAGGGCATAGTATGGGTAGAAAGGTAGCTAAACAGAAAAACTCCTGTAACTCAGACCCAAATAACTTACAGATATATTTAAGTTCAGACAATGAAAAGGGAAATAAATCATGTTAGAACTAGTACATCATAAAGAACAAATCTTTGTAATGATGACACAAAATTCAGTATAAGGCAAATTTATTTAATAAAAGTATTAAACATCAAAAGTAACTATAAAAACTTATGAGAAAAAGCAGAAGACCAAAAAACTGGTTAAAAAGGTTCATTGCACTATATTACAACCAAATACATATAAAAACAAAAGATTTTTTGGTGTGGTCTTTTTGAAACAGGGTCTCCTCTGTAGCTCCAGCTGGCCTAGAACTATGTAGACCAGGCTGGCCTCAAACTCACAGAGATCCACCTGCCTTTGCCTCCCAAGAGCTAGGATTAAAGGAGAGCACCACCATGCCTGGCCAAACAAAGGATTTTTAAAAACATCCCACAGATAAGGAAATACCAATGGTCAACAGGAGCGATGCCAATTAGAAATACAACAAAATACCACCTTTACATATAGTTTGGCAATAACAAGAAGTTTTGATAAAATAAGAATGAAGATGGCCATAAAAATCATACAGAAGAGACTGTGGCAGAGACCCTATGTGGGCTGGAAAGCCTAAAATATTTACCATTTAATCCTTAGCAAAGAGTATTTCCCAATCCCCATAAATACTATGGATAGGAATGTAAACTAATAAGGGAACAGTCAATATTTATGATAATTTAAATGTACATACCTTCTTGACCCAAAACTTGTAAGAATTTGCTCCATAGGTTAAATCTCACAAACATCTATGAAAAAGAAAGCGTATAGCTAAAAACTAAAAAAATGAGCTAGTGTGGTGACACAGGGCTGTAACATCAAACTTGGGAGGAGTAAGCAGAAGAGTTCAAGGCCAACCTCAGCTACATGGTGAGTTTAAGACCAGACTGGGCTACAGGAAAGCCTATCTCAAAAAAGAAGGGAGGGCAACTGGAAACAGCTTATCATCTATTCACCAGTGACGTAATTAAATACAGGACTTATATAGCTATTAAAAAGAATGAAGCATCTTTTTAAGTTCCCAAGTCCTACTGGGGGGCGGGGTGCAAGATCACCAAGACGGCTCAGTGGGTAAAAGCACTGAGGGAAGCCTGAAAGCCTGAAGACCTGACTTTGATCTCAGGAATCCACAGTACAAGTAGAGAACTGACTGACTCTCTGACCTTCACACACATCGTGGTACCTGCACACTTGTGCTCATGCATACACACAGACACACACACCACACCACACACATACAAATAACAAGCAAAATCAAGTAGCAAATGACAAGAATACGTCTCTTGTACAACCATTTTCTTTGCATTGTGAAACATCTACATTCTAGTAAAAATTCTTTATTTGAAAATTCACTGAAAGTCGGGCATGGTGGCACATGCCACCCAGCATTGTGAATTTCAGGCCAGACTGGTTTACATAATGAGTTTCAGGCCAGTGGGGCTACAGGGAGACACTGTCTCAAAAGGACCAAAAAAAAAAAAGCACTGAAATACCTTTCTTCTAGATAACTGATTTCTTTTGCCTTTTAAACCAACGCCTCCCTTGTCTGTAAGGACAAAAACAGGAACAAACAACAACAAAAAAAAAATAGCTTCAATTTCACAGAGCCTAAATTAAATTATACCACCATGATCAAAGTAGCTGAACTACTTGAAAACACAATTTCTTACTAAAAAGAGTTCTGGCTTTCAGACTGAAGAATACATCATCTCAAAATATATTAAACTGGTATACTGATTATTTCAAGCTGAAATCTCCCTTTTGCTCTTTCTGTGTATCTGACAAGTCATAAGGATTCTTTCAAGAGGGTTGATCTCTCTGGACTGAGAGGGAAAAAAAAAGTTGAGTATTTTTTCCCACTAGATACCAGAAGTTGGGAATATAAATGAACCTGAATAAGCAAATTCATTAAGAAGTCTTAATTTTCCACTACTTTTCATCCTTTCCTTCATCTACTGGCATTTCTAGAAATTACCTCTCCCACACAAACCCATTCATCTATCATTCCTTCATAAATATCATTCTAGGTCCAAAGATTATACAAGTATCTTATGAGAGTTGGTGAGATGGCTCAGTGAGTAAACGGGCTTGGTAGGTAAAGGCTTGCCACCAAGCCTGATAACCTGAATTCCATCCCTGGGTTCCACATGGTGGCAGGAGAGAACTGATTTCCACGAGTTGTCCTCTGACCTCCATATGTACCTCTAACCTCCACATATACATGCATACCCACATAATACTTATGCCCCCCAACCCCCCCACACACAATCAATCAAATGTAATTTTTGAAAGTATTTTGCTATGGTCATTTTGATCATTTATGTAAACCTTGCTCTCTTGTGAAGGTCCCTATGTACATGTACAATTATTAAACTTTTACCATGTGTGATAGTACACACCTGTAATCCCAGCACTTGGAAACTAAGGACAGCAAGATAGGTAGTTCAAGATTGCCCTCAGCTACATAGTAAATTCAACACCAGCCTAAGATACATAAAAGACTTTACATTAACTTCCCATTTCTTTGATTGCCCCACCCCATAAAGAGTTAAATGTTGTGAGGAGGTGATGAATGGAAGGAACACTAATTAGGTACCTATTGCAATAATCCACGGAAATAATGTTTACTAGGATTAGTACAGGTACAGAAGGTGGGGAGGGGAGGCCAGATATTTGGGAATATACCAGATGGAGTTAAAGATCAGTGGGGTAAAGATACTCAGGGAAGCCTGAGGACCTGACTTTGATCCCAGGAATCCACAGTACAAGGAGAGAACTGACTCTCTGACCACCACACAATCATAGAACATGCACATTTATGCTCATGCATACGCACACACAGAACACTCTCTCTCTCTCTCTCTCTCTCTCTCTCTCTCTCTCTCTCTCTCACACACACACACACACACACACACACACACAACCATATAAATAAAATGAACAAATACTTTGAAGGCTACTAAGTACTAAAACAGACACAATATGAAATATTAAACATACATCAGTTAAAAGAACAAGAATTCCTGGCCAGGCATGGTGGCACACGCCTTTAATCCCAGCACTCGGGAGGCAGAGGCAGGCCTATCTCTGTGAGTTTGAGGCCAGTCTGGTCTCCATAGCAATCCAGGCCAGCTGGAGCTAAAGGGAGACCCTGTCTCAAAAAAGACCAAAGGGCAAAAAAATAAAAAAATAAAAATCCTTCAACTTAAAAAAATCTCCAGAGTTGACAAGATGGCTCAGCAGGTAAAGGCACTTGCACACAAGCCTCAAGAACCGAGTTAAATCCCTGGAACCCACAATACAGAAATAGAAAATTGACTCCTGAAAGTCATCCTCTGGCCTCCACTTGGGCATTGTGGCATATGTTTTCATCAACAAATCACATTTTAAAAAACCAGTAACACTACAAATTCCAATTTTACATGAACTCTGTAAGGAAACTTAAGAAAATACTAACGTTGAAGAAACAATGTACAAATACTAACCTTCAGCCATTTCTCAAAGTAAAAAGAGAATATAGTTGTACACATTTATTTTTACTTTGCATGTATGAGGGTTTTGCCTATATGTACATAAGAGCACCATGGGTGCTGGGAGCTGAACTCAGATCCTCTGGAAGAGCAGCCAGTGCTCTTAATAGTTGAGTCATCTCTCCTGTCCCAGAATATCGTTAGATTTGTATATACGTGTATGCAGTGCACACATGGAGTGAGTGAGCAGGTTCGTGAGCATGTAGAGGCCAGAGCAGGATGTCAGTGTCTTTAATATCTCTCTCAGATGTCTTAAGACCAGGATCTCTAAACTGAACAGAAGGGCTGGCTTTTCAGCTGTTCTTGCCAAGGACCCAGTTTTGAAAACTCAGCACTCACAGTAGTCACCAACCGTCCATAAAACTCCAGTTACAGGGGATCAGCCTGTTTCTGCCCTTCATAGGCACTGCACAACACTGATACACTAACATACATGCAGGCAAAACACTCAAATGCATAGAACAAATATCCAATAAAACATTACACCAATATAAAAATATAATAGAACATAACAAAACTAAATCTTCACATATATAAAACTTAAAAAATCTCCAGCAGTGCTAATTCAGTTCGGTTTACAAAGATAATTTAGGTCAGCGAGATGGCTCAGCAGGTAAAAGCTCTTGCTGGGCAAGTCTGACCACCAGAGTTAGATCCGCAGAGCCCAAATAAAATGCCTGGTATGGTGGGGCACATCTGTAATCCCAGTACTCTTAGGGGCAAGAAAAGCAGTGGCAACAGGAGAATCACCTGAAGTTCCAGAGTCAGCCAGCCTGAAACATACAGCATTGCAGAAACAACAGATAGGCTGCCTCAACAAACAGAAAGCTGTCCTCTAACCTCCATATTAAAGAGCTCTCTTGCTCTCTCTCTCATACTTAATACATAAAATAAAAAAAGATTACTTAGATGAGAACTATATGCATTAGCATAACAGACTATCAAGCTTAAAAAAACTGCATGTCAGTCTACTCAGCATCCAAAAAGGCCTAAGGCTAGCTGTATTTGATAACTTATGCCTATGCTTATAATCCCAACAATCAGGAGGATGATTTGGAGGACCACCCCAAATTTGACGCTGGCCAAGGCTAAAGAGTGAAACCCTGCATCAAAAAGCCAAAAATATAAGTTAACTTAAATATTAAAATATGAAAAATGGATTATCATGAAAACTCTTTTTAGAATTATAAATTCTTACTGAAGGCATACGTAAGAAGTTCATGGGCAAGATTCAATTAACCTACACATTTAAGACAATTCCAGTTAAATTCCAATAAGTTTTTGCTATTTTGCAATTTTGTTTTGCTAAGAAAACCAGAGGGCCTGGAGATACAGCTATCAACTGAGTGCGTGCTAAGCATGCACAAAGCCCTAGACTCAATTCCTGGTACCACATAAACCAGCACGCTGGCACATAGCTGAAAATCCAGCACTTGGAAAATGCAAGAAGCATCAGAAATTCAAGACTGTCCTACAAAAATCAAGTTCAAGGATATGTGAGTTCCTATTTCAAACAAAGAGAATTCAACATGAAAGCTATAACTTGAATAGGGGTAAGAGTAAGTAAAACCATCCTGAAGAACTTTTTTTTTTTTTTTTTTTGGTCTTTTTGAGACAGGGTCTCCTTGTAGCCCCAGGTGTCCTGGAACTCACTATGTAGACTAGGCTGGCCTCAAACTCACAAAGATCCACCTGCCTGCCTCTGCCTCCCAAGTGCTGGGATTAAAGGCGTGCGCCACCATGCCAGGCCCTAAGAACAATTTTCAGGAATGTGTTCCATCAAATTACTGTAATATGTAACTAAATTAAAACAACATAGTTTTAATTGGCACTGGCAAGCATATATATATATACATATATATATGTATATATATCAGTAGTTTACCACATCACTGA
>NW_008337140.1:182311-204196 GCF_000622305.1 Nannospalax galili | reverse complement strand
AAGGTCAGCTTAAGTTATATAAAAAGATTCTTAATTAATCAATCTCTCTCATTTAGGTAACTGAAGAATTACCTAAATGAAAGGAAGAACCAATGAACACGGCTTCAAATATAACTTATTTATTTATTTATTTATTTATTTATTTATTTGTGACACAGCATCTCATATATGCAAGGGCTGGCCTCAAACTTACTATGCAACCAAGTATGGTCTCAAACTTCTCATCCTCCTGCCTCTACATCCCAAGTGCACCACCATGCCTGGTTTATGCAATGCTAGAGACTGAACTCAAGGCTACCCCTATAATTAATCTTTCTCTTCTCAATCTAAGATTTCCAAAATAAAATGGAAAGGGGTAGGGGATGCAAACCACAAAGGAAAACACTAACACATTAATTACCATTTAATTACATTAAAATTAGATTCTGCATATGCACAGATATAAGATCACAAAGATAAAACATGAATTATAAGAAATTATTTGTACCACCAGTAACTATGAGAGTCATTTGAGACTGTCAACTTGACTGTGATGAGGAAACTTAGGAGATCAGTAAAGCATACCTTTGTCTGTCTGTAAGGGAAATTCTGTGAGATGATGAGACCCTGATCTAACCTAAGGTTTAATCTAAGGATAGATTCACAATCTGAATAGATTGTGCTGAAAATAATACAAGGTGGCATCTTGCTGGAGAAAGAGGTCCCTGGGGGCCAGTACTTGAGCGTTCTTAGTTTGGTCTTCCTATCTTGGTCTTGGTCTCTTCCTATCTTGTGTACCCTGGCTGCTATGACATGAATAGCTTTTTCTAGCATGTTGCCCTCCCATGATGGTGTACACTTTCACAATAGAGTGAGCTGGCCATGGACTGAAACCTTGATATCCTGGTTGTCCACTTGACACAGTCTAGAGTCATCTGAGATGAGACGCTCCAAATGAAGAAAGTCCTGGGACGTCTTGATTGGTAATTGATGGAAGAGTCCCCAGCACACAGTGGATGAGTGCCTTTCCCTGGCCAGGTGGTACCAGGCTGTATAAGAAGGCTAGATAAGCATGAGCCTGTGAGAACAAGGCAGATATCTGCTTCAGGTTCCTGCTTGAGTTTCTACCCTGATTTCCCTTAATGATAGATTATAATCTGGAAGTACAAGCCAAATAAACCCTTTCCACTCCAAGTTGTTTTGGGTCACAATGTTTTATCAGAGCAACACAAAAGAAATTAGAACACCTGAGTACTTCTTCCTTTAAATCCTTTCCTTCAGGTATTTGTGCAAGTAAATGGTACCAAACACTGGGAGAACTGTTATAAGCAATAAAGAAAAGACCAACAACTAAATGAGAACTTGGCAATAAATTTAATGGAATTGTCATTTCATAAAATTAAAAACTGTCCCAAAAAACATAAAAAATGTTCACCTAAATTACTAATTTTAATAATTATTAACCAGAGCAGTGGCTCAGCAAGTAAAGGTGCTGGCCATGATGCCTGACAACCTGAGTTCCACGCTAGGACCCACATGTGGAAGGAGAAAACCCATTCCCACAAGCTGTCCTGTGAACTCCACGTACATGCTATGGCATCTGCACACATATACACACATTAATAAATGTAAAATATAATAACAAAATGAATTCCACATTTTATCTCATATTCTAATATTTTAGAAGTTGGGTAAATGAACTACAACAAAAGTTTACCAAGGCAAAATGTAAACAGATAAAATTCTTGGGAATTAAATTTTATATTCCTACAAATTTTGAGAATTTACAATTCTTAGATATGAGGAATCACCTACAAGGAGAGGTAAACTATGACTTTATGCAAAACTCAAGACTCATAATAACTGTTTTCACATTTTCAAATGATTAGGAGAACAAAATGAAATGAAGACCATTTCCTAACACAGGAAAATTACATTAAAAAGAAAGTATGTGCACAAACATTTATTGGAAGCACATTAATTCGTTCAACAGTTGAGGTGACTGTTACCTTAGACGTACTGTTGCATAGTTTAACTGCTGTAACAGAGACATAAAATCTACAAAGCTTCAAATGTTTACCATCTAGTTCCTTACCAAAAAGTTTATCATCCATTGCAATGGAACAATGGGTTTAAAACTTGTTTTAAGGGCTGGAGAGACAGGTCAGCGGTTAAGAACACTGACTGTTCTTGCAGAAGACCTGGGTTCAAATCCCAGCACCCACATGGCAGCTAACAACTGTCTGTTAACTCCAGTTCCAGGGGATCCAACAGCCTTTTCTGTCCTTCGGATGTTCTAAAAATTAGAAATAAAAACATCCATAAAAAATCCATAAAATAGGGCCGGGCGTGGTGGCGCACACCTCTAATCCCAGCACTTGGGAAGCATAGGCAGGCAGGCCAGCCTGGTCTACACAGTGAGTTCCAAGACAGCTGGGGCTACAGGGAGACCCTGTCTCAAAAAGACCAAATAAATAAATAAATATATAAAAATAAATAAATAAAAACTTGTTTCAGACAAAGGTTCACTGTAACAAACAGATCTTGGAGGCAGGAGAGATGGTTCAGCAGTTAAGAACACACATGCACACTTGCACGTGGGGACACAGACACACATGCACATACACACACACAAGAACATTCATGGAGTTTTGAAAAATTTAAAATACAGAAACTATGAACTTCCACAAGTCCATACACAGAATACATTTTAAAAATTCTTTTTGTTACCTGGCGTGGTGGCGCATGCCTTTAATCCCAACACTCGGGAGGCAAAGGCAGGTGGATCTCTGTGAGCTTGAGGCCAGCCTGGGCTACATAGTGAGTTCCAGGACAACTGGTGCTACAGGGAGACCCTGTCTCAAAAAGACCAAAAAGACCAAAAAAAAAAAAAAAAAATTCCTTTTGTTGCAATGCTGGAGGCAAAATTCACAGACTGGCAAATGCTAGTACAAATTCTTATATATACACACAAGAACATTCAAGTCAGTGTGCATATGTGTACATGCACAAGAATGGGGGGGTGTAGATTCTTAATTATTTTATATATTTGTTTTTATTTTATACACGTGAGTGTTTTGCCTCCAGGTATGTAAGTGTACCGTGTACGTGCAATGCCCACAAAGACCAAATGGAATTAGCAGTCCTTGGGGCAGCAGGGGGTGGGGGGTGGTATGGGACAGACGGGACACCTGGATCCTCTTTGCAAGAGTAGCCAGTACTCCTAATCCCTGAGCCCCTAAACTTAGTTTTTTTTCTTTGTTTTTGTCTTTTGAGACAGGGTCTCCCTGTAGCCTCAGCTGGCCTGCAACTTGCTAGGTAGACCAGACTGGCCTCAAACTCACAAAGATCCGCCTGCCTCTGCCTCCCAAGCACTGGGATTAAAGGCGTGCGCCACCATGCCCAGCTAGACTTAAAAGTATTATGTGTTTAATTATGTGTCTATATTTGAGTTTGTATGTGCCCATGAAGGACAGAAAAGGGGTTTGGGTCCTTGGGAGCTAGAATTACAGGTAGTTTTGAGCCTCCCAAAGTAGGTCTGGGAATGGAACTCTGGTCCTCTGCAAAAGCAGTACATATTCTTAACCAATCAGCCATTTCTCTAGCCCTGATTTTTGGTTATTTTAAGAAAAGGTTTCACTTGGGCCAGGCGTGATGATGCATGCCTGTAATCCCAGCACTCGGGAGTCAATCTCTGTGAGTTCAAGGCCATCCTGGTCTACAAAGGCCAGCTGGAGCTACAGGGAGAACCCCCTGTCTCAAAAATAAAAAAGAAAAAAAAAAAAAAGGTTTCACTTTAGCTCAGGCTGGCAAAAAACTTACTATATAGCCCAGGTTGTTTTTCAACTCAAAGCAATACTCCTGCCTCAGCCTCTCAGCTAGAACTACTGATGTGAGCCACCATACCTGACTTAAAATTCCATTATTTCTTTCTCTCTATCCCCTTTTGAGTCTCATTAGTAAGCCCAGCTGGTCTCAATCTCACAGAGATCTCCCTACCTCTGCCTTCCCAGTGCTAGGATTAAGGACTTGTCCCACTACACCCAGCTAAAAGTCCATTATTTCTTAAACATAAAAGACCAAATTACAAAATTCTTGTAAGGGGTGGGAAGTTTTATGACACTCAACTTGGCAAAGAATTCTTGGCTATCCTACCAAAACTACAGAAAACAAAGCAAAAATAGAAATTACAGCATATTCAACTTGAAAACTTCCACACATCAATGGAAATTATGATCAGAAAACCCAACAGATAGGACAGTTCAAATAAAGTATCTGATAAAGGTTAATATACAGAATGTGTAATTTTTACAATTAAACAAAGCGAACATCAAATAACCTGATTATAAAATGGGCAAAGGACATGAAGAGAAAATTCTCCAAAGATAAAGGATGGCCAACAAGTCAATATTACTCATCACAATTCTCAAATTAAAGAAATACAAATGAGAGACAAGACATTGTAGAGCATATCTCTATTAATCTCAGCAGAGGCAGAAGGATCTCTGTGTGCTGGAGGCCAGCCTGATCCACAAAGCCAAGTTCTAGGCCTAGCTGCATATTGAGACTCTGTTTCAATAAATAAATAAAACTTTCAATACAAATCAAGATTACAATAAGCTACCATCTCCTATTAGTTACAAGAGACACTATCAAAAACATTGATAATAACATGGGCTGATGAAGACGTACAAAAATCACAATCTGTCTACTGAATTGGTGCTGATATGCAACGATATAGCCATGTAGAAAACAAAAGGCAATTTTAAAAAAGAAAACTAGAACTGCCATATGACCTAAGCATACGACTTCTAGAAATACATGTTTTTGAGAATCATCTATTCAGTTCATTAACCAATTTACTGATTTGATAACATAGGGGGGTTCTTTTGCTGTTTGATGTCCGCAGGGTTTTAAAAAATACTTACCCTAAATAATAATTCTCTGTAGTCAGCAAAGATTTTTCCCCCATTTTATAGGCTCTCGTTATACTCCAACAATTGATTACTTTGCTGTGCAAAAGCTTTTTAATTGCAGGTAATCCTATGTCAGTTCTTGAGATTATTTCCTGTGGGACTGGATTCCTTTTCAGAAAATCCTAGTCTGTACCCTTATATTACAACGTTTTTGTTTTCTCTAGCAAGTTCAAATATGATCAATTCTCTGTAATATAAAAGAGTCTAATTTCATTCTTCTACAAGTAGAAATTCAGTTTTCTTAGCATCAAAACAGGCTAATTTCTCTACAATGAACTTTAATAGCTTTTTCAAAACTGTTAACGGCTGTAGCGCTATGTGTTTATTTATGACTTCTCCAATCTATTCACTAGCAGTGACTATTCCTTCTGCTAAGGACTGCCATGGCTATTTGGGGTTTTTTATTGCATTTCAATATGAATTTTATGATTGTTTCTTCTAATTCTGTAAAGAATGTCATTGGAATTTTGCTGGGTAGAATACTGTAATCCATAGGCTGATTTCAGTAATACAGCCATTTTTATATTAATCTTGCCAATTCATGATTATGATTTTCCAAAGATAGCATCTTGTTTGTTTTGTTTTTTGGTCTTTTTGAAACAGGGTCTTCCTGTAGCCCCAGCTGGCCTGGAACTATGACCAGGCTGGCCTTGAACTCAGAGATCCTCTCCCTGACTCTCCTCCCAAGTGCTGGGATTAAAGGCGTGTGCCACCACGCTGGGCCATCTTCTTTGATTTCTTTGTTCAGGGTTTAAAGTTTTTTAATTATTACTTTTATGTGTATTGCCTGCACGTGTGTGACTGCACCTGTGTCGTACAATGCCCACGGAGGTCAGAAGAGGGTGAGAGATTCCCTACAATTGGAGTTACAGCCAGTAGTTTAGCCACCACATGGGTGCTGGGAATAAAACCTGGATCCTCAGCAAGAGCCATCAGTGCTTTTAACCAATAAGCCATCTCTCCAGTTCTAAAGCTTTTATTCAAAAGCCTTTCATTTTGTTACATTTATTCAAAGGTTTTTTTGTTTGTTTGTTTTTTGCTTTGGTTTTGGTTTTCTGGTATTGATTATTCTGAAACTATTACATATGAGATCATTTTTAAATTTCTTTCTTGGGAAAGTTTACTATTGACATACAAAAAGGAACTGATCTTTGTAAGTTGATTTTATATCATGCTACTATGTTGAAAATCTATCAGGTTAAGAACACTGTATGCTCTTGCAGAGGACCCAGGGTTTGTTTGACAGCACCCACATTACCACTAACAACCATCCCTAACTCCAGATCCAGGTGATCTGACACCTTCTTCTGGTCTGTGTAAGCACTGCATGAACATGGTGTACCTACATACACGCAAGCAAAACACTCAAACACATAAAAATAAATTTTAAAAACCTTTTTTCAAAAAGAAAATGTTTACCAAGTCAGAGTTTTCTGGGAGTTCTTAGTACAGGATCATGTTGCCTACAAATAGGAATTAATTTGACTTCTTCCTAAAACACTCATAAACATAAAAATTTTTTAAAAATTCTTAAAGTGTTTATCAGGTCTGAGAATTTTCTGAGTCCTAAGGAGCTTTTAAACATAGGATCATGTTTCCTGCAAATAGGAATTGATTTGACTTCTTCCTTTCCTATTTGTATACTTCTATTTTACCTTACTGCTCTCTACTGCACTGCACAAAGCATCTTAGTGCAAAATAAGAGTGGCACCCTTATTTCATTTCAGATTTTAGAGGAAATCCCCTCAGTTTTCCCTAATTTAGTAAAATTTTGGCTTTGGATTTGCTGTACAGTCTTTACTACAAAGAAATGTAACTTTTATTCCTAATTTCTTCAAGGCTTTTATTGTTCTAATGGATATTGATATTTTCTGAAGGCTTCTCAGCACCGAGATGATCATGTTATTTCTGTCCTTAAATCTACTTTTATGCTGAATTACACTTGTTGATTTGTGGACACTACACTTTGCATCTCTGGAATAAAACCAACTTGTTCATGATGATCTTCACAATATATTCTCGAATGCAGCTAGCAAAAAACTCTATTGAGAAGTTTTGTCTCTATCCTCCAAAAGGAAATTGGGTCTATAAGTTTTTTGTTGTGCTCTTTTCCAGATTTGGACAGAGTGAGTTTGGTAGTGTTCCTTCCATCTCTACTTGAAAGAACAGATTTGGGAGCATTGATGTCAGCACTTCTTTCCAGGCTTGGTAGAATTTGTCCAGTCCTGGGCTTTTCTTTGATGAGAGACTCTTACCATTTTAAACTTGGGAGGCTGTGCTGGATCTGTATTAAGTTGTTTAAATCTTCAGTTTAGTAAGTCACACAAATCTAGGGCTTTATCCATTTCCTCTAGATTCACCTTTTTTTTTTTTATTTTTCTTTTTTGTATTTAAGTTTAAAAGTACTCACTGATGATTTTCTGTATTTCACTGGACCCTAGTTACCACCTCTTTTTCATCTCTAATTTTATCAGTGTGGATTTCTTTCTCTTTCTGTTAGTTTGGCCAGAGTTCTCAATCTTTTTTAAAAGAATAAACTTACATATTTATATAAACTTAAATAAACTTTATTTTGGTATCTTTCCGGGTTTTTTTTTTCTTATTAAAGTTTTATGATTTTCATACAATATAATTTGATAAATTTAGATCCCCTCCCTTTGTGTTTGTTTTGGGACAAGGTCTCACTATGTAGTCTTGACTAGCCCAAAATTCACAATGTAGGCCAGGTTGGCCTCAAACTCAAGAGATCTGCCTGCTTTTACCGCCCAAATGCTGCCAATTAGAGGCCCAGCTTCTTCCTAAATTTTTCCTATAAGCATTCACAGTTATAAACTTAGAACTGTCTTCACTGTACTCTACAGTTCTATTAATTTGTGAGTTATTTTTCATTTGCTTCTACAATTTTTTAAATCTCCCTTCAAAATACTACAATGGGCCACTGACCATTCAAGAGTATACTGTTCAGGCTCCCATGTATTTGTGTAGTTTCTAGTTTTACAGCACTCTGATCTAAAAAGGTTAACAAATTATTTAGATTCTTTTGTATTTGCTAACACTTGACTTGTGGCTGAGTGTACTGCATTTTAGGTTGCATAGATTGCTGAGAAGAAATGTATTCTGTCTCTGTTGAATAAAATATTCTATTATCTACTAAGTCCACTGAAACTGTAGTACAGTTTAACTATAATGAATTAAACTATTGAAAACTATGTTCTTTTTCAAGTAAAATTTTCAATTTTCTTCCAGTGTTATATTTCTAAATAAATTTAAAGCTTTTGTTTCAATATTTTCCTACATGAACTACAAAGTGAGATCCTATCCCCCAACAGAAGTAGCTGATTCAGTTTAGAAATGTGTTTTTTTCTTCTACTTCATATCTCGTCCCAGGACAGAGGATGCAGCGGTCATAAATATGGAAGGCATGCACAAAGTGTATGATTCAGGACCCTGGATTGTTGCTTTTGTTTTGGGTTTTTTGTTTTTTTTTAATGTGTATGAGCATACTGCCGCATGTATGTAAGTGCACCTGTGTAAATGCTCGTGAATGTCAGAAGAGGGCATCAGATTTCCTGGAACTGGAGTTACTGTTAGCTACCATGTGGGTGCTGGGAATCAAAGCCAGGTCCTCAACAAGAGCAGCCAGTGTTCTTAACTGCTGAGCCATCTCTCTAGTCCCAAAGCCCTGGATTTATGATGACCACAACAAAGCCCTAGTATCATCCTGGCATCTTTATTATGAAAAATAAATTTCTGCCAGGTATGATGGCTCACATCTGTAATTCCAGCGCTTAGGAAGGAGGCAAAGGCAAAAGGATCATTGCAAGTTTGAGGTCAGCATGAGCTGCAGAGTAACAGGGCAGTCTGGGCCACAGAATGAGACTTTGTCTCAAATAAACAAGAGACCAATGAGAAGTTTCCAGGGCAAAGGACACTTGCCTTGCAAGTCTAGAGACCTAAGTTCAATCCCTGAAACCCAAGTAAAGGTAGGAGACAACCAACTCCAAAGCATCCTCTGATCTCCACATGGAGCACTGTGAGATGGATAACCACCCCCTCCCCCGCCACACACACACACACACACACACACACACACACACACACAATAAATTTAACTGCAATTAAAACAAGCGGGTCAGGCATAAGCACATGCCTTTAATCCCAACACTCCGGAGGCATAAAGACAAGTGGATTTCTGTGAGGTCAAGGCCAGCCCCTGGTCTACATAGCGAGTTTGAGGCCAGCTGGAGCTACAGCAAGTCCCTGTTTCAAAAAAAAAAAAGATAAATCAAAAAATAAGTAAATAAAACAAAGAGAAATGTCTATGCTTCCACTACCCAGAGTGGAACCTGCTGCTATCCTAATGTAAACTAGATTAGAGTTTTGAGGGGTTTTTTTGGTCTTTTGACATAGGGTCTCCCTGTAGCCCAAGTTGGCCTAGAACTTGCTATGTAGACCAGGCTGGCCTGGACCTCAGAGAGATCTGCCTCCCAAGTGCTGGGATCAAAGGTGTACACTACAACAACCAGCCCTAAATAATAGTTCTTAAAAAAGGTAATACAGACTGGCAATATGGCTCAGCAGTTCAGAGCACTCACTGTTCTCCATAGGACCCAAGTTCAGTTCCCTGCATCTATATGGTTGTTTGTAACTCCAGCTCCAGGGGACCCAACGCCAAAGTCTGGCCTATCCATGTGGTGCACTTACATACATGCAAACAAAACATTCATACACATAAAGTAAAAATAATACATAAATAATAAAGAAGTTTAATATTAAAAATTCAAAATAACCCACTTTGTCACCACGCATCTTGAAAAATCTTCAACACACATTCTTCTGGTAAATGAGCTGTAATTAAACAACCTTGCTTTCTCTTCACCTGCATAAAATGAAAACTTTTTTTTTCCTATTCACTAAAAAAAATTTAACTTCAGGGCTGGAGAAGATGGCTCAGCGGTTAAGAGCACTGACTGCTCTTGCAGAGGACACAGGTTCGATTCACAGCACCCACATGGTGGCTACCAACCCTCCTTAACTTCAGTTCCAGGGGAACTGAAAGCCCTCTCTGACCTCCAAGGCATTGCATGACACAGGTGCACTCACATGCATGCAGGCAATACATTTATACACATAAAATAAAAATAAAATATTTTTTTAAAAAATTTTTTAACTTTGAAAGTCAATCTTCCTTTTTCTTGTTTAAGACAAACTTGCTGAAACGGGATTGGAATTAAGCTGTCCGTTTATGTATGCCAATAATTAGCAGATTATAGTAGACCTATTATGTAATACTACCTGACCAGGAACTCTCTATGTAGACCAGGCTGGCTCAAACAACTCCTGCCTCTGCCTCCAGAGTGCTGGGATTAAAGACGTGTGTACCACCACCCCTGGCTAGTAACTATATTTTGAGGAAAGATTCAAAAAGGTTATATATACTTTAGGAGGGCAGAACTGAACTGCAGAACAAGTTGTTTGAAGTTCCATGTTCTTCTGTCAGTCTTGAGCAATCGGTATGTGGTAAGTCTAACACAATAATAGTTACTTTGAGAAACTGAGATGAATATAACAATCTCTTTTTTCCCAGGAAACAAATCCTAAGTCAAAGTAGAAGACCCTAATCACCTTTGGTAATGGAAAATTTCTGATTATCTACATAGTACACTATCCTTATCACTTCAGGATTTGAAATCTGTTCAAAGCACATGATACATTTTTATGAAGATGGCCTTAAGGTAACCCTGTATGACTTAAAGAAATAATAAAAATAAATTAATCAGCACCATGTGGTGGCACATGCCTTTAATCTCAGCAGAGGCAGACAGATCTCCATGAATTTGAGGTTATCCTGGTCTACATATTCCATACAATTCCAGACAAAGATATGTTTACAAGAGATATTCAAAATTATCTGGTTAGAGAAATAAGGTGAAAAAGAGAAGTCAAAGCAGAGGGCTATGTCCTGCCTTGCTTTGTCTTACTATGGTATCTTTCCCTGTTCTCCTGACCACTGATGATTAATTCAAAGATGAGCAGAAAAATCAAGGTAGCCTAGTCATAATCTTTTTTCTAGGAGCTTGCAATTTCAAATTAATATGCATTTTAAAAAGTAAAAATAAAATGACAGGGAAGTATTTACTCTATAATTAAAATACGTATGAGTACCATTTTTTATTAAAATTACTGTAATTTACAAAACTTCATTTCTGCTAATTGCAAAGTACTCATGTATTTGAAGGACTGCTTAATTTTCTGACTCCGATTATTTCTGAATATGTGATTTTACACTTTCAAGTAAATGTCAGAAAATTTTAAACACAAAATATAAAAATAACCTAGAACCTCAAAAGAATAAACTTCCAGTTATATTTCCCCAAGTACAGTATTAAATCAGTCTATAGACTTTTAATCTTAAAAAAATCAATCAAGCTACCCACAGTAGCAGACACCTTTAGTCCCAGCACTTGGGATGAGGCAGGCAGATCTCTAGCCTCACTGACATAGTGAGTTACAGGTCAGTCAGGGATACATAGTGAGACCCCCATCTCCAAAAGAGAACAAAAGAAAAAAGTCCATCAAACATGACAGTTTTCTGAAATCGCTGCAAAGACAGTGGTCTATAATATTCTTTTTGCTGAGGACTCAGAAAGAAATTTGTTCTTTATTACCTCATTAATTTCTGTGAAATAGTCTAATGGACATGTAAATTTTTTTTTCTGGAGCTGGGATAATACTGTTCAGTGATAGAGTGCTTGTTTAAAATGTGTGAGGCCCTGAAATCAATCCTTACAATCAAAACAAATGTTTCTTCTAGGTAGACTATATTTATTGCTTACAACAAAAAGGACATTTAATAACTAAATCCACTGAAGATCAGAAGAACTATTTATCTATCAATAACAAGTAACAGAAAAAAAAAACTATTATCATTAAAAAAATTACCAAACTAATCACAAAGAGTAAGAATGTACTTACAAATCCTATGAGTGGAGGTAAACTTAAAAAAGAAAAAGCTGGGCATGGTGGTGAATGCCTTTAATCCCAGCACTATAGTGGAAAAGAATCTCTGTGAATTCCAGGCTAGCCTAGTCTACATAGCAAGTTCCAGGCAAGCAACTACTATACAGTGAGACCCTATCTTTAAAAAAAAAAAAAAAAAAAAAAAAGAACAAAAATTCTAGATGAAAAAGTATGTGCCTTTAGTCCCAGCAATCAGGAGGCAGAGGCAGGTAGATTTCTATGAATTCTACAGCTTGGTCTACATAATGAGGTTCCAGGCCTGCTGGGGCTACAGGAAGACCCTGTCTGAAAAAAGACCAAAAAACTGTAATTTTTTAAATCTTTGAACAAGGATACAATGGTATATATAAAAATCTAAAACTTATTCAGTGCTGTTCATAATAATGAAAAAACTGAAATTGTTTATAAAAAACAAGCTGGTTATAGTAGAGCCCTACAATAAAAAACTCAGTAGCCATTAAAAGGATATATGCAATAGGTCTATATCCATTGATACAGAAAAATGTCTAAAGAAAACCAGGAACAGCATTCATATAATTTCTTCACACACACCATAAACTATCTATATATATACATCACAGAAAAAGTCTGGAAAGATATATTAATTAAGCTCTTAAACTATCTTTTGAAAAATGATAACAAAAACTTTTACCTTCTACTTTATTCATTTCTATACTGTAAATTGAATGTATTACTTTTATAATTAAAAGAACAAAAATTACTTTTTATTATGTGTAATATTATTACACAGAAATCTAAAGAGCAAAAAGACTACAAAGTAGAAACCTTTAAAAATGGTAAGTGTAATCTACATATTCACACTGGCATAAAGTATTGCCGTATTTAGCACATTAAAAACTGAAAGAATATTTACTGAAAAATAAAAAGAATGTAACAACTCAATTTAATCTGCTGAAGTACTACCAGGAAATGAGGCTAAGTTAAACTCTACCACTACATAATTCAACACTAACTAAACAATCTAATGGTTAAAGGTTTTATCCAGATTAACATCTATCTAAAGACGACTTTTTTCTCAAATGGTACTTACAGTTCTCTACAATTTCATCAAAAACTGCACCACTTTTCTGTTCAAACTGAAAAAAAAAGAGAAAAATAATATTATTCTCAAATTTTTCATTCATATTTTTTGGTATTCTTCCTCCCCAAGGAGTTATATATATATATCTATATATATATATATATATATATGTTTTTTTTTAATTTTATGTGTGTAAGTATTGCCTGCATGTAGGTAGGTGTACCCGTGTCATGAAATGCCCATGGAGGCCAGAAGAGGGTGGAACTGGAGTTTCCAGACGGGGTTAGCTACCATTTGGGCACTGGTACTCAAACCTAGAGGTCTTCTGCAAGAGCAGCCAGTGCTCTTAACTGCTAAGCCACCTCTCCAGCCCCAACCCAGGAGTGATAATTTTTAAACAAACTACACAAATGTAGAACAGTGTGCATGAGAAACATAACACTCACAGACACACACACACACACACACACACACACACACACACACACACTTCCAGAGTAAAATAAAATACAGAAAGAAGAAAAACCACTCTCAGGTCTTCAAACCAAAATCTGAGAGATAAATTATATCCTCTCCTATCTTTTGTCACTTAGATCACAAAAATATACTCATAGTAATAAACACAGCCAACCCCTATTTTAAAACTTACATTTGTGGAGAACTATAAAATTTATCAAAATTGAATGGAACAATTGGCAATTATAGGTTTTATTCTTAGTCTACATCCAGAAACTTGTTCTTAAAATTAAAGTGAACCATGTTACTGTACAGTGATGGCTCCTACTGAGTATGTTAGGGTCCAAGTAGTGCCTAATCGGGGGTGATACTAGACCTTTAAAACAGACACCAAGCAGAAACTGAAACAAAGGAATTTATAGGCAACTCTATCAAGGGACAAAAGAAGTAGCTGCTTTGTCCCAAGTGGCCTCCTTGCTTTGGCAAGTAGTTTAAGTATTCCAGCTTCCTGCTTCTCTGCATACTTTATAAACCAATGCTAAGAACAAAAGGAACTCTCCTTCTGTATAAGCCCTGCCCTTTGGTAACAGAGTCAGCCCTTCTATTCAGGACAATTCTTTTTTTTTATTTGGAGACAGGGTCTCCCTGTAGCCCCAACGGGCCTAGAACTCACTATGTAGATCAGGTTGGCCTTGAACCTACAGAGATCCGCCTGTCTCTGTCGCCTGCGTGCTGAGATTTTAAGGCCTGTGCCTCTTAAAATAATTACTTGCGTGGTGGCACACGCCTTTAATCCCAGCACTTGGGAGGCAGAGGCAGGCGGATCTTTTTGTGAGTTCGAGGCCAGCCTGATCTACATGGTGAGTTCTAGGGCAGCTGGGGCTACAAGGAGACCCTGTCTCAAAAAAGGCAAAAAAAAAAAAAAAAAAAATTACTTAACTACCTGCAGAGAAAACACAAGCTAGCTATGGCAATTAATAGTATCTGTTATTCACAAATATGTACAGGAACCTAAAAATCCCAGGTTTCTGAAAACTCTGTGACAGAGAGGATGTAAGGCAGACAAAAAGAAAACTATTCAAGAAGGGAACAGGTAATTTGCAAAAAAAAAAAAAACCATAAAAAAGCATTTTAGATTAAATTGAGAGGTTCTATTTTTAAAAAGAAAAAAAGGACAAGAAAATTTTTGAAAATGAGAAAATGTCTGCCAAAATAAAAACTTATTGGCCACAACAATGGTAAAGTGGTTTAGTAATTACAATAAAGCAAAATGACAAAAAAAATAGAAACAATAATCTATGCGACATGCACGACTAAACCAGTAGACCTAACAACAATCTCAAACGTAATCCCAAAAGAGAAGAGAGGTGAGGCAATGTGACCAATGAAAACTTCTCTCACTGAAAATATGAACAGCCGATGTTAATCACACCGACACAATACAGAAAAATTAATAACAGGGTGAATAACAGATACATACTGGTGAACTGATAATTCCAAAACAAGTTGAAAATTTTTGAAAATGTGTAATGATTTAGAAAGCATATTTAGCTTAATTGAATTCAATTATATAAGCATTAAAAAGAAATCAAACCAAGCTGGGCGTGGTGGTGCACACCTGTAGTCCCAGCACTTGGGAGGTAGAGACAGGTGGATCTCTGTGAGTTTGAGGCCAGCCTGGTCTACACAGTGAGTTCCAGGACAGCTGGGGCTACAGGGAGACCCTGCTTCAAAAAGACCTAAAAAAAAAAAGAAATCAAGTCAATGGAAATGAAGTCATGAAAGTCACTCCACCTGTCATTCCATTCGATTAGCTCCTAGAGAATAAAAGAGAAAAGGTGGTGTGACTGTAAGCCACAAAGAAACCAGTTTCTCACAATATTGTCCCTTGACTTTCATGCTCAACCAATGAAACTAAAAATCCTTTTATTGACACAGGGTCTCCCTGTAGCCCCAGACGGCCTGGACTCACTATGTAGATCAGGCTGACCTTGATTTCACAGGAATCAGCTGCCAGCCTCTGACTTCTGAGTACTGGGTTTAAAGGTATCTGCCAGCACACACAAAAATCAAACTACAATTTTATACTGTTTTGGAAGAAAAATTGGCATTGATGATACATACGGTATTGCAATACATACAATTGAAAAAAGCTTTCATTTCAATTATTTGCTGCTGGTGCACAAAAGTGTAACTGGATTTTTTTTTTTTAACCTTTTCACTTGAAACCATGCTGAATTCATTAATTTAAAAAATAATATTTTTTTTTTTTTGGTCTCTTTTGAGACAGGGTCACCCTGTAGCCCCAGCTGTCCTGGAACTCACTATATAGACCAGGTTGGCCTTAAACTCACAGAGATCTGCCTGCCTCTGCCTCCCGGGTGCTGGATTATGTAGTGGCTGAGTAGGCCACCACACCCGGCTAATTTATTATTTTTATTTTATGTGTATGAGTGTTATCCCTGCATGTAGGTAAGTACACCTGTGTCATGCAATGCCCGTGGAGGGCAGAAGAGGCTACCGGATCCCCTAGAACTGGAATTATGGACAGATGTTAGTTGCCATATGGGTGCTGGGATTCAAACCAGGGTCTTCTGCAAGAAGTCAGTGTTCTTAATTGCTGAGCCATCTCTCTAGCCCTAAATTCATTAATTGCAAAAACATTTGAGTCGGGCGTGGTGGAGCACATCTTTAATCCCAGCAGAGGCAGAGGCAGGCGGATCTCTGTGAGTTCCAGGCCAGCAGGAACTACAGGGAGAACCTGTCTCAAAACAACAAAACATTCTGTAAGGCTAGAGAGATGGTAAAGGTTGAAGACACAGTGCAACAATTAAGGACCCCAGGGATCAGTTCCCAGCATTCACATGGCAAAAAACAACTATCCACAACACCAGTATCAGGGGACCCAACATCCTCTTCTTGCCTTCACAGGCACCGCATGCATGCAGTGCACTTAGAGAAATGCAGGCAAAACACTCATACACATCATTTTTTTAATTAAAAAATTTTTAAATGTATCAGTAAAAATAAAATAATTGGGTTAATAAGCAATGTATTATCTGACCTCTGACGTATTAGGAATCTCTAACAAGGCAATAGTAATGACAAAATTTGGTAGTTGAACATACTTTCATATAAACCATATGTCAAAATAAAAAGAAAATGTGATGGTACCTCCAAAGTGCCGGGACTACAGGCTGGTGCCACCACACCAGCTAAAATAAATGTTTAAATAAAAATAAATAAATAAAAAATAGGCCAGGCATGGTGGCACATGCCTTTAATCCCAGCATTCTGTAGTCAAAGGTATTCGGATCTCTATGAGATCAAGACCAGCTTAATCAATATAATGAGTAAAGGTGAGTGCTACCATACCTGATGACCCCAGAGCCCACATGGTAGAAAGTGATAATGGACTCCTCCAAATTGTCCTCCAACCTCCATACATTGTGTCACAGCACACAAATATTTTGGTCTTTTTGAGACAGGGTCTCCCTGTAGTCCCAGCTGACCTAGAACTCACTATGTAGACCAGGCTGGTCTTGAACTCATAGAGATCCGCTTGCTTCTCCCTCCCAAGTGCTAAGATTAAAGGCGTGCCTCACCATGCCCAGCCCACAAATATATTTTTTTTAAATGCTGAAAGGGTAAAATGTCAACCTAGAATACTAAAACCTGCATATCAAACCTATCAAAATCAAAGACAAGATGAGAATTGTTCAGATGTACAAAAGCTGTAAGAATTAATCGCCAGCAGGCCTGTATTTGTAAGAGATACTTAAAGGGATTTCTTCAAGGAAAATTACACCATAAGGAAATTAGGACCAACCCTAACAAATGAACGGCACACTATAAATACGTGAGTCTATCAGTTACAGAATTGTCTCTCAAGTGAAAAGCAGTTCCCTGCCTTGTTTTATGAAACACAGTTAGCCCCTGAACATGTCTCTCCTTTATCAGCTGGAACAATGCTTAATTTTACTAAGTTAGTATCCCTTGGAAGAATATTCCAGAAGGGTCTTCTCTTCCAATTACATTGTACTTGCCTGCCACTCCAGTACAGGCCTTTAAGTGGGAGTTCCCTGCCTTATTTTATGTAACACAGTTATCCCCTGAACATGTTTCTCCTTTATCAGCTGGAACAATGCTAAATTGTATTAAGTTAATATCACTTGGGAGAATATTCCAGAAGGATCTTCTCTTCCAATTATATTGTGCTTGCCTGCTTACTCCAGTATAGGCCTTTAAGTGTGTACATCAGCGTGCCCTCCCCCCATCTCACACACAAACACACTCTTCACACAATGACAGTATTCCCCACAGGACAGCTACTCAGCAGGCTTCAGCTAAGTTTTCCAGAAAATTTTGCCAATGCCCCAGTTGACTTCTTCGCCAAATTAGTAAGTGGCTTTGTAGTAAGTTTGTTATTGGAAGTTTTATGCTTGGCTACAAACATCTGGAGCACCTCAAGCCTCTCCAGCATCCAGTAGACGACATACTCTCTAACAATATGTGAATCTCAGTCTGGCTGGAGAGCCAGAAATGATCTAAACGCATTCCATCCTTGCTACTCTACCTCAGTCCTAGAGGCAGTAACTATCTCTTTTAATCTATCACACTATGTATTTTAGAATTCTACTTATATCTTAGTTGCTCGAACTAGGTTGCTGTTTTCTAACTATATTTTGTGGGGGATGGAGGATTAAGAACAAGTTTAAGTACATTAGGTCAATTAAATAAGACTCAAGAGAAGCAGCTATTACAACACATCAAAAAACAAATCAGCCTTTAATCCTACCCTTCAGGAAGCAGAGGCCAGTGGATCCATATTGACTCTTTTCAGAAATTAAGGTTTCCACCATGGGAAAATGTCTTTCTGATTATCTTTGCAACTTGTTTATCTTGCTAGTCTTGCAGCAATCCTATTCAATCCCCATAGGGTTACAAACTCTGCCTAATTCTACACAGGTAGTGCTTTTGTCTTTTAAACAGGATTTACAGAACATATGTAATTGGCTCTTAATTACATGACTGATTATAGAGAAATATGAAATATCTACTTGCTGAGCCTTCACCCTATCTTGGTAAGTAGAGGACATGTTTCGTTTTAAACATGGAAGCAGGTCATATGAGGGAAAGAGTTCATTTATTTTTATTTTATGTGCATGAGTGTTTTGCCCACATGTACTGTGTGTAAACCTAGTGCACATGAAGGCCAGGAGAGGGTGCTGGGTCCTCTGAAACTGTAGTTATGGAGGGTTCTGAGTCACCATGTGGGTGCTGGAACCAAACCTGAGTCTTCTGCAAGAGCAGTCAGTGTTAACTGCTGAGCCATCTCTCCAGTCCTTTAATATGAATTTAAACAACTCCTTCCAGTTCCAGATCCAGATCCCATCTTTTTTTCTTTTTTTTGAAACAGTCTCACCACATAAGCCTGGCATCAAGGAACCTATTTTAACAGTAGCATTTCCCAAGTTATCTCTAGCCTATGAAACAGAGTAAGCAGAATGCGGGCTGTACAAAAATGGCTGGTTGGAGTGGCTAGAATTTTAGGTGAGGGTTCAGTGACCCTTCTTATCCACTCCTCATATGAGGGAGTGTTAACAGTGGATAAGCCTGATTATGTTAGACTCTTGTAAACAGACAGTTGATCTGATGAAGACGGCAGCTGTTTTGCTCAGAGAGCTGTGTTCTGTAATAGTCCTTTAGCCTTTTCAGGGAATATCCTAATACTGTATAGTAGATATGAAAATCCTAGAGGATAAAACCACTCCGTTTTTTTTTATGACTTATTTTATGTGTTTTGACTGTATATATACACATACATATACACCACATGTGTTCCTAATGCTGAGGACAGGTGTTAGCTGCTATGTGGGTGCTGGAACTGAACCTGGGCCCTTTGAGTAGCCAATGCTCTTAACCACTGAGCCATCTCTCCAGCCCCCCACCCCAATGTTCTTATCTACCTAAGACATGGTTTTGGTCTCCTACATAACGCCAGTGAAACTCTAGTAGTTTAATTTTATTAAATATGGCTATAAATTGGCTTAAATTTCCATCAGTACTCAAGGAAGCTGTTAAGAGACTTCTAACTGCACATGTTTACATAATAAACTCAGACTTTATTAGTTGTACTCTATCACTGAAATTTAACTGTCCTAATGTCATTTAGTGTTTTTTCACATATATCTCCCAGGTTTCTGTCCTTTTTTTTTTTTTTTTAAAGATAGCATTTCCCTACATATTCCAGACTGGCCTTGAATTCACCATGTAGCACAGGCTGGTCTTGATCCTGGCTGTAAGTCTAATGGCAACAAGATTGGGTGTTAAGTTTTGGGGTGAATGAAAATCTTCCTGCAAGACATCTGCCTCACATAAGCAAAGGGTTTTCTTGAAAAGGATGCTCTCATGTTCAGGAGGGTAAGTTACTTCCACTAAAAGTATGAAATAGTTTCACTCAGGTCCAACTACATATGTTCTCACATTCCAAGTTTCAGAGTCTCACTCTCAGTAACTGCTATTACTTTCAGATGAAAAACTTGATGAGATCGAATTAAGCTGATTTGTAATACAGCAGTTCATAAAATTATTTTTTTTTAAATTTTATTCTAGAGACAAGGTCTCACTCCCTATATAGGCCCTGTTGGTCTGGAACTCCACTGCTGGAATTAGCACCATACAATGAAATTTTGAGTTTCATTTCAGCAATACATATCAATGACTACAAAAATTAAGAGGTTAGTTTTGTTTTGACAGAGACCCAATCTCAAAAAATAAAAACAAACCAAGACTGTAGGATAAGCTTCTTGCCATAGGGAAAAACCTTTATCAGCATCTACCATGAGGAGCTGACAAGCCACCTTATAAATGAATTTTTAAAAAAAATTTTTTTTTTTAGTCTTTCTGAGACAGGGTCTCCCTGTACTGGGGCTGGCTTGGAACTCACTATGTAGACCACGTTGGCCTTGAACTCAGAGATTCACCTGCCTCTGCCTCCCAAGTGCTGGAATTGAGAATAAAGTCATGTGCCACCATGCCCAGCATGAACAGATTTTATTTTCAAAATAAATGTCTCCAAGAGCACAAAAATGAAGGGGGTAGACACACACAGAAGGGAGAGGGAAACAAAAGAGTTGCAAGGGCAAGAAGCCAGACAAGGTGACACAGTTTAATCTAAGCACATGAGGAGGATGGAAGAATGATAAATCACAGGCAGTTTGGCTACACAGTAGAACCCATCTCAAAAATAAAAACAGGAACAATAGAAAAGAAAAAGAAAGGTTCTGCTCTGCTTTCCTGGGCCTGCACAACCCACAGGGTCATGCAAACTTCTGACCCATAGGCCTCTCTCCGGGGTAAGTCGACGCCCTCTGGGCCTTGACTCCCCCAGTCTCATTCACAGTCCCACAGTACCATCCCCCCCAACCCCTGCCCTCCTCCTAGCCTGGGTCTGTCCCATTCCTTGTCTTGGCACCCCAGACACCTGGGGAACCACCACTGCTTCCTGATCATTTGCATCCAGACCAACTCAGTTCCTTCTCAGATCCTCAGAAGCACTGCTTCTGGGCCTGGCCCCGCCCTCACCACCCTCTCCTTCCCTGGACCTGCATGACCTGCAGGCCTCTCTCCAGGGTAAATTGATCGCACCCTCTGTGCCTTGACTCCCCCAGCCTCATTCACCCTCCCATCTCCCCCTCCTGTCTCTCCTCCTAGCCTGGGTCCTGTCCCATTCCTTCTCTTTGTACCCCAGACACCTGGGGAACCACCATTGCTTGCTGATCCTTTGCATCCAGACCAACTCAGTTCCTTCTCAGGTCCCCAGTAGTACTGCTTCTGGGCCTGGCCCAGCCCTCACCTCCCTCTTTCCCTGGTCCTGCACAACCGGCCAGGCTCTTTCCTGGATGCCACAGCTGACCTTTCCTCTTCCTGATCCTTTACGTCCAGACCAACCCAGCTCCTCAGTGCAGTCCCCAGTAGCCCTTGGTGCCTCTTCCTGCCCCCATCTTCCTCTGCATCTCTGGGTGGCACAGCCACCAGCTGCCCTAGACCAGCATCTTTCCTGGGCCCGGCTCCCAGGCCAGTCCAACCCCCAAATTCCTGAGGCTAAAATCTTTCCCTGAGGGATCCAGACCTTAGGAGAAAGCCTGAGAGCATCTGATCCTCATCTGACTTGGGCCTCTGTGGGAACTCCTGAAGACAAAAGCGATCTGGCCACTCCAATATAAAATCAAAAGAGAACCGAGAAGCTTAGAGGAACCAGCTTTTCATGCCAAAAAAATAAAAAACAATGACGCATAAAGTTTACAAAAAAAGCAGACATAAACTTGAAGGTTTGAGTCTCACGCAAGAATCAGAAACTACAAAAGAAATCCACATAACAAAATCACAGAGAAAAAAATAATAACATGA
>NW_008337140.1:180248-182275 GCF_000622305.1 Nannospalax galili | reverse complement strand
ATACCAGTAATCCTCTAGAGGAGCACAATGAGAATCCTCTAGAGACAATGCAGGACATGGATCTCAAAAGAACAATGATGAATATGATAAAAGAATTCAGTGAATTTAAAGAACACACAAACAAGGTAATCAAAGAGCTGAAGGAAGATAGGGATAAACTTCTGAATAAATTCAGAAAAGAGCTAGAAATATTGAAGACTACTCAGGCTGAAATGAAGACGGAAGTGAAACACTCAGTAAGCCAATTAGAAACGACAGGAGAAAGCGTCACCAATAGGATGAATGAAATGGAAAACAGAGTATCAAGACTGGAAGATAGAGTGGACGAACTGGACCACTCAAGCAAAGACTATGAAAAATTTAAGAAATCTCAAGAATGGAATATGCAGGAATTGAGTGATACCATAAAACGACCAAGCTCGCAAATCATAGGCATACAAGAAGGATAAGAATCCCAAGACAATGGCATGGACCAGATCTTCAACAGAATTGTGGAAGGAAATTTCCCAAACTTAAAGAGAGACATGCCCATACAAATACAAGAAGCATATAGAACACCAAACAGACAGGACCAGAAAAGAAACTCTCCATGGCACATCATAGTAAAAACACTAAACGTAAAGAACAAAGAAACAATACTGAAAGCTGCAAAAAAGAAACAACAATTCACAAATAAAGGAAAACCCATTAGGATTATAGCTGACTTTTCAGTGCAAACTATGAAAGCCAGAAGAGCCTGGACCAAAGCATTCCCAGTTTTAAATGATCACAGGTGCCAACCCAGATTACTATACCCAGCCAAAATGTCTATTATACTAGAGGGGAAAGAAAACTCTTCCATGACACAAATAGACTGAAAGAATTCATGTCCACAAAACCAGCCCTTCAGAGAGTTTTGGAAGCAATACAAAGAGCTGAAGAAAGGAATGACTATACCCAAGGGGTTGTGGAAAGAAATTCAATGAAGTTATAACTGTGGAAAAGTACAGCTATATCAAGAATGTAAACAGAAATAAAAATGACAGGATTCAACACTCATCTTTCATTAATAACATTAAATATTAACAGACTGAACTCCTCAGTCAAAAGACACAGACTAAGTGAATGGATTAAGAAACAAAACCCATCTTTTTGTTGTCTACAAGAAACTCATCTCACTCTCAAGGAGAGATGCTATCTTAAAGTGAAAGGATGGAAAAAAATATACCAAGCAAATGGTACTTAGAAAAGAGCAGGTGTAGCCATTCTAATATCTGACAAAATAGACTTTAAACTAAAACTAATCAGAAGAGATAAAGAGGGTCACTTCATTCCAATCAAAGGAACAATAAATCAAGAAGATATTAAAATCATGAACATGTATTCACCAAACTCTGGTGCACCCAACTTCATAAAAACAATACTACAGGACTTTAAGACCCAGATTAATTCCAACTCATTAATAGGAGGGACTTCAATACCCCACTGTCTCCACTAGATAGGTCAACAGGGCAGAGAATTAACAGAGAGACATCTGGATTAGACAATACCATATATCAAATGGACCTAACAGTCTACTGAGTCTAACCTATCTACTGAATATTACAGCCAAGCAACAAAGGACATACTTTCTACTCAGCACCCCATGGAACCTTCTCCAAAATAGACCATATACTGGGGCACAAAACAAACCTCAACAAATACAAAAAGACTGAAATAATTACGTGTATTCCATCAGACCACGATGCAGTAAAGCTTACAATCAACACTGGAAGAAGCCTTAGTCACCACATGAACACAAGGAGATTAAACAACACATTCCTGAATGATGAATGAGTCAAATGAGAAATTAAGAAAGAAATAAAAGTATTCCTGGAACTAAATGAAAGGGACAATACAACACATCAAAACCTCTGGGACACACTGAAAGCTGTCCTTAGAGGGAAGTTTATAGCTCTAAGTGCCTACATTAAAAAATAGGAAAGAACACAAATAATATCTTTTTATTCTGTGGCTTTCTTCAGTACTTTTTTTTTTTTTTAATCTTG
>NW_008337140.1:179181-179574 GCF_000622305.1 Nannospalax galili | reverse complement strand
CAGACTTAAATACAAAAATCACATGATTATTTCAATGGATGCTGAAGGAGCCTTTGACATATGCTACATGCCTTCTTGATAGAAGTCCTAGAAGGGATTATACTGGAGGGAACATACCTCAACATAATTAAAGCCATATATAACAAACCCACAGCCAACATCATTCTAAATGGAGAAAAACTGGAATCATTCCCAATAAAATCAGCAACCAAACAAAGATGTCCACTATCTCCATTTTTCTTCAACATAGTACTTGAAACTCTTGCAAAAGCAATAAGACAAGAGCAAGAAATTAAAGGAGTAATTGCAGGGGCCTGAGGCAGAAGGCAGAGGGCAAAAAGGCCAAAAGAAGCAGCTGGACCAGCTTCAAAAGACCGGTGGTGGGCCCCAACC
>NW_008337140.1:178144-178905 GCF_000622305.1 Nannospalax galili | reverse complement strand
AAGAATCAACAAATGGGACCTCATTAAACTAAAAAGCTTCTGTACATCAAAAGAAGCAACCAAGGAAGTGATGAAAAAACCCACAGAATGGGAGGAAATCTTCACCAGCAACACATCTGACAGAGGTTTAACATCCAGAATATATAACAAACTAAAAAAACAATCAAGAAAGGAAGTAACCCAATTAAAAGATGGGCTAAGGAGCTGAACAGAGAATTCTCATCAAAAGAAGTAAAGATGGCTAAGAAGCATCTTAAAAGATATTCAACATCACAAATAATTAGGGAAATGCAAATTAAAGCTACTTTAAGATTTCATCTTACCCCAGTCAGACTGGCTAAGATCAAGAGAACAAATGATACCAAATGTTGGATAGGATGTGGGGAAAGGGAACACTCATCCACTGCTGGTGGGGCTGCAAACTTGTTCAACCCCTATGGAAAACAGTGTGGAGAACTCTTAAAAAACTAAAAATGGGGGCTGAAGAGATGGCTCAGTGGTTAAGAACACTGTTCTTGCAGAAGACCAGGGTTCGAATTCCAGCACCCACATGGCAGCTAACAACTATCTGTAACTCCAGTTCCAGGGGATCTAACAGCCTCTTCTGTCCTCCGCGGGAATTGCACAACATGGGTGCACTTACTTACATGCAGGCAATACACTCATACACATAAAATAAAAATAAATTAAAATATGGGCTGGAGAGATGGCTCAGCGGTTAAGAACACTGGTGTTCTTGCAGAAGATCCAGCTTCTAATCC
>NW_008337140.1:177709-178080 GCF_000622305.1 Nannospalax galili | reverse complement strand
AGCAACCTAAGTGTCCCTCAACTGATGAGTGGATAATGAAAATGTGGTTCATTTATACAATGGAGTTTTACTCAGCAGTATAGACAGATGAAATCATGAAATTTGCAAGTAAATGGATGGAACAAGAAACTGTTATACTAAGTGAAGTAACACAGACTCAGGAAAAAAATCGACATATGTTCTCCTTTGGTTCTTCCTAGAACCAAACCCTTATAAGTGAGTATGCATCCAGACATAGCTACAGGAACCAGGATAATGCAAAGGAAACAGGGAGGTAAAGAACCTGAAAGAAGAACAGTAGGAAACAGGCCTTAATAAGGGAGATATGGATAAAAATTTGGTTAGTTTAAGGGAGGCGGGGAAGGGTATAC
>NW_008337140.1:176567-177219 GCF_000622305.1 Nannospalax galili | reverse complement strand
AGGGGACTATGAGCATCTCTCAAAATGTCCTGTAATTGTGGTGGGTCACCTGTCCTCTTGATCGAGGAGGCTGAGAGACCCCACAAGATGGACTTGAACCAGTTTCCAGTCTACAAAAAGGAGGGTCAACATAGAGGAATCACTTCCTCCATACTTCCAAGCGAAGCCAACCATGGTCGAGCAGTACCTTTGACCTAACTTCACATTGGCAGAACTGGTAAAAGAAAGGAGCCAGGGGCTCCTCCCAAGCCCATGTGACCTCTGAGGAACAGATCCTCAAATGGCCTTAAGAGTAAAAATCAATTGGTTTTTCTGGGTCAACTGTATGGCCTTAAACACCCAAAAGGAAAGTATAACCAAAGATTAAAGGGGCCAATATATATTTTTTAAGAGTCCATATGTACAACTAAAGGCTACATAACTAGCAACAATGCCAGATAAGAGATACCTTCTTTTGAGTTGATGGCCAGGTTGGCCATCGGGACTCTCAGATAGTCATCATAGAACTGGGAAAATGAACAGCAGACCCCAATCTTATCTAAAGGAATACTAACAACTCATTGCTGCTAGATGAGGAATAGCTGACCCTCCTAAAACAAAGACCTCTAGATAGGCTGACTAGATTCACCAGAAGGGCAAGTAGTGGGGAATG
>NW_008337140.1:175365-176503 GCF_000622305.1 Nannospalax galili | reverse complement strand
TTATAAGGGCTCTAGTGGGGGGAGGGAGGCTATGGGAGGGTGCTATCTGGGAAGTGGGTGTATAGTTGAATGAGATGGTTTGGGATATTCTGTTTCACACACACACACACACAAATCAACAAATTTTTTTTAATGTATTATATTTGGAGAGGAAGCATGTAAATTTACATCATGTTAATTAGGAGAGGTGATAAACATTACCAGGGGAATCTACCCGATGACTTTATAGACATACACAGGCACCAAGGATCCAAGTGCAACCGATTATGACTAGTAATAATCAGATACATACAGAATTAGAAATGCATGTGCCAACATCTCAGTGAACAATGAGTCTGTCGCAAAGGAACAATATATTCTAAAAATGAAATGGAGATCTTTTTAAAGGGTTAAAAATTCATTCAATTTTATGTCTTACAGAGCTTATATGGAGTTCAATATTGTATAACTATTAATTCAACTGTGAACCTAGAAACTTGCATCCACTTGTGAAAGAGATGTACTCTTGCTCTGGAGTGTGTTACTGAATATGTTAAAGCTGTAGGGAAATGCTTCTTCTAATCATGGAGTTATTAAAAATTTAAAAAAATATTTTAAAAAATTCTTCAAAGCATTAAAAATTGCTCCTTAATAATTAATAAATGTGAAAAACATTATCATTGAAATTTCCTGACGACTTTATATTTATGCTCAGACAGATGCCAAGGACCTCAGAAAGTAACCAACTGTGACTAGTAATAATCAGATACAGAGATTAGAAACGCATGTGCAAACATCTTAATGTCAATTGCATTAAAAATGAATTTTTCTGTATGAAACTGTATTTTAATAATGAAATGGAGATCTTTCTTAAAGGTTAAAACCTCATTTAATTTTATGTCTTATAGGGTTTATACTGAGTACAATATTGTATAACTGTAATAATTCAACTGTAAATCTAAAAATTTACAGCCAATTTTGAAAGAGATGCATCTTAGCTCTGGAAACTGTTATTGAATATGTCAATGCTGTTGTAATGAAATCCTTCTTCTAAGTATGTGGTTATTAAATAAATTAATTTAAAAAAAGGTTCTGTAAGGCATGGAAAATTAAAAGACAAAACAAGTAAGTACCATAGAATAAGTACTGGCAGTAGAAA
>NW_008337140.1:165050-175333 GCF_000622305.1 Nannospalax galili | reverse complement strand
TTTTTTTTGGTCTTTTTGAGACAGGGTCTCCCTGTAGCCCTAGCTGTCCTGGAACTCACTATGTAGACCAGGCTGGCCTTGAACTCACAGAGATCTGCCTGTGCTGGGATTAAAGGCATGCACCACCATGCCCGGCTTAAATCATACTTTTATATAAAGTTTCAAGATTTAAGAATGCCAGGCATGGTAGCACAATCCTTTAGTCTCAGCACTCAGGAGGCAGAGGTTAGGTGGATATCTGTGAGTTCAAGGCCAGCCTGGTCTACGAAGAGAGTTCCTGGTTAGCCAGAGCTACACAGAGATGCTGTTTCCCCTGTGCCTCCCCACCAAAAAATAAATAAAAAGCAAAAGCTCAGCAATCAAAAGGAGATTATAAGACAGTAATATGGTTCAACAAGTAAAGGTGTTTGCCACCAAGCCTAAGGGAAAAATTAAATGTGACAGTGTCTCAGAGGTTTCTAACTTCAGTGACCAGAAACCAGTAACTAAGAGAGAATGAATTTATAAAAGAAAATATGTGGATAAGGTAGCACTATTTGAGAAAACAATTGACAGGAAAGCCAGAGGAGTTCAGTTTTAGGCAGAGTAAATTTACACTATTTGTGAAACATTGGAAGACAAAGCACAGTTTGAAAATAAGATTTTGAGTTTCAGAAACAAAAGCAAACAAATGAAAAGAAAAATTACATTATTTTACTACTACTGTAGGGGCTGGGAAAATGGCTCAAACAGCAATGCAAGCAAAAGGACCTGAGTTGAAGCCCCAGAACCTACAAAAAAGATCCAGTTGTGGTGGCAGGAGCCGAACAGATGGATCCATATGGTTTGCTGGCCTCCTGACAAGCAAGCCAGAGCTAGCCAGCCTTGCCTAATCAGCAAGCTTCAGGACAATGAAAGACCCTGTCTCCCAAGACAAGGTGGAGAGCTCCTGAGGAGCTGCATGTAGATAGATACACATGCAGAGATGCACAAATGTACCTGCATGTAGATACACACACACACACACACACACACACACACACACACACACACACACACACACACTCACAACTACTATTAAAAAAAAAAAAAAATCAGTTATGGTGGCGCATGCCTTTAATTCCAGCACTTGGCAGTCAAATCTCTGTAAATTCAAGGCCAGTCTGATCTACGTAGCAAGTTCAGGCCAGCTGGGACTACAGATTCAAGGCCACCCTGATCTACATAGTGAGCTCCAGGCCAGCTGGGTCTGCAGGAATAAATAAATAAATAAATAAATGAATAAATGAATAAATGAATAAATGAATGAATGGAAAAATAAATAAATAAATAAATAAATAAATAAATAAATAAATAAATAAATAAATAAATAAGAGATTGAAGAAAAACACAGGCAGAATAAATAGCCTTAACTGGGACCAAAGATGCCTGTAAAGCAGCAGCTTGTCTCAGCTGTGAGTCATTAGTTAGCCATCTTATAAAATAAGAGAACTTGGGGCTGGAGAGATGGCTCAACAGTTAAGAACACTGAATGTTCTTGCAGAAGACCCAGGTTTGAATCCTAGCACCCACATGGCAGCTAACAACTGTCCGTAACCCCAATCCTAGGGGATCCAACCATCTCTTCTGATCTCTGTGGGCACTGCAAGACATGGGTGCACTTACCTACATGCAGGCAGTACACAAATACACATAAAATAAAAATTTTAAAAGGTTTTTAAAAATTCATTTATTAAAATAAATAAATAAGAGAATTTTCATCAGGGAAAAGCAAAGATGTCTAAAAAAGCTCAGATAATATTTCTGGTTTGGGTTTTTTGTTTTGTTTTTGGGGGAGGATTTTTTTTTGTTTTTTGTCTTTTTGAGACAGGGTCTCCCTGTGGCATCCCAGCTGTCCTGGAATTCACTATGTAGACCAGGCTGGCCTTGGTCTCACAAAATTCTTGATCTCCTGCCTCTGTCTCCTGAGTGCTGAGTCTAAAGGCGTGGGACACCACCCCAGCAGGTCAGATATTATTTCTGAAAGTCATCCACGTATTTGGTTACTACTTGTTCTTTTTGATCTTCAAGAGAAAAATTTCAAACCAGGTATCTTGATACGTACTTGTAATTCCATCACTCAAGCAGCTGAGGCAGGAGATCAAGAATGCCAGGCCAGGAACTGTAGAGATGGCTCAGTAGTTAAAGAGCACTGACTGCTCTTGCAGAGGACCCAGGTTTGGTTCCCAACACCCACATGGTGGCTAACTGTCTAACAACTGTCTAACATGGTGAATAACTGTCTGTAACTCCAGTTCCAGAGAATCTGATGCCCTCTTCTGTCCATGGGGCTTTGCATGACATAAGTACATTTGCATACATGGAGGCAGTACACTCATGCACATAAAAATATTTCTTGCCGGGTGTAGTGGTGCATACTTGTAGTCCCAGCACTTGGGAGGCAGAGGCAGACAAATCTCTGTGAGTTCAAGGCCAGCCTGGTCTACCTAGTGAGTCCAGGCCAGCTGGGGCTACAGGGAGACCCTGTCTCAAAAAGACCAAAAAAAAATTTTTTGTTGTTGTCTTAAGAAATATTATTTTTTGGGGGGGGGTCTTTTTGAAACAGGGTCTCCCTGTGGCCCCAGTTATCCTGGAACTCACTATGTAGTACAGGCTAGCCTTGAACTCAGAGATCGGACACCTGCCTCTGCCTCCCAAGTGCTGGGATTAAAGGTGTGTGCCACCACACCCGGCCAACAAAAAAAAATTTTAAAAAGAATTCCAGGCCAGCCTTGGCCACTCCAATACCTTGTCTCAGAGAACAACAAACAAAACCAAAAAACTACTACTCTTCACAAAGGAAAGGGAATAGTAGTAACCCAGATATGAGCTCAACAGTAAGTAGGAAACAATCAACTATTATCTCAAACACCGGGGTCTCTGAGAACCAGGGAGATGGCTTTGTAGATATAAGGCTTGTCACTACAAGCCTGATGACCAGACATCAATCCCCAAATCCCAACACTGAAGAAGAGAACCAATTGCTGAAAGCTGTCCTATGACTTCCACATGTACCCTATAACATACACATCACACACTCAACAATAATAAATAATTTGATCTCTGTAAACATCATTTGCCACTGAATAGTACCAGGAACTCAAGAACTGGCCAATTCCAAATCTGACATAGCAACAGAGAATGAGAAGCCTAGCCAAATCTTCAGGCCAGAAAAGAAACCATCTTTCAAGCACTACTGAAAGTGAGTTCAATAGACACAAAACTTTAAAGCATTTTACTCTTTTAAGTGTTAATGCAAATAAAATTGCTGTCTCAATTTCTTTTCAATAGATATCTAACAAATTTTTGTATACCTCTAGCTTTATTGCATATTAATATTTCTCAGGGTTTGAGTTGTTTTGTGAGGGTTTTGTGTGTGTGTGTGTGTGTGTGTGTGTGTGTGCGCGCGCGTGTGTCTTTTTTTTGAGACAGGGTCTCCCTGTAGCCCCCAGCTGGCCTGGAACTATGTAGACCAGACTAGCCTTAAAAACTCACAGAGATCCCCCTGCCTCTCCTTCCCAGGTGCTAGAAATAAAGGTGTGGGCCACCACTGTTTGGTAGGTTTTATTGTTGTGTATTTTTGTTTTTGTTTGTTTTGTGGGTTTAATTGTTGTGGGCTGGTTGGTTTGTTTTCTTGACTGGTTTGGTAATTTTTAGGGTTTTCCACATGAGATCATGTAGTCTGGAATAAAACAGTTTTACTTTATTCTTTCCAATTTGAATATTTTTTATTTTTATTTTTTCTGGACTAAGTGTTCTGGCTAGAAATTCAACTACTATGTTGAATAGAAATGACAAAAAAGGGCATCTGTATGTTGTTTCTGAGCTAAGGAGAAAGCTTTCAAGTCTTCCACCACTGAGTATGACGTTCACTATGATTTTCCTATGTAGCCTTACTATACTGAGGAAATTTGGTCACACTGCACTGACCAAATACCTGACAAAAGCAACTAAGAGAGGAATGGTTTAATTTGACTTGCAGTTAGAGAGATAGACTCCATCATAAAAGGGAAGGTATAACAGCAAGAGCAAAAGTCAGCTGATCATTGTTTGAAGATTGGTGACTGCTCATTTTCTCTTTTTTATGCAGACTGGGATCCCAGTCCACTGCATTTAGGGTAGGTTTTCCCACCTCCTATTAAACTAATCTAGATAATCCCTCACAGACATTTCCAGAGGACTAGTCTTGGGTGATTCTAGATTCTCTCAAACTGATAATTAACCATCAAGGTTCTAATTTACTAAAGTGCTTTTATTATTTTATTTTTGGTCTCTTTGAGACAGGGTCTCCCTATAGCCCCAGCTGTCCTGGAACTCACAAGGATCTGCCTGCCTCTGCCTCCCAAGTGCTAGGATTAAAGGCATGTGCCACCACGCCCGGCTAAAGTGCTTTTATTATGAAAGGTCACAGGATTTTTGTCAAACAGTTTTTGCCTCAATTCACATGATAACACGCCACCCTTCATTCTGTTAATGTGCTGTACTACACCAATTGCTGTATAGGATTTCTGTTCCTCTTGTTTTTCTTTGGCAGTGCTGGGTATGAAACCCAGGGCCTGACACACACCACTGCTGCACAACTGAGTACAGCCTTTATAAAAAAATTTTTTTTTTTTGGTCTTTTTGAGACAGGGTCTCCCTATAGCCCCAGCTGACCTGGAATTCGCTAAGCAGACCGGGCTGGCCTGGTTTTGGTTTCAGTTTTTTAAGTAGCCCCAGTTGTTCTCCTACTATGTAGACCAGGCAGGCTTTGATCTCACAGAGATCTACCTGCCTCTCTCTCCCCTCCCCAGTGCTGGGATTAAAAGAGTGCTGGGATTAAAGGCCTGCACCACCACACCCAACTAAATTTGAAACCTGAATGCTTCAAAGGACTATTTCACAAGAATAAAGACACAAACCAGAGGGGGCTGGAGCAATAGATGGTTCAGTGGTGGCTCTGCTCTGAGGTTAAGAGCACTGGCTGCTCTTGCAAAGGACCCAGGTTTGATTTCCAGCACCCACATGATGGCTAACAACTCTCCAGTTCCACAGGATCGAACACCCTCTTCTGACCTCCATGGGCACTGCACAATAGAGGAGTATTTACATACATGCAGACAATACACTCATACACATAAAAAATAATAAATTAAGAAAAAAATCAAAGCTGGGTGTGGCAGTACATGCGTTCAGCTTGAGCAACGCAGCAAGTTCAGGCCAGTCTGGGCTACACACCGTAATCCTGTCTCAAGTAAGAGTTTAGTATTTAGGACGTAGATATACATATATAAAACTTTAGGGGCTGGAGAGATGGCTCAGTGCTTAAGAACACTGGTTGCTCTTGCAGAAGACCCGGGTTTGAATCCCAGAATCTACACGGCAGCGAACAACTGTCCAGAACTCCAGTCCCAGGGGATCCAAAAGCCTCTTCTGACCTCCTCGGGCAATATGCAGGCAATACACGCATACACATAAAAATAAAATTTAAAAAAAAAAAAAAAGAGTTCTACAAGTCAATGACAAAAGACAGACCCAGATAAGCACTACACAAGGGACAAATACTTCAATAAACATTTCACCAAAGAGACCATATCAACGGCCAATAAGCACACAAAGATGCTCAACATCATAAATTATTGTAAAAATTAAAATTAAGGCTGGCCAGATGGCTCAGTGTTAAAAAGCACTTGCCATGCAAGTCTGATGTCTCAAGACGAATCCTTAGAAGACTCGTAAAAAGCTGGATGAGGTGTTGCACATTTGTAATCTGAGCACTCCCTATAGAAGAGATGAAAGGCAGAGACAAGAAAACTGTCCAAAAGCTCACAGGGCAGTTAGCCTAGCATATGCAGCCTGGCAGAAACAAGGGAGATCCTGCCGCAGAAACAAAGTGGAAGGAGAGAACTGACTCCTGAAAGCTGTCTTCTGACCTCCAAGTGTGTGCATAGCACATCCACATACACATACGTCTCACACACACAACAATAATAAATTAAGGGGCTACAGAGATGGCTCCATGGTTAAGATTGTGTACTGCTCCTACATAGGACCTGAGTTCAGTTCTCAGCACCTACATCAGGTAGTTCACAACTGCTTATTAACTCCAGCTCCTAAGGAATTCAACCCCTCTGACCTCCATGCATACCCACACAGAGACACAGCATGTATCTTAAAAAATATATATAGAGAGAGTGGAAAGATGGCTCAGCAGTTAAAAGCACAATCTGCTCTTATAGAGGACCTGGGTTCAGTTCCCAGCACCCACAGGACAGCTAACAAACGTCCATATCTCCAGTTTCCAGTGAGCTGAAGTTCTCTCTGGTCTCTGCATGCATGTGGTATACTTACATACACACAAGCAAAACACTCATCCACATAATATATAAAAATATAAAAAATTAAAATCAGGCTGGAGTGATGGTTCAGCAGTTAAAAACATTGGCTGTTCTTGCAGAAGACCTGGGTTCGAATCTCAGCACCCATATGGCAGCTAACAACTGTTTATAACTCCAGTTCCAGGGGATCCAACACTCTCTTCTGTTCTCCACGGCACTGCGTAACAAGGATGCACTTACATACATACAAAAAAATAAAAAATAATAATCTTTGTTTTTAATTTAATCAACCAAAAAGCAAAATAATAAATCTTTTAAAATAATGTATTAATGCTGGGCATGGTGGCACACGTCTTTAATCCCAGCACTTGGGAGGCAGAGGCAGGTGGATGTCTGTAAGTTCAAGGCCAGCCTGGTCTACATAGTGAGTTCCAGGACAGCTGGGGCTACAGGGAGACCCTGTCTCAAAAAGACCAAAAAAAAAAAAGTATTAAATAAAAAAAATTTTTTGAAAAAAAAAAGGAAAAAAGGAAGGGCCAACAAGATGGCTGAGCGTTAAGCATGACAGCTTGAGTTCAATCCCCAACTTACATTGTGGAAAGAGAAAGACAATTATTTCAAGTTATCCTCTGAGTATACTACACAAATGCTTGTGTCCAAATACACACACAATAGATGTAATAAGGAACAAGTTAAAAAGTATAGAAGGGGGGCTGGAGAGATGGCTCAGCGGTTAAGAGCATTGACTGCTCTTGCAGAGGAGCCAGGTTCAATTCCCAGCATCCACACAGTGGCTACGAACTGTCCGTAACTACAGTTCCAGGGGAATCCAAAGCCCTCTTCTGACCTCCTTGGCACTGCACGACACGGGTGCACACACATACAGGTAGGCAATACACTCATACACATAAAATGAAAATAACAGCCCGGCATGGTGGCGCACACCTTTAATCCCAGCACTTGGGAGGTAGAGGCAGGTGGATCTCTTTGAGTTCAAAGCCAGCCTGGTCTACATAGTGAGTTCCAGGACAGCTGGGGCTACAGGGAGACCCTGTCTCAAAAAGACCAAAAAAATAATTTAAAAAAAAAAAAAAGTATAGAAGGAAGCAAATCCAAGTCACAATAGGATACTACTTCACACTCACTGGTCTGGTTATTGCCAAAAAATGAGAAAGAGACTCTCATAAGGACATGGAGAAACTGGAACCCTCATGCATTATTAGGGAATGGAAAATATTATAGCAAGTGTGAAAAACAGTTCCACAGGCCTCAAAATGATACGCACAGGATTTCCACCCAACCTAGCAAATTTACTGTCAAGCACACATCCAAAAAAATGAAAGGCAGGGACTTAGATCTCAGATGCTTTACAATGTTTACAGAAGAATTACAATAGCCAAAGGGTGGAAATGGAGCCAGGCTTGGTGAAGCATGCCTTTCGTCCCAGCATTCAGGAAGCAGAGGGACATAGATCTCTGTAAGTTCAAGGCCAGCCTGGTCTACATAGTGAATTCCAGGCCAGGGAGACCCTGTGTCAATAAGACCCCCTCCCAAAAAAAAGATCAAAAAGACCAAAAAAAAAAAAACTGTGAAAGTAACCCAACTGACCACTGGTGAAAAAAAAAAACAAACAGATTATGGCATGTAAGTACAATGGGATTGTTTTCAGGCATAAAAGGGAATGAGAAATTCTATATATGCTACAACTGGATGAACCCTGAAAACATTTTATGAATTCAATCAGACACCAAAGGACAAATCTATGATTGCGCTCACATTAAATATCCACCTTAGGCAACTTCAGAGAAAGGGAAAGTAGGTTAGAGTTTACCAGGTATGAAAACAGGGACCATGTGGAATTACTGCTTAATGTATAAATCTTCTATTTGGGCTAAAATAGTTAACTGCTGCATAACACTGTGAATGTACTTATAAAGTTGTTTGATTATACACTTAAATGGTAGAAATTGTGTTTTTTATTGGTTTTGATCAAATTGTTTTATACATAATTATTGGATATACAATGTATTATATGGGTACTATGACTGAATCAAGTGAATAAACATACCCATCACAGAAGATGGTTGTTCATGCAGGTGATTCCAGCACTCGGGAGGCTGAGAAGGAAGGATCCCTATGAGTTCAAGGTAGCCTGGGCTACCAAGTGAAACACTGTATCCAAAAAAAACCTTACCTTTTAGGCAAGGGAAGATTAATCAGAGGGTAAGAGCAGTTGCTGCCAAGTCTAATAAACCTGAGTTTGACTCCTGAAACCAATATGGAAGAAGAGAATAGACCCCTGAAAGTTATCCTCTGACCTCCACCCTCCCCGCACTCGCACGCGTGCGTGTGCACACATACACACACACAGAAAATGGGAAAAAAAAATTAACATGTCCATCACTATAAACACTTAACTATTACTACTCCTGTCTAACTGTAACTTTCTATCAGCATCTCTCTTACCTCCCAGGGTTGGAAAACTGTCCTGTTTCTATAAATTCAACTGTTTTGGATTTCACACAAGATGTAAGTTTTATCTTTCTATAAACAGTTTAATCAATTCATATTTTATTATGTAAAAACTTAAGGTGATTCTTAAATATAAAATAACGATATGCAAAAGTAGCTCAGTAATGGAATGACTGTCTAGAATGTACAAGGATGAGTTCAATCTCCAGCACTATAATTTCTTAAAAGGACCATGGTGCTGGAGAGATGGCTCAGCGGTTAAGAGCACTGACTGCTCTTGCAGAGGACCTGGGTTTGATTCCCAGCACCCACATGGCAGCTACCACATGGTGGCTACGAACCATCCTTAACTCCAGTTCCAGGGGAATCCGAAACTCTCTTCTGACCTTTGTGGCATTTCACGACACGGGTGCACTCACATACATGCAGGCAATACACTCATACACATAAAATAAAAATAATAAAATATGAAAAAAAATTTTAAAGCCAAACAAAAAAAAAGATATTAAAATAATATTATAAGGGTTGGCAAGAAGGGTCAATGGGTAAAGGCACCTGTTGCCAAGACCAGTGTCCTGAGTTCAATCCCTGGAACCCACAAGATGGAAGGAGAGAAATGACTCTCCCAAGTTCTCCTCTGACTTCCAAATAAATAAATAAAAATAAACAAAAAACTTTAAAAATAACACTATAAATATTATCTTAAGTATAAAAAGTAGGTATGGGTATAAGATAATTAAAAAACTCATTACCACTAAGTTGCTAAATATCAGATTGTACTATAAACTGATTAAACAGTCCAGGCTCTTACTATTAGACAGAAACACATGAAAACAAATGCTTGACCAATTTTGCATAGCTAGATACAATTCTACGGTCTAATACTTTTTCTTTCTTTTGCTAAAACAATTACATACAGTTAGCTAATAGGCAATCCAAAATTTTAAAGCAAGTATCAATCTTTAAAAAAAAATTATTGGCCTTCTAATAAAGAATTCAAAAGTATTATCTAGGGTCAGGAAGATTCCTCAGCAGATAAAGCCTACTTGCCACTAAGCCTGACAATCTGAGTTCAGATACCAGACCCACATGCTGGAGGAAATAAACAACTCACAATAGTTGTCCATATACACACCACAGCACACACTCACTCACACCCACATTGTGTAAACAGAGGCTGAAGAGATGGCTTTAGCTGTTAAGAACACTTGCTGTTCTTGCAGAGGACCTAGGTTCACCTCCCAGAACCCACATGACAACTCACAACGATTTGTAACACCAGTTCCAGAGCTAACATCCTCTCCTGCCCTCTGCAGGTACCAGCCAGGCATGTGGTGCATATATATACATGCAGGCAAACACTCATACAAATAAATCTTTTAAAAGTAAATGAACACTCAGGAAGGCCAGCCTTTCTACATAGTGAGTTTCAAGCCAGCTGGGGCTACAGGGAGACCCTGTCTCAAAAAGACAAAA
>NW_008337140.1:135581-164866 GCF_000622305.1 Nannospalax galili | reverse complement strand
TTTTTGGTCTCTTTGAGACAGGGTCTCTCTGTAGCCCCAGCTGTCCTGGAACTCACAAGGATCTGCCTGCCTCTGCCTTCCAAGTGCTGGGATTAAAGCCATGCGCCACCATACCCAGGGAAGGTATTTTTAAGATGACCTCAAACAAGAAAGTATTTCCTAGGGGGAAAGTTAATTTGATGCCTTCCTGAGAAATAATTTACATCCATTAATTTAAATGAAATTTAAGTTATTTTAGCATCTACAAATTCTAAGGAAAAGATTAGGTGCTTTTTCTTCTCAAATGAGAATATACACAAACACTATAAACATATTGGATAAACAAAGTTTTCATTTAAACTGGGCATAGTAGTACATAGCTATAATCAATCCTAGCACTTGGGAGGCTGAGGCAAGATTGCCGTGAGTTCAAAGTCAGTCTAGGCTACATAACGAATTTCAGGCCAGCCTGTTGTTCCTTGCCCCAAAATAAAAGCAGGGGACTAGGGAGAGGACAGTGAGGGGACATGATCAAAGTACATTTTATATCTGTATGAAATTGTGGAAGAATCAATATACTTTTTTGTCTTTTTGCTGGTTTTTATTGACAGGGTCTCCCTAGTCACAGCCCCCCTGGAACACAGCCTGGTCTACATATTGAGTTCCAGGATAGCTGGGGCTACAGGGAGACCCTGTCTCAAAAAGACAAAAAAAAAAAAAAAAGTTTTGACTACAATCACTTTTTCACATTTCCTTTTACTCCTTTATTTAGGATTTTTTTTTTTTTTTGGTCTTTTTGAGACAGGGTCTCCCTGTAGCCCCAGCTGGAACTTACTATGTAGACCAGGCTCAGAGATGCACCTGCCTCTGCCTCCCAAATGCTGGGAGTAAAGGCGTGCGCCACCATGCCCAGTTATTTAGGATTTTTAAAAATATGTATGAGGGGGCTGGGGAGATGGCTCAGCGGTTAAGAACACTGACTGCTCTTGCAGAAGACCAGGGGTCGAATCCCAGCACCCACATGGCAGCTAACAACTGTCTGAACTCCAGTTCCAGGGGATCTGACATCTAGTCTGTGCTCCAAAGGCATTGCACAACACAGGTGCACTTACCTACATGCAGGCAATACACACATACACATAAAATAAAAATAATAAATATTTTAAAAATAAAATGTATGAGTGTTCTGCCTGCAATGTCCATGGAGGCCAAAAGAGGGTGTCAGATCCCAGGAACTAGAGTTATGAATGGTTGTTACCCCCATGTGGGTGCCAGGAACTGAACCCAGGTCCTCTGGAAGGACAGCCAATGCTGAGTCATCTCTCCAGTTCCCACTTTTTCACTTTTTAAATATAACGCAAGGGAAAAAATATACTTAAAATCAGTATAATTTGTTTCCAAAGTACACAAGAGTTTTCTAGAACATTCTATAAAGCAAATGGCAACAGCACCAGTAGCAACTGAGTATCTCTGAATTAACACGATACAGTTAACTTATCCTACATATTTTAGTTAGTAGACCATATGTTATATGCATTCACTCAAGATAATGAAGATCAATGAAGATATAGTTTACAACTGATCAGATTGATGAACGATTTAGAATTTCAAAATATATGCATTCTATATACAATATTTATACTAAATTAGCAATTTAGAGATGTTATAAACCTTAATTTGTTCTACCTATGACTGACTACTAGATGAAAAGAATCTAACATTTTGAAAATCTAAGACTATCAACGTTAAAATTTAATTCTTCAAAATGCTAAAAGGAAATGTATTTAAATGACTAATGAATGGATAAAGGGATGGCTAGATGGGGTAACTGTGATAAGGCAACTGTCTAGTAAAATATCAATGAGAGAATCTAGGGTCTGAGATAATGGTTGTATCCTGAGTTGAAACTGTATTTTCAATTTTGCTTGATATTTTTAAGTATTTTCCTAATCAACTGTTGGGGGGGGAATATTTGGTTATGCATCATTTAAGGTTTTAAGAGTTTAAGAAATGAAGAAATTCCTAAGGCTGAGAATGTACCTCAGTGATAGAAGGCTTGCCTAGCTTCCACCAAGGTCCTGGGTTCAGTGCCCAGCAATGTCGGGCAGCAGGTACATCCTAAGTGACATTCAACACAGGCACTTAGAAGGAACAATCCTGTATTCAAATCCCAGCTCAAACCTTGCAGACTTGCAGGTTAATTGGACTTGCAGACTTAATTACCTACCATCTCTGTGCCTACATTTCCTCATCCACAATGTTACCATGAGGTTAAACTCTCCACAAAGCACTTCACAGTGTCAGGCACAGAGCACTCAAAATGTTAACTCTAAGTATCTTTGAGAGATTGCTAATTTTATACTAAAATGAAAAGGTATCCTGGTGAAGATTCAGCAGCAATTTTTTTTTAACCAGGTCGGCTGATCATTTTGAGTCCATTTCCAAAAGGAAGACTCCTGATAGGAAATTTGATGCTTAACATGCTGGTGGGGAGGAGTGGGGAAGGAAGTCAAAGAAAAGTCTTGAAAAACATTGCTCAATCGATAGTATTGTTCTCTGATTAAAATCACTCACAAAGTTTCAAGACAAACTTTTAAAAGGCTCAGGACAACTCCTATGTAGAAATGGCTTCACCCGGGCAGGTTGCCTGGGTACATCCTTGTTATGACAAAACTTGTCACACTCTTCCATGTCCCTAACTGCGGGTAAAGAGGCTACTGTATGACATTTGTCAAAAAAATACTCCTCGCAGTCAGGACGACACCACTTCTGGTGAGGTGCAAATGACCAGGGCCACTTTAGGTCTTGATAACGGTCAAGGGGGAGGGGAGAGGAGGCAGGAAGATGAATTGGCGACGGTGTTCCTGTAGCACCCTCCTCCAGGTTACTCCTCAGGAGGCAACCTTCCTCCACTTCTTCCCGCCACCACTCCCCACCTGACCTCTCCCCAGTGAAACTTCGAGAGACTAGCATTTCGTGGAGGATGCAGTTGGGGAGCCCGACACCTGGCGTCCCCAGGGCTCCAGAGCGCCCACCCCGACGCCGGGAAGAAGCGGCCAGCGGGCAGACTACAGCCCGCGCCCCTCCCCCTCCCGCCGGCCACCAAGCTTTGTCCCACCTGCCGAAAGGACCCCGGCCACCCACCGCACCGCGGCGGCCTCAGACGCCCTTCCCTCCGGCCGCCGACGACCCCGCTGCAAGCTCGGGCTGACGGAGGCCGGCCGCGCCCCGCCCCCGCGCCAGTCGCTGGTCGCCCGCCGCCAGCCTTCGGCCTCGCCTCACCTCACCTACCCTCTTTCGGGGGCCGGTTTCCACCTCTCGCTCCGCCATGTTGGGCCCCGCTCGGAACCGCGGCGGCTCCCGGCGCCGCGGTCGCGGCCCCTCTCACCCCTCGGCCCCCGCCCACACTGCAGACACGGCACCCGGCTCGCGGCGGCGGTCCCCTCGCCCCGACCGGGCCTGGCGCGGGAGTGACGAGGGGGCGGAGGCCGCACACTGGCCGCAGCTCCTGGGGTCCCACGGCAGTGCGCGTGGACGGGAGGGCCTGGCGGGGCGGGGGGGCCGGGACTCGGGGGGTTAATGGCCTCCAAGGGGCCCCGTGAGTAGGATTATTTTCTCTCAGAGAAATTCCTCCGCCTGTGGTTTCTTAAAGGGATCACCAAACCAGCCCCTTGCGCGCGCCCCTAACGCGCAGGCGCACCTCAAGCACCGCCTCCCTTTCCCACCAAGCCCCCGGTCCTGAGCGTGCGCGGTGGATGACCCAGAGTAGGCCAAATCCTGCAAGTCTCTTTGCTGCCAGCAGCTGCTCCCACCACTCAACTATGGCCGCTCCCTTAAAGGGACCATGACTAAGTGATAAGGGAAGAATGAAAGGTCTTAATAAAGAGACAATCTGGAGGACTAGGTGAAATGGCTGTGAGGGGTTCACAGCACCATCTTACACCTGATTACAGAGACACTGCTCAAAGGAAAAAATGTTGATGAACTGAAGTTCTCGGTGGACCTCTGAACATGAAGAATCCCAACCAAAAAAGTAACAAGACAGTCATCTCACCGAAAACCAACTTTGCTGCCTATCAACAGATTGACATGAAGCAAAGGGCATAGAATATCAAAGTCGAATTCCCATACCCGAACCTCTAAATCGGGCCCATTGGTGGTTTTGAAGGCTGAACCAACAACTGGAGACAATTTCTTCAATAGTTATTTTGGCATTAGAATAACAAAATGGTAAAAGAACTTGGGAACCATCTGTTTCATTGTTTTTAAAATTAAACTTTCAGTCTGGTCACGTGAAGTAAATTAACTTACCTCAACATATTGAGTGGCTGGCATAGAACTAGAATCAAGACTGGAGTTGCATTCCTCCAGGATTTTTAATACACCAAACTGTCTTTAAGGCAAGAGAATGTTAAAAAGGAAAGTGCCATGACAGCTCAAGAATATGGTCACTCTCCTGGGAAGATGTGTGATGGTCTTCAACTGCTGTGACATTTGCCTCCACTAAAGGAACTTGAGAATCTGCTTTAAAGGATAAACATCTTAGAGTCCAAGTAGGAAATCAAGAAGATTTGGGTCTATCTTGCCCTGAAACCCAAACTAGATCCTACAGTGAAGATAGCTGAGGAGAATGAGCACTTGATTCCTTCCTTTGTCCAATCTAATCCCCTAATCTTCACATGGAATAAAAATTACCTAGCAGAATTCCTAATGAAAGTTTAGGAACAATGGAGAAACAACTAGTAAGAAACAGAAAGAAGGTGGGGTGGGATGGGGCAGGGTGCTGTATAGCCCTGGCTAGCCTGGAACTCATGATCCTCCAGCTTTGGCCAGTGCTAGTGATGCTGGGATGACAGGCTTGTGCACACCCCCTGGTTTAAGAAGTCCTTCTTGAAGGGCATTCATTTTCCATGACAATGCTCATTCAAAAGGAAAAGAGCAGTTCTTCAATCCACAGAACATTGAGATGTAATTTCTGTATGTCACTTTACTTTTGTGTCTCAATGGGTAGCTTTTTGAACCCAAGAACTTTAGCTGAAAACTAAATTTGCTGGAAGTTTTCATACTGGGCCTTGCTTATTAGGCCTGTTTAATTCACTCATTGGCAGAAGAAAGGAGAGAAAGAAATATATTCATTGCAGACAAGGAATTTCTTTTTAATATGGCAGACTCTTTAGTATGTCTGGGGCAAAAAGGAAATAGAGAAGCTAAGAAAAGATAGTTCCAAAGAATGTAGGTAAATAAAAGTTAAGTGATTTCCACCTGTTTTATGAGCAGTACAAGACGCCCTTCTAATAAAATATAGCAGCTTAAAAAATGGAGAGCCTAAATTTCAACTGAAAGTTCAGAGGACTGCAGCTTGCTCACCCAGGTTCATCAGTCTTGCCCTCTCCCCATTCTTTCATGCCCCCCTCCTACCATTAGAAAATGCTGGGCTTCACAGAACACAGTTAAAAGCCAATTATTTAGTCCAACTACACTTTTTCCCCCTGCTTCTACATGCTGGGGACCAAACCCAGGACCTCACACATGCTAAGCAAGCATTCTACCACTGAGCTACCCTCCCAGGTACACTTCTGGTTTTTTTTCTGTTTTGTTTTGGTTTTTTTTTTGTCTTTTTGAGACAAGGTATCCCTGTAGCCCCAGCTGGCCTGGAGTTCCCTATGTAGACCAGGCTGGCCTTGAACTCAGAGATCTGCCTGCTTCTGCCTCCCAAGTGCTGGAAGTAAAGGTGTGTGCCACCACGCCCAGCCACTTCCATATTTTAAGATGAAGCCACAGGCACACATAAGATGTGAATGGCTGGAGATCACACAAAGGATTAGTAAGAGCATCAGGACTGACCTACATCTTGACCCTCAGCCTTGGGCTCTCCCTACAGGGGAATGTGTTGGGTCTTGACTAACAGGCATGATTTGTGCATTCCAAATAACGTACAATCATACTAAGAATATCCAATGCAATCATTCATATAGGAGGAGGAGAAAAGAGAAAGCCTGTTATGTAATGAGCACCACAGAGAGAGGGCTTCATAGAGATTAATTTACAGAGTCCTAGGTCATTAAGCAGAGAGACCCAAGACAGAATGCAAAGACACAGTCTTCCTAGGTCATTTGAAATTTCATAAAGGCTGAAAATTGATGATGGTTTTGTGGTCAAGTCATTCCAGCAGATGTGTATTCTGCTTGTACTGTGTATAGTTATGTGATATTAGTCAAGTTACTTATTTTGTGACTCAATTTTCTCTTATGAAAATAGGTTACTGGGAGGATTAAATTAGTTAACATCTATAAATCTCTTACAACACTTGACTCCTTGAACCACATGAATAGTATAATTTTTAATGTATTTTATTTGTGTAAGTGAGGGTAGGTATGTGTACAAAAACACAGTAAATAAAAGTAACAGAAATAAAACCCCCCTGCAGGAACAAATTTGAAAAGTTCAAGAAAAGCCACTGTTCCTAGAACTCAATACCCAGTCCAAGGGACAAAAGGTCAAGTCAGAAGAAAACAAAATACAATGAAGGGCTCATAGGTCATGGTGAGGATGTTTTAAAAATTGTGTGTACGTGTTTGTGTGGGGAGATGTACACATGAGCACAGGTGCCATGGAGGCCAGAAGAGGGTGTTGGATGCCCTGGAGCTGGAGTTACAGGTGGTTGTGAGCTCCCCACATGGGGGCTTAGAATCAACTCAGATCCTCTGCAATAGCAGTACACATTCCTAACCCCTGAGCAATTTGTCTTATGTCTCTAGTTCACTATGTACCTGAGGATAACCTTGAATTTCTGATCTTCTGGCCTTTGCTTCCTGAGTACTGGAATTACAGATATGTACCACCATTTCCAGATTTGAGGGTGTTTGTTTATGTGCAGGGCTTTAATTTTATTTTGTTTTTGTTTTCTTGGTCTTTTTTTAGTATTATTTTATTTTATGTGTACAAGTGTATTGCCTGCATGTACCTGAGTGCACCCGTGCTGTTCAATGCTGCAGAGGTCAGAAATTAGGGGACATAACAGAGCTAGGGACAGAAACATAGGAAGTCATCAGTATAAGCCCTAAGATTATAGAGGATTTCCCAGGGAGTATAAAATGAACTAAATAAGCTCTGAGGCATGTGAACATTCATAACTCAGGAAAAGAAACAGGGAGAGAAAGGTTCCATTACTCAGGTAATATGAAACCTAGAAGAGTGTGAGTTCTCAGAAGCCAATAAAGGCCTTTTTTGAAAAAATATGTATTTATTATTTTTATTTTATGTGTCTGAGTGTTTTGCCTACATGTATGCAAGTACACCCATGTTGTACAATGCTCACAGAGGCCAGAAGAGGGCATCAGATCCCCAGAAACTGGAGTTACAGATGGTTGTTAGCCGCCATGTGGATGCTGAGATTGAACCTGGGGCTGCTTAACCACTGAGCCATCTCTCCAGCCTCCAATAAAGATCTTTCAATGAGCTGACAAGATGGCTCAGGGTATGAAGGCACATGCCACCAATCCTGATGACTTGAGTTCAATCCCCAGCACCCACATGGTAGGAGAGAACTGACACTTTCAAGCTGTTGTCTGACGTTCACACTCAAACCCAAGTCACACACACAAATACACAAAATAAAATGTAAAATGTAAATTTTTTCCTTTTTTTTAAACAGGATCTTATGTAGATCAAGCTGGCCTTGGACTCACAGAGGTCTGCCTAACCTCTGCTAAAGTTAAAGGCCTGTACCACCACACCAGGCTTAAAATGTTTTTTGTTGTTACAGGGTCGCCCTGTAGCACCAGCTGGCCTAGAACTCACTATGTAGACCAGGCTGGCCTCATTCTCACAGAGATCTGCCTCCGCAGTGCTGGGATTAAAAGCACGCACCACCACAACTCTGTGTTATTCTTTAAATCAAGAGATCAGTTACTAATTGATCAATGTCACTGAGAGAACAAGATGGGGCCCAAGAGTCAACTGGAGGATAGGAAGGCCTTTGGTTAGCCAGCCAGGAAGCAGAGTGGCAGATAAAGAAATACAATCAGTGAGTACGGGCCATTCCTTCAAGAAGGTTCACTGTAAGAAAGAGCAGAGAAATCAGATTGTAGCTGGAAAAGAACGTGGCTCAAGATTCCAAGTTCATTAAAACTAGAATAGCATCTCCAAATACAAAGGAAGGGTCAAGTGAGGGGCATGGTCTCAAAGACCTCACCCTCCAACTGGCAAGGTGATGGAGTATGCAGCAGTTAGGAAAAACCAGGAAGTAGAAAAGAGGAAATCCTGCATCATCGGGTCAAGCCAACTTTAGAAGCCAATGTTCATGTTCCATCTAGCATTTAATCCCTGGAAAATGCACTTCAGAGACATTGAAATTATTGGTTTTTTTCTTCTTCTAAAGAAAATGAGTCTAACTGTACTTCTATGAACTTTGTTTTTTCCTTTGGCTAAAATGGTGACTATTACTGTGCTTCTGCAAGCCTTGTTTTTCTTTTCTTTTTTCTTTTTTTTTTTGTCTTTTTGAGACAGGGTCTCCCTGTAGCCCCAGCTGGCTTAGATTCGCTATGGAGACCAGGCTGGCCTCGAACTCAGAGAGATATGCCTGCCTCTGCCTCACGAGTGCTGGGATTAAAGGCGTGCGTCACCATGCCCGGCAAGCCTTGTTTTTCAAGTCCTACTGAATCAGATAAAATTCAGTACTAATAAGGATGTTTTAAAGATAACATTTAATGCTGATCTGTTAAGATACTTTGGAATGTCAGGACATAGCCTGGCAAGTCACAGTAAATGTTGTCGGCCACTTAATCACAGAATACTTTTTATTTCCTAAAATAAGGAAAATCACAGCAACACTGATAGAAGGAAATTTTTTATAATTGAGGTTTTCAGAGGCAGTGAGAGGGTGGAACCTGAGTTTCATCCCTGCAACCTACAATAAAAGTTTTTTTTTTTAATTCAAAGAAAAGAAGGAAGCTGACTATAGTGGTACACACCTGTATTCTCAACACTATGGAGGTAGAGGCAGAAGGATCGGGAGTTGAAAAACATCTTCAACTACACAGTGATTTGAGACCAGCCTGGGCTACATGAAACCCTTCCTCAAAAACTAAAATAAAGAGGCTAGAGAGATGGCTGAGTGGTTAAGACCAGTTGCTGATCTTGCAGAGGTTCCAGGTATGGTTCTGGGCATCCACAGGGCAGCTCATGATCGAATGTAAGTCCAGTTTGAGGGGATTCATTGCCCTTTACTTGTTTAGGCAGAACTGCATACATTTGATGCACATATAGGCAAAACACTCATATACTCATACAAATAACAAATAAATCTTAAAAAACAAAACAATAAGTTCATTTAATTGCAGCATATTTCAGAATTTCCTTCCTTTGTAAGGCTGAATAACATGGCATGATTCTCACACACACACACACACGCACACCCCACATTGTTTATTCCTTGGTTAATGGGACACCTGGATTGCCCCAACCTCTTGTCTATTATAAATAAAGGTGATGTGAGAAGAAATGTGCAAGAATGTCAATTTTTTTGTCTTTTTGAGACAGGGTCTCTCTGTGGCCCCAGCTGGCCTGGAACGTGCTATGTAGACGAGGGTGGCCTCTAACTCAACAGAGATCCACCTGCCTCTACCTCCTAAGTGCTAGGATTAAAGCTGTATGCCACCACGCCTGGTGAATCTCAATTTAATTTTTAAATTTTATGTGTATGAGTGTATTGCCTGCATGTGTGTAAGTGCACCTGTGTCATGCAATGCTCATGGAGTTCAGAAGACGGCATAAGATTCCCCTAGAACTAGAGTTACAGACAGTTGTTGCCTGCCATGTGGGTCCTGGGAATTGAATCCAGGTCCTCTGCAAGAGCAGCCAATGCTCTTAATTGCTAAGCCATCTCTCCAGTCCCGAATCGCAATTATTTTTAACAGCTAGAACCTGATTTACCATAGCTTTACTAAGATAGGATTTACATCATAGTTTGCCCATTTAAAATATTTAATTCAGGGGGCAGGAGAGATGGTTAAGCAGTTAAAACCATGTGCTGCCCTTGTAGAGGACCCAAGTTAGGTTCCCAGCACCCACATTGGTGGCTCACAACTACCTGCAACTCCAGCTCCAGGGAATCTGATGCCTTCTTCTGGCCCCTGAGGTATATGCATTTATGTACACATATCCACAGGCAGGTACACATAATTTTTAAAAAACTAAGGGTTTGCCAGGTGTGGTGGTGCACACCTTTAATCCCAGCACTCAAGGCCAAAGGCAGGCAGATCTCTGTGAGTTCAAGGCCCGCCTGGTCTACATAGTGAGTTCCAGGACAGCTGGGGCTACAGGGAGACCCTGCCTCAAAAAGACCAAAAAAAAAAAAAAAAAAAAAAATCTAAGGGTCTGGTTGTGCACCTTTAATCCCAGCACCTGGGAGGCAGAGGCAGGTGGATCTCTGTGAGTTCAAGGCCAGCCTAGTGTCTACATAGCGAGTTCCAGGCCAGATGGGGCTGCAGGTAGACCCTGTTTCAGAAAGACCAAAAAAGAAAAAGAAAACGTTGCAGGGCATGGTGGTGCATGCCTTTAATCCCAGTGCTTTCGGGGCAGAGACAGGCATGTATCTGTAAGTTTGAAGCCAGCCTGATCTCCATAGGGAATCCAGGTCAGCCGGGGCCTGTCTCAAAAACAGGGTCTCAAAAAGACCAAGAAAAACAAAACAAAACAAAAACTCTTAAGAGTCTCAAGGCCAACCTGGTCTACATAGCGAGTTCCCTCTTAGCCAAGTGCAGTGACATGCACCACAGTCACAGTAGTAGTAGTAGCAGTAGTAATGGTAAGATGACTTGTATCCTTGACTCTAGGAATCTGAAGCCAGCCTAGGAAACATGACACCCTAGCTTTAAAGAAAAGGAGGGCGGATATGACTCAGTTAAGAGCCATGGATGTTTATTTTTGGTCTTTATGAGACAGCTCCCTGTAGCCCCAGCTGGCCTGGAACTCACTTTGTAGACCAGGCTGGCATTGAACTCGCACATGGCGATCCCGTCTCTCAATAAATTTTTAAAGTAAACTTGATATAGCAAGTTTAAAATTTGTAATGCAAATTTTGTTTTTTAAGTTACAAAAATATGAATATCTTAGGCCAGGGAGATGGCTCATTGGGTAAAGGCACCTGCTTCAAAGCCTGAAAACCTGAGTTCCATCCCTAGGATTCATATGGTGAAAGGAAAGAACCAACTCTCCCAAGTTGTCCTCTAACCTCATAGCAGCCAACACCCCCACAATATAAATTAATGAGTTTGTTCCTCTAAAGTTAATCGTGAAGATCTTTGCTCTTTTTTTTTTCTTAAACATTCATTTATCTGTGTCTGTCTGTGTGTACAAGCACATACACAAGCCGGACATGGTGGTGCATGCCTTTAATTCCAGCACTTGGGAGGCAGAAACAGGCATCTATCTGTGAGTTCAAGGTCAGCCTGGTTGACATACTCACAGGCCAGACTGGCTACACAGTGAAGCTCTATATCTAAAAACACACGCACGCATGCACACTTCAGTAAGTAAAAGCTCTGGATTAGATGTTTTCACTGGTGAATTCCAACAAACATTTACAGAATTAGCACCAATCCTGTTCAAATTCTTCCAAAAGTTGATTAGGAGGAATATTTCCTAATTCATTCTGTGAAGTCAGCATTAGCCTACAACTAAACAAAGACTCTACAAAAAAACTACAGAACTACAGACCAGTGTTCTTTATGAACACTGATGCAAATTTCAGAACAAATTAGCACACCAAGTGTAATTCCAGAGTAAGGTACAAGGATCTGTGAGTTCGAGGCCAGCCTGAGCTACATGGGGAGACCTTATCTCCAAAAAACAAACAAAAATACTAACAAGCCAAATTCAGCAACACAGTAAAAGAATTACACATCATGACTAAATAAAATGAAGTGCTGGACTTTAAGGATCATTCACTCTAAGAACACTAGTCTATAATACCATAGTTAACAGAATGAAGGGAAACCACAAGATCTTAAATGAAGTAAAACCACCTGGTGAAATTCAACACTCCTGATAAAAACTCAGTGATAAAATAGAGCAGCAGTAAATTATCTCTACATAATAAAAGCCAAATATGAAAACATCAATAGCAAACAAACTAATGCTGGAAAACCGAAAACTCGCTTTTTTTCTTTTCCTCTTAATTTTTCTCCTGCGGTGTGAGGAATCAGATTCAAGCTCTTGCATATGCTAGGTAAACATCCTACCACTGAGCTACATTCCTCCAACATACATCATTCAATCTTCTTTTAGAATTAGAAACAAGACAAACATGCTTGCTTTTACCACCTGTATATTTCACTGCAATGTAATTCTTAGCGAAAGCAACCGAGGAAAAAAAAGAAATAAAAGCCATCCAAATTGGAGAGGAAGAAGTAACAAATCATGGATGTGCCTCTAATTCCAACAGTCAGAGGAGGCTGAGACAGGAGGATCTCCATAAATTTGAGCCCAGTCTAGATAACATTCACATACTGATGAAAAAAAAAAAAAGGAAACTGGAGCCCATTTGCATTACATACATCACTGGCCGAACTGTGAGTGACAGAGCTAGTATGGGAAATGATATGTTTCCAGGGCTCACAGACCATCTCAGAAGACAGGGTGGAAAGAATGCAAGATCCAGGCCTGCGTGGTGGCGCACACCTTTAATCCCAGCACTTGGGAGGCAGAGGCAGGAGGATCTTTGTGAGTTTGAGGCCAGCCTGGTCTACATAGTGAGTTCAGGACAGCTGGGGCTACAGGGAGACTCTGTCTCAAAAAAACAAACAAAAAAGGCTGGGCATGGTAGTGCACATCTGTAACCCCAGTGCTGGGGAGCAGTGGCAAGCAGATCCCAGGGACTCTCAAGCTAGTCTAGTTGAAAAACAGCAAGACCAGGTTCAAAGAGAAACTGATTCAAAAAATAAGGTGAGCCAGGTGTGGTGGTGCACACCTTCAATCCCAGCACTTGGGAGGCAGAGGGAGGCAGATCAGATCTCTATGGGAGGCAAGCCTGGTCTATAGAGCACGTTCCAGGCCAGATATGGCTACAAGATCTTGTCACAAAACACCAAATACTAATAATATGAAGAGAAATAAAGGATGACACCCAACACACCACAAAGACAAAAAAAATTATATCTCAAATTACCATAAGATCCAAAAAGTGAGAAATAGAGATGGGGTGCATATCTGCACACCCATATTCATAACCGCATTACTCATAATAACCAAGAGGGAGAAGCAACCTATCTATTGGGGGGATGACTAGATAAGCAAAATGTAATAATACATAAAATAGGTAATAGCTCATGGCCGTGTGTGGTTGGGCACGCCTTTTGTCCCAGCACCCAGGAAGAGGTAGGTGGATCTCTATAAGTTCAAGGTCAGCTTGGTATACACAGTGAGTTCCATGCCAGCTGGGGGCTACTGGGAGACCCTGTCTCAAAAAAAAAAAAAAGAAATTTTTCTAATATTTTGATTAACTCGTTGAGAATTTCATACAATGTATTTTGATCATATTCACCCCCTACTAACTCATCGAAGATCCACCTCCACCTCCTAACCCCCTCCCAACTTCGTGTCCTTATTTTATCTTTTATTATTTTTATTTTATGTGTATGAGTATATTGTCTGCATGTGTGTAGGTGCACCTGTGTGATTCAAAGCCTATGGATATCAGAAGAGGGTGTTGAATCCCCCTAGAATTGGAGAGATGGCTCAGCAGTTAAGAGCATTGGCTGCTCTTGCAGAGGACCCGGGGTTCAATTCCCAGCACCCACATGGCAGCTAACAACCAACCCCAACTCCAGTTCCAGAGGATCCAACAACCTCTTCTGGCTTCCAAGGGCACTGCACCACACGGATACACATACATGCAGGCATAACACATACATATTAATAAATAAAATTTTAACTGTCTAAAAATCAAAAGTGCTACAAGACATAACTCAGAAATTGATTATCTAATTGAGACAATATTGCATTCATCAAAAACTGTATTTTCTGCAAATGGTTGCTATAACAGTCCTGAACAAGAAGAGTTTCCTATTTAAGCAGCAGAAATTTTTCTGAGTGTGGATCACCATTCCTTCTGTAGCAGATTTTTAAAGCTCCTCTAACGGATTCAGGAATATCTAAAAGTAACCTACAGCTTTCCTGACATCTCATTCTTCTCTCACCTGCTAACAACTGTAGCCCTCTTCTGCTATTGGGGCTAGAGAGATGACTCAGTGGTTAAGATCACTGGCTGTTCTTGCAGAGGACCCAACTCAGTTCTCAGCACTCACAAGGCTGAAAACCATCTATAATTCCAGTTCTAGGTGATCCAGTGCCCTCTTCTGGCCTCTGCAGGCACTGCACACATGTGGTTGTACCAAGTATATACATGCAGACAAAACACTACATTTTTTGATGTGTATGAGTGTATTGTCTGCATATATGTAAGTATACCCATGTTGTGCAAAGTCCACGGAGGTTAGAAGAGGGTGCTGGATCCCCTGGAACTAGAATTACAGATGGCTGTCAGCTGTGATGTGGGTGCTGGGAAACAAACCTAGGTCCTATGCAAGAGCAGCCAGTCCTCTTAACCACTGAGTCATTTCTCCAATACCCCCAAATAAATATATTTAAAAGACTTCTGTTATTACTTACATCTACCACTTCACTAACAACTCCATAACCACCATAGGGAGTGCTTCCACAAAAATTGTCCTGATTCATGGATCTGTCAATTTTTAAAAATATTTTATTTATTATTTTTATGTGTATGAGTGTTTTGTCTGCATGTACATAAGTGCACCTGTGTCATGCAATGGCCATGGAGGCCAGAAGGGGTATGGAATCCCTTGGAACTGGAGTTACAGATGGTTGTTAGCTGGCATATGGGTGCTGAGATTCAAACCTAGGTCCCCTTGTAAGAACAGTCAGTGCTCTTAACCACTGAGCTATCTCTCCAGCCCCATGAATCTGTAATTTGATTGCTATTGTCCACTATAATTTCCAAAATCATTGTTTCCACCTGCACTGTTGTTACCAGTGCCAGAATTACCTCCTTCATGGTGGCCATCATATCCTCCTCCATTACTACTACTACTACGGGTTATATATTCTGGTCCACCATCACCATAGCATCCTCTACTACATATGCCAAGGCCCTAGGTTCAATCCCAGGACTGTAATGGTTGATACCATCACTTCCAAATCCATTATATCTCCTCAGTCACCTCATCCATGACTATTTCTGCTGTTGCCACTTCTACCATGGCTACCTCTTCCACCAAAGTTCTACTACAATCAAATTACCTTCTTCACCCCTTCCTCTACAGGCTACAAAGTTGCCAGAGTCTCCTACAAGGTAGCTCACAACTGTCTGTAACTCCAGTTCTAAAAGGATCCAGCACCCTCTTCTGGCTTCTGCAGGCATTGCACACATGGTTGCACTTACATACATGCAGGCAAAATACACATATAAATTTTAAAAAATTATTTAGCAGACTAGTCAGGCTACATGAAACCCTGACTCAAAAACCAACCAACAATCAAAAAACTGTGATACTTCTAAACAATTTTATCAACTGTATCACATGATCATCAAACTTACAAAAGAGTAGCTAGGGGCCTATCTCAGTAGAGTGTACATCTGTCATACATGTAATCCTGAGTTTGACCCTCAAAAACATACAAAAGTAGTCCTGGCATGGTAGTGCACATAATCTCAGCACTGGAAATGCAGAGGGGCTGAGGTACCAGGATCCAAAGCTGGAGGTCACCCTGTGCTGCACAGATTTTGCATTAAAAACAACAAAACCCTCAGCAATTAAAGGCACTTGCCTCACAAGCCTGATGACCGGAGTTCAATTCCTGGACCCCACATAAAGGAGTAAAAAGAGAAAATGATGCCACAAAGTTGTCCTCTGACCTCCACATGCACACCATATGCACAATAGTAAAAAAATAATTTTTTAAAATAGCAAATCCAGAGCTTGAGAGATGCCTTAGCAGTTAAGGACCCAGGTTTGGTTCCCAACACCCACATGGCAGCTAACAACCATCCTTAACTCCAGTTCCAGGGTATCCAATGGTCTCTTCTGACCTCCACTGGCATTACACAACATGGGTGCAATACACGCAGGCAATGCGCTCATACATATAAAAGTAATAAATATTTTAAAACTAAAAAACAAATTGCAGTACATTGAGCTCCATAGAAATAGCACTGGGGCAACAGTCCATACGCTACCAAATGTGTCTTGGATAGCCCTGTCCTGGTGGTATTTTTTTTTTTATTATTTTTTAAACTTCTTCCCTGTTTTCTTTTTCTCTTGATTTCTAATCCAGATTCCACTAAACCCATTTTAAAAATTTTTTTATTTATTATTTTTATTTTATATGTATGCGTGTATTGCCTGCATGTAGGTAAGCGCACCTGAGTCATGCAATGCCCATGAAGGACAGAAGATGCTGCTGGATCCCCTGGAACCGGAGTTATGGACAGTTGTTAGCTGCCATGTGGGTGCTGGGATTTGAACCCAGGTCTTCTGTAAGAACTGTCAGTGTTCTTAACCACTGCACCATCTCTGGTGGTATTTTCAATAGCCAATAACATTGCCTGGTACAATATGGGGGCTGTAAATTGGTTTGGAAATTTAAAGCAGGTTTTTGGTGGTGCACAAGCACAAATTAGTTATATATGGGGACAGTATTTCTATTCATCTTCAGTGGTCTCTGATTCAACTTATAGGAAAATAATTATTAACTAAATATCACTCTGTAATTGAAAAAATGCAGATACTTTGACATTCTGAATGCTTCTAATACAATTTTTAAAAATGAAAAAATAGCAAATCCTCTCATTTTTTCACTCTGCTTATCTTTCAGTTTTTCAAGCTTTTCAAAATGTTTTCAACATTTATTCTTCCATTTCTTCTTTAATAACACCAACAAAAATTTTCTTCAGTTAAATGCTCCAGTTTATACAAACAGAGAATCCTCTAAAAAGAGCTCTTTGGTTCCTCAATGAGCCCATTTGCCTCGTGGGTAGCACATACTGAACATGCGCCACCTCAACACTCACAAATGAACAGTGGGCGTGCTCAGCATCAACACTCACAAACAAAAGCCCCAACAACCATGTGTTTGAGGGACTCTGGTTTCCACAGGGCCTGTGAGAGCGCGCCCCACTCCTACCCCTCACTTCCTGATCCCCTTTCTCAAAATGTTCTCTCAAGCTATGGCCTCAACTACAGCATCAACGTGTAGACCACCCAAAAGAATGTCCTGAAATGTTCTACTTCCTTCCTGTCCGTGAACTCCAGCCCCACCACAACAGGCAACACCCCAAGGACACCTTACCTCCAGCTTGAGGCCCGCACACCTCCTCAGCTCAAGTTCAATATGGCTCCACGGAGGAGTCCTGTAAGGATATACTGCCGCTGGAGCCCCATGTTACTCCTTCCAACCAATGAGACAGCAGCAGGCTGTTCAGACCCATCTCCCGCTGGCTTCCCACGAGATTCCTTTTAACCAATGAAGCAGTAGCAGCAGTTTGAAATTTTGCCTGTTTTCTTGACCTTTGCTTTTGCCCCCTTACTGAGTTTTGAGATGGCTTATTAGTAACAATATTGTGACAGTAAACAATATATACTCATCTGGATCCATTATCTTTTTCTTTTCTTTTTTTTTTTTTTCTTTTTTTTTTTTTTTTTTTTTGGTCTCCCTGTAGCCCCAGCTGTCCTGGAACTCACTATGTAGACCAGGCGCTGACCTTGAACTCTGCCTCCTGTGTGCCACCACGCCTGGCTGGATCCATTTTCTAAGTATCAGAAAATTGATGGATTTTAAAAACATAAATCTGTAAAAATTCTCCCTAAAAAGATAATTTAATTATGAATCTGCATTATTAAATGCTTAGCTTCAGAATTAAAGCTTTTTTTAACAGGGTTGCACTATGGAGCTCTGGCTGGCCTGGAACTTCCTTTGCAAACCACAGCCAGTGCTCTTGACCGCTGAGCCATCTCTCCAGCCCCATAATTTTCTTTTCTTTCCTTTCCTGTTCCATTTTTGGTGGTGCTGGGGATTGAACCCAGGGCCTCACGCATGCTAGATAGCAGTTGTACCACTTCCTGGGTCAACAGCTTGCTCTGCGTTGTGCTCTGGGTGCCTGATGCTGTGGTCTCAGGTACACTGTTGAAAACCCTCTAGCGCCACCACGTGGAGCACGGTAGACAGTGTTTCTGAGAGTGAGATAAAGCCTAGCCAGCTAGAATCATTCCTGCACTGATAGCGGCAACATTAAAGACATTTTTCAAGGATTAAAAGCATTTTTAAAAAGTTTTACTTATTATTTTTATTTTATGTGTATGCGTGCATTGCTTGCATGTAGGTAAGTGCACCCGTGTCGTGCAATAGCCTGGGGAGGACAGAAGAGGCTGTCGGATCCCCTGGAATGGAATTAAGGACAGTTGTTATCTACCACGTGGGTGCTGGGATTCAAACCCAGGTCTTCTGCAAGAACAGTCAGTGTTCTTAACCGCTTAGCCATCTCTCCAGCCCCTTATTTATTATTTTTATTCTATGTGTATGAGTGTATTGCCTGCGTGTATGTGAGTGTACCCGTATTGTGCGATACCCATGGAATCAGAAGAGGACGTTGGATTCCCCTGGAACTGAAGTTAACAGATGATTGTTAGCCATCATGTGGGTGTTGAGAATGGAGCCCGGGGCCTCTGCAAAAGCAGTGGGTGCTCTTAACAGCTGATTTTAGATAGGAGGATCTTACTCTGTCATTCAGGCTGATCTGGAACGTGCTGGTCTCCGGATTTAGACCTTCACGGTCCCCCAAAGGGAGTGCTGGGATTATAGGCGGGTTCCACCACACCCAGCCAGGTGGAGCTAGTTGAACTAAAGCAAACACTATAATATTGGATTACAACCCAAAGCATAAAATAAGCACACTGGGGAGTTCATGCTGACAGACACGAAGGGCAGGCTGGATGAATGAGGGAGAGGTGGAGACTGTGCTCCAGGGAGGAAGGAGTCCCTCCAGGCTTGAGGGTCTAGCCCAGAGCTCAAGTGCTTGCCCAGCTTGTGTGGGGCCCTGGGTTCCATGCCTAGCACCGAAAAAAGTTAACCATCTCAAGCACCCCAGAAGAAAAGATTTTTAAAAATATTTTATTCTTTTTATTGTATAGTGTATTGTGTATTGCCTGCATGTGTGTCAGTGCATGCATGTCCTGCAGTGCCCACAGTCAGAAGAGGGCGTTGGAGTTCCCTGGAACTGGAGTTACAGAGGGTTGTTAGCTGCCATGTGGGTGCTGGACCCAGGTTCGTTAGCTGCCATGTGGGTGCTGGGACTCGAACCCAGGTTCTCCACAAGAGCAGCCAGTGCTCTTCATGTCTGAGCTATCCCTCCATCCCCAAGAAAAGATTTTTAAACAGCGAGCCAGACACGAGAGAGAGTACATGCCTTTAAACCTAGTACTTGGGAGGCAGAGGCAGGTGGATCTCTGAGTTCAAGGCCATTTTGGTCTATATAACACATCCAGGTCAGCCAGGGCTACAGTAAAACCTCCTAAATACTGAGATTAAAGGCCTGGACCACCAGCTCTGTAGTCTTGAATGCTTTTTTGTTGTTGTTGTTGTTGTTGTTGTTGTTGTTGTTTTTGTCTTATCTTTTTGAGACACCCTCTTCTGACCTGGGCAGGCACTGCTCGACATACGATACACATACACACAAGTAGGCAGTACATTCAAATACTAAAATAAAAATAATAAATCAAATATTTTTAAAACTTTTTTATTTGGTAGGGCTGGAGAGATGGCTCAGTGGTTAAGTGGCTGTTCTTGTAGAAGACCCGGGTTTGAACCCCAGCACCCACATGGTGGCTAACAACCTTCCATAACTCCAGTTCCAGGGGTACTAATACCCTCTTCTGTTCTCCAAGGACACTCCATGACATGGATACACTTACACATATGCAAGCATAACACTCATACACATAAAATAAAAATAAATAAATAAGGCTGGAGCAGGAAGCGGCACAGGCACCAAGATGTCCAACCGAGTGGTCTGCCAGGAAGCCAGTCATGCCAGGAGCTGGTACACTGCTTCAGGACCGCAGCTGAATGCCCAGCTAGAAGGTTGGCTTTCACAAGTACAGTCTACAAAAAGACCCGCTAGAGCCATTATTGCACTCTATGCAGGATATACATATTGTGGGTCTTATGCTGCCCATGCTTACAAACAAGTGGACCCATCTATTACCTGGATAATTTCTGTTGGTGGGCCTTCCCATCATGTGCACTCTCGACGTGCGCTTTTCAGTGCAGATATATACAGGATACCTCCGTACGACCTCCATATTGACAAAAAGATTTATGGAGAGCTATGGAAGACAGGAGTGTTTAAGCGCATGTCTCCACAGTCAGATGAAGATGAACATCTTTTGCCTTATACAGCTAAAGCCATGGAAAGCCATAAGGATGCATTTGCCATTGTTCCTATACTGGTTGAAGCTCTGAGTGAGTCAAAGGAACAGGAATTTGGAAAACTCTTCAGTAAATATCTAGTGGATCCTAGTAATCTTTTTGTGGTTTCTTCTGATTTCTGCCATTGGGGTCAAAAGTTCTGTTACAGTTACTATGATGAATCCCAGGGGGAGATTTATAGATCCATTGAACATCTAGATAAAATGGGTATGAGTACTATAGAACTGAGATGGCTCAGCAGTTAAGAACACTGGTTGTTCTTGCAGAAGACCTGGGTTCAAATCCCAGCACCCACATGACAACAACTGTCCATACCTCCAGTCTCAGGGGATCTGACAGCCTCTTCTGACCTCCTTGGGTATTGCATGACACAGGTGCACTTACCTACATGCAGGCAGTACATGCATACACATAAAATAAAATTAATAAAATTTAAAAAAAGAACAATTAGATCCTGTGTCTTTTGGCAATTATTTGAAGAAACACCATAAAACTATATGTGGAAGACATCCCATTGGGGTGTTATTAAATGCTATCACAGAACTCCAGAAGAATGGAATGAATATGAGCTTTCCTTTTTTGAATTATGCCCAGTTGAGCCAGTATAGAAACTGGCAAGACAGTTCAGTGAGTTATGCAGCTGGAGCACTAACAGTCCACTGGGCTCCAGATCCTTAGGGATGCCCCCGGCATAGATTCATACTCTGTCCAGAGTCCCAGCCCAGCCTTCATCAAGATGTTTGTTCTGGTTTGGGGGATTCTGAAACCTTGGATTAATAGAACTCTCTTCTCTTCTTTTCTAGTATGTATAATCCTCCTTAATTTCAACTCATTTAAAAAAATGCTTTATAGTTTGGGGCAGTGGAAATAAGGCTGGCATCAAATATTTTGATTAAAAAAGACGAAAATGTAAAGGTCCAGTTGTGGCAGACAGTTTTTAAAGTTACTTGTAAAGCATTTACCATATCTTAAATTTGTACACATACATTCTGCTTTCAGAATAGTTTTGCAAATTGTACACAGACAAAAAAGGGAGGAAGCTTTTTAATAAAGAAATTGAATTTGTAAATGATCCATATTAGAATATAATAAATCTCCAGTTATAGACAATTACTACCCATGTAGTAACAGATACCTTCTATTTTAGTTGCTAATAAAGGGCTACACAACTCAAAATAAAAATTTAAATTAAAAAAAATTTTATTATTATTTTTATTTTATGTGTATGAGTGTATTGTAGGTAAGTGTACCCGTGTTGTGCAATGCCCATGGAGGACAGAAGAAGCCATCTGATCCCCTGGAACTGGAGTTACAGACAGTTGTTAGCTACCATGTGGATGCTGGGATTCTAACCTGGGTCTTCTGCAAGAAGAACTAGTGTTCTTAACCACTGAGCCATCTCTCCATTTGTACTTTATGTGTATGGATGTTTTGCCTGCATGTATGTATATGTACCGCATGCATCCTTGGTGACTGCAGAGGCCAGAAGAGGGCATCCCTTCTCCTGGAACTAGAGTTACAGATGGTCATATGGGTGTTAGGAATAGAACCTGGATCCTCTACAACAGTAGCAAGTGCTTTCAACCTCTGATCCATCTCTCCAGCCCCCTAAGATCTTTGTTTGTGTGTTTTAATATTTTATTTATTAGTATGAATGTATTGCCTGCATGTATGTGAGTGTACCCTGCCATGCAATGCCTTGGAGGTCAGAAAAGGGCATTGGATTCCCCTGCAATTGGAGTTATGGACGGTTCATAGTTGCCATGTGAGTGCTGGAAATCAAACCAGGCCCTCTGCAAGAGCAAGCAATGCTCTTAACTGCTGAGCCATCTCTCCAGTTACAGATTTTTTAAAATGGTGTGTGTGTGTGTGTGTGTGTGTGTGTGTGTGTGTATACATGTGAGTGCAATTGCTTGTGAAGGCCAGAAGAGGTACTGGATTCCCTGGCACTGGAGTCACACACAGTCCTGAGCTACTTAACCAGGGTGCTGGGAACCAAGCTCAGGTCCTCTGGAAGAGCAGTACTCTTAACCACTGAGCCATCTCTTTAGCCCCTAAATTGGGGTTTAAAAAGGTTAAGGAGACCATCCAATTAGCCTCTTCCACCAAGAATACAACACTTTCATTTTTGTCCAGCCTCTGCCACTTAATAGCTGTTCAGGCACCTATAAAATGGAGGTATTAACTCCTACTTAATATGGTTGCTTGGTTTGGTTTTGGATGAATTAAAGAGACTATGTTTTTGAAATTCTGTGCAACAGCATTTAGGGAATTGTGGGTGCATCCCTTTAAGGGATGAAACTTGACCTCTCTCTCCCATTCCCCACTATTACATGTAAGCTAGTTCCTCTCAAGGTTAGAGCGCCATTGCCAGTCAGTCTGAAATTAAATCATCTTTAGTGCTGTTGCTTCAGACCCAGTGGGCAGCCCAATCCTGAACCAGGATTAGGGCAGTTCTCAGGCCTCATCAAAGAAGTTTCTTTGTGCAGTGGATGGTAGTTAATGCAGAAACTCACAACCTGTCAAAGTACAAAAATAAGTTTCAGTGGAGTGCTCAGCCACAAATGGGACATCTATATACCACACTCCTTCCCTCAATGCTCAGGGACCATCTTGGAATGGGAGTGGAAAGATTCTAAGAGGCAGAGGTTGAAGATGACCAGAGCAAAACAGCGACCTCTGGACATGACAGGACCACTGCTCTCATGAACTCACAGCAGCTGTGGGTGCCAGCACATAACCTACACAAGATTATGTCAGTCAACATTCTAGCCTGGAATGAGAAGGGATTCTTGAGCCCCACCCCTAAAACTGAGGCTCTATGGACAGTTGGCTTCTGGGGGAGGGAGAGTCGGTTTTCTTTAAAGATGTGGCTCTTGCTTAGTGTGCCCTGCTCCAGTGGATGGCCCCACACAAGGAGCATATGAACAGCACAAATTGGGATCAATAAGATGTTAATTTTTTATAAATCTGGGCACAGTGGCACATACTTTTAATTCAGCATTGGGAGTGCAGAGGCAGGCAGATCTCTGGGAGTTCAAGGCCACCCTGATCTGCATAGTGAGTTCCAGGCCAGCTGCCACTACATAATGAGATTTTGTCTCAAATGTTTTATTTTGGGGCTAGAGAGATGGCTCAGTGGTCAAGAGCACTGACTGATCTTACAGAGGACCTGGGTTCAATTCCCAGCATCCACACGGCAGCAATCATCTGTAACTCGTTTCAGAAGATCCCTCTTCTCTCTTCCATAGGCATTGCACAACATTGGTGCATTTACATACATGCATAACACTCATACATATAAAATAAAATAAAATTTTTAAAAATTATTTTATTTTATTATTTGTGTGTATGAATGTTTTGCCTACATCTGTGTATGTGCACCACATGCATGTCTGATACCTACAGAGGCCAGAGGGTGTTGGATTCCCTGAAACTTGAGTCACAGATGGTTGTGTATGGGTGCTGAGAACTGAACTTGGGTCCTCTGCAAGAGCAGCAAGAACTCTTAACCTCTGAGCCATCTCTCCAGGCTATAAAATAAAATGTTTTTTTAAAATTCACCCAATCTCAGCCAGTACACTCCTTTAATCCCAGCATCCGAGAGGCAGAGGGAGGCAGATCTCTATGAGTTCAAGGCCAACCTAGTCTACATAGTGAGTTCCAGGACAGCTGGGGCTACAGGGAGACCCTGACTCAAAAAGACCAAAAAAAATCACCAAGTTTCAGAAAGTAAAATACCACATGTTCACCCTCATATATGGATCGTCGCTTAATGAATGTTTGTATATATGCGAACAAGTGCATGTGTGGATATACTATAACATTTAGAAAGGAGAACAAGAAAGGGCTTTTTAAAGACATACCAATGAGTTTATATATATATGTGCGTGTATATATGTGTGTGTATGTATATGTGTATATGTATATGTATATATATATTACTCTTTGTGTAAGTCATTTGAATCCTATCTGAAGATACAACACATTTTTTTTTTGTCTTTTTGAAGCAGGGTCTCCCTGTAGCCCCAGCTGTCCTGGAACTCACTATGTAGACCAGGCTGGCCTTGAACTCACAGAGATCCACCTGCCTCTGTCTCCCAAGTGCTGGGACTACAGGCATGTGCCACCATGCCCAGCTAACACATTTTTAATGTAAAACAAGTTCTTATACGAGCAATGCACAGATGTGATTCCATGGGATGCTGTTACCTTACAGAGAAATCTGAATTTTAGGGGCTGGAGAGATGGCACAGCAGTTAATAGCACTGCCTGCTCTTGCAAAGGACCTGGGTTCAGTTCTCAGCTCCCACATGGCAGCTAACAACCGTCTGTAATGTAAGTTCCAAGAGATCCAACACCCTCTTATAGCCTCCTCAGGCATAACACACACGTGGTGCACTTATATACACACAGACAAAACACTCATACACATAAAATAAGAATAATAAATAAAAATTTAAAAAAGAAATCTGAACTTTAATTTGTGCCTTTCATTCTTTGAATATTTCTGTATGCTGTGGGATATTTTAAAAAATACTAATAAGCTGGGAGGCTGAAGAGATGACTCACCGGTTAAGAGCACTGGTTGTTCTTGCAGAAGACCTGGGTTTGAATCCCAGCACCCACATGGCAGCTAACAACTGTCCGTAACTCCAGTTCCAGGGGATCCGATGGCCTCTTCTGTTCTCTGTGGGCACTGCATGACACAGGCACACTTACTTACATGCAGACAATACACCCATACACATAAAGATAATAAATAAAATACTAATAAGCTTTAATACAATTTTATAAATAAAGTTTCTCCTTCCCTTGTACCCATCACCCATGCTCATAAAATAAAATCAATCATAAAGACAGCGTGTGTCATGTGTCTCCAGTAACCATTTTATTCCACTGACTAAATCGTCCTCAACTATCATCGGGACTCTATTTTTACTTAATTATTTAAGTAAAAATATTTTTTCTTTGTAGTGCTTGGGATCAAACCCAGAGATTTGTGCACAAGAGGGAAGTACTTCCCTGGTCCTAAGTGAAATAATAATACATATACCTGTTTTTTTTTTTAGATATTTGAAATACAAAAATATTGAATGCTTCACAAATTTACTGGCTAATCTTCTCTGTGTTCTTCCAATTTTAGTATATGTGCTGCTGAAGTGAGCACAATATACCACATTTTTTTTTTGTTTTTTTGAAGCAAGGTCTCCCTGTAGCCCTAGCTGTCCTGCAACTCACTATGTAGACCAGGCTGGCCTTGAACTCACAGAGATCCACCTGTCTCTGCCTCCCAAGTGCTGGGACTACAGGTGTGTGCCACCACGCCCAATATACCACATGTTACATATATATATGAAATTTGAGCTAGGTGGTGAGGCAGGGTCTCTCTGTGAAGCCCAGGTTGGCTTCAAACGTACAATCCTCCTGCTTTAGCTTCCTAAGACTGATATTATAGACATGTAACATTACATCCAGTTGGAATTTTGGGGGGAGGTTCTTTTTGAGACAGGGTCTCTCTCTGTAGCCCTAGCTGGCCTGGAACTTGCTATGTAGACCAGGCTGGCCTTGAAATCCTAGAGATCTGCCTGCCTCTGCTTCCCAAGTGCTGGGATTAAAGGCGTATGCCACCATGCCCTGCAAGCTGGAATTTTTTTTTTAAACATTTATTTATTTGTGGAGGGAGCATACCATGACTCCTGTGGAGGTCAAAGAACAATTTGTGGGAGTTGGTTCTCTCCTTCCACTATGTGGGTCACAGTACAGAACCCAGGTTATCAGGGTTCCTTACTAAGGAAACTTACTAAGTTCACTTTACCAACATAGCTTACAAAGTAGATATCCTAGGCATGGGTCAGGGTTCTTGCCACCTTTTGATCTATAGCTAGGCTAGGCTAACCAGGCTTGGACCTGGTCAGACAGTCATTACAATTTACAAAAATGTATCATCAATAGACATTTAGATTTCTGACTCATTTGATCTACACTACTCTTGAACTACTTGGACCAGGTGCCTCATTAAACCATTCGATGAACTTGCCATTCTAATTTTATATCTCTATCAACAGTCAGACATAGTGAGTGGGAAGCATCATATCCCAGGGTACTGAAAACACCACAGAGCAATGAAACATCTCTGAGCATCCCAACGTTACATTTCAAGGTATCTGCCCAGTAAATAAAACAAAGGAAACTTCAAATGGTCTAAGCTTACAAGCTTATATTATATAAAAAACACAGTCCCCCTGGAACTGGAGTTAAGGACAGCTGTTATCTGCCCTGTGGGCACTGGGAATCCAATCCTGGTCCTCTGCAAGAGCAGACAGTGTTCTTAACCGCTGAGCCATCTCTCCAGTCCCCTAATTTTTTAAAAAAAATAGAATCTTACTATGTTGCCAGTCTTGAACTACTGGACTCCAGAAATCCTCCTGCCTCAGCTTCCCAAATAGCTGAGACTATATGTATGTGCCACCATGCCCAGCCATGTTTTGCATGGAATTTATGAGATCAAAATACAAGTAGACTTTAAATATTGATAGCACTTGTGTTTTCTAGATATCTGTACATCCACCAGCTGTGAATGAGAGTGAATTTTTGCACCTTCACTGACAAAATTCACTACCAGACTTTTTATTTGTTCATTTATTTTTTGGTGCTGGAGATTGAATTCAGGGCCTTGCTTATGAAAAGCATGCATTCGTCTGCCGAGTAGCCCCTCCAGCCCCTGTTGACAGAGGTCCTGAACACGGCCAATCAATCATAAATTAGTTGAGGAATGATATCTCCTTGTAGTTTTGAGTAATCTTAAAACTCTACTGAATTGAAACCTTTTCTCTCCATGTGGCTTGAGATTGTAGAATGTTTGTAGAACTGTTTCAACAATTTCCTCTCTCAATTTCTTGCTTTTTTTTTTTTTTACTTTTCAGTCTTTTGGGGTAACATATTCAAAACTAGGAAGCAATTCTGGTCATGCTGCACTTGGCTCATAAATTGTTGGTTCTCAAACTCATTGGTGTCAGGACCCCTTTGTACTCTGACATGTTATAGAGTTGCTTTGGTTTTTTTTTTTGTTCTTTTGAGACAGGGTCTCCCTATAGCTCCAGCTGGCATGGAACTCTCTATGAAGAACAAGCTGGTCTCGATCTCACAGAGATCCACCTGCCTCCACCTCCCAAGACAAATTATAGTTTTGTTTACAAGCACTTACTACATTTGACATTAAAACTGAAATAATTTGAAAACATTTACTGAGACAGGTCATGATGCTGCACAGTTTTAATCCCAGCACTTAGGAGGCAGAACTCTGAGCTTAAGGCCACGCTTGTCTTACAAAGCAAGTTCTAGGTCAATCAGTCAGTCAGGTATATAGTAAGCCCTGTCTCAAAGTTCTTTTTTTTCTTTTAACCAAGCAGCTGGAAAGATGGCTTTCCAGAAGTATGAACTGAGTTTGAATTCCCAAAACTCATACAAAAGCTAGGTGGGGCTGGGCATGGCGGCCCACGACTTTAGTCCCAGCATGAGGCAGAGGCAGGTGGATCTCTGTGAGTCCAAGGCCAGCCTAGTCTATATATCGAGTTCCAAGTTAGCTAGGGCTACAGGGAGACCTTGTCTCAAAAAGACCAAACAAACAAACAAACAAATAAAAACTAGGTAGGGTGATACAGTGTATAAAACACCAGCACTGGGAGAAGGGAGACAGGTCCTGGAGTTTGATGGCCAGCCAATCTAGCCAAATCAGTGAACTTCAGGTTCAGCGAGGGACTCTTCCTCAAAAACTATGGCGGCAAGAGCTTGAGAGATGGCTCAGCGGGTAAGAGCATTGGTTGCTCTTGTAGAAGACCTGGTTGGATTCCCAACACCTACATGGCAGCTAATAACTGTCCGTAACTCCAGTTTTAAGGTAATCCAAGCCCCCTTCAACCCCCCTTGGGCATTGAGTGACATGGATGCACTTACACGCATGCAGGCAATACACTCATGCACATAAAATAAAAAAATATTTTTTAAAGAAAATATTGTTATAGGGCTGGGGATGTAGCTCAGTGGTGGAATGCTTGCCTACTATATTCATGTCCCTGGGTTTGATCACTGGTACAGAGAGAGAGTGAGAGAGCGAGAGCGAGAGCGAGTGAGCAAGACAGAGAGAGAGAGAGAGATTGAGAGATTCACTAAGATATGCTGGTCTTCCAGATGTTGATATATTTCATTATAAAATAGTAAAAGCCAGGAAAGGTAGTAGAAAGATAGCTCCATTAGTAAAATGCTTGTTTTGAAAGCAGGAAGACCCAAGTTTGATCCCCAGAATCCACCTTTTAAAAAACCTGGGTGTGGTGGCAAATGCTTGTAATCCCAGAACTGAGAGTCAGAGATAAGCAGATGGTTGAAGCTTGCTGGGCAGTCAGAGTAGTTTAACTGAAGGGTCAAAAAACAGGATAGAGGGCTGGAGAGATGGCTCAGTGGTTAAGAGCACTGGCTGCTCTTGCAGAGGACCCAGGTTAGATTCCCAGTACCCGCATGGAGGCTAAAAACCTCCGTAACTCCAGTTCCAGGGGATCCTACACCCTCTTCTGGACAACATGGGTTCACTTACATACATGCAGGCCTAACACTCATACACATAAAAATTAAACAAATTTTTAAAAAAACAGGATAGGTGTGCTGGGTATGGTGGCACATGCCTTTAGCCTTAGCACTCAGGAGGCAGAAGCAGGCGGATCTCTGTGAGTTCAAGATTAGCCTAGTCTACATAGTGAGTTTCAGGACAGCTGGAGCTATAGGGAAACTCTCAAAAACACCAAAAA
>NW_008337140.1:133704-135431 GCF_000622305.1 Nannospalax galili | reverse complement strand
ATATAAATATATACATAAAAAGCAGAGGCTGGAGAGATTGCTCAGCAGTTAAGAGCACTTTCTGCTCTTCCAGAGGGCCTGGACCCATGTTTAGGTCCCAGCACCCATGTTGGGCATCTCACAACAGCCTGTAACTCCAGTTCCAGGGGATCTGACCATCCTCTTCCAACCTCCAAAGGCACCTGAACTCATGTAGCATACACACACACAGACAAAATAAAATAACATAAGCTGGATGTGGTGGCTCATTCTGTAATCCCACTGTGATCACAATACTTGAGAGGGTGAGGCAGAAACAACTGCCAAAAGTTCGAGGCTAACCTGACCTATGTAGTGAGTACCAGGCCAGCTAAGGCTACATGACAAAATCATGTCTTAAAAGAAAAAAGAAAGAAAGAAAGAAAGAAAGAAAGAAAGAGAAAGAAAGAAAGAGAAAGAAAGCAAATAGTAAAAATCTCATTCATTAATGTATCCATTCAGTTTCATCTTAAAAGTCATTAGCACCACAAAGCTGTCAGGCTCATAATAACAAACACAAGTCTTCCAAAATCCCATTTTCATTTTTTGTTTATTGATTTTTATTTTATGTGTATGAGTGTTATGCCTGCATGTATGTAACTGCTCCTGTGTCATGCAGTGCCCACAGAGGACAGAAGAGGGTGTCAGATCCCCTGTAACTGGAGTTACAGAAGGCTGTTAGCCACCATGTGGGTGCTGGGATCTTCTGCAAGAGCAGCCAGTGTTCTTAATCACTGAGCCATCTCTCCACCCCACCAAAGTTCTATTTTCACAAGAACACTTAGGCTTTATTATTGTCAACAGATACTGACAGTTGTTTTCCTTGAAGTCAGCATCTCAATTCATTCAAAATGTCTGTCAAACACCCAGTCCATATAACCAGAATTTGTCAATATTCTTTCAAATACAAATAGTGGTCCATGAAAAGAGCAAAGAGCAGCATCCAAAAAATAATAAAGTTGGTGTGATGGCTCATGCTTATAATCTCAGCACTCAGGAAGCTGAGGGAAGAGGATTGTCATGAGTTCCAAGCTAGCCTGGGCTATATAGTGAGTTCCAGGCCAACCTGAGCTGACAGTGTGAGACCCAATAAAGGTGGTCTCAAATAAAGGTGTTAAGGGTAGTGGTGGTAGAGGTGTAACCCAGCTGGTGCCTATCTAGCATGCACCAATTCCCTAGTTCATCCCTAGCACTGGGCTTAATGTGAGTTTGTGATTGCAGCATTTAAGAGGTGAAGACAGGAAGATCAGAAGTTCAAGGTCATTCTCAGCTACACATCAAGTTTGAGGACCTGGGCTATAAGAGATCCTGTCCTGGGGTGGAGATGGTGGCTGGGTTTAGATAGGGGAGAAAGAAAGGAAGGAAAGGAAAAAGTGACTAATTCTGTTCCCAAAATTAGATGCAGTCCGACAAGGGCATTTTCTTGAAATAATCATATTTAGCTACACAGCAGGAGTGCTATATGCATATACCTCATTTAGACACACAGAAATCTAAAAAGGAATGCATTTGAGGGATGAGATTTAGTCAAATTTAAGTAATTCTGTATTTCATCAGCATCATTTGTTTTATTATGATTGTCTGTTTAAAAAAAAATGGGGCTGGAGAGATGGCTCAGCAGTTAAGAATACTGGTTATTCTTGCAGAAGACCCGGGTTTGAATCCCAGCACCCACATGGCAGCTAACATCTGTCTGCAACTACAGTCTT
>NW_008337140.1:129021-133515 GCF_000622305.1 Nannospalax galili | reverse complement strand
ACACACATACACATAAAATAAAAATAATAAATAAAATATTTTTAAAAAAAGCTGAGCTTGGTGGCACACACCTGTAGTCCCAGCACTTAGGAGGCAGAGGCAGACGGATCTCTGTGAGTTCAAGACCAACCTGGTCTATATAGTGAGTTCCAAGACAGCTAGGGCTACAGGGAGACCCTGTCTCAAAAAGACCAAAAACAAAAACAAAAACAAAACCACAGGGAAGACAGATGGTTTCGGGGCCATCATGCTGAGGTCAGCATTAATCCAGCTTGGTTTTGCAGCAGCACAACAGTGTCAACAGAGTGAAAGGGGAAAGTAACTGAAAACGAAATGGTGCAGCTGCTATGGAAATCAGAACAGAACCTGCAGAGCCCAGTTCAAGGAAATGCCTGGAATCCAGCACCTGGCAGGTGGAGGTAGAGGCTGGAAGATCAAGAACTCAAGGTCATCCTTGGCTACACAGCAAGTTCAAGGCCAGACCAGACTACAAAAGACCCCTCATAAACAAACAAACAAAACAAAATGGGAACTGACCCATGGGGCTTTCATTTATGGTCCCAGCTACTCAGGAGGCAGAAAAAAATTGCTTTCTTTTTCTTCTTTAAAAAAAATTATTATTATTATTACTATTATTATTATTATTTTATCTTTTTGAAACAGGGTCTCCCTGTAGCCCCAGCTGGCTTGGAACTAACTATGTAGACCAGACTGGCCTCAAACTCAGAGATCTACCTGCCTCTGCCTCCCAAGTGCTGGAATTAAAGGCATGTGCCACCACACCTGGCTTATTTATTTATTTATTTATTTATGTATTTATTTATCATTTTGTCTGTTTGAAGTAGGGTCTCCCTGTAGCCCCAGCTGTCCTGGAACTCACTATGTAGACCAGGCTGGCCTTGAACTTACAGAGATCCGCTTGCCTCTGCCTCCCAAGTGCTGGGACACAGGCATGCACCACCACACCCAGCTTATTTATTTATTTTTTATTTTATGTATGTGAGTGTTATGCCTGCATGTGTGTAAGTACACCCATACCCTGCAATCCCCAAAGAGATCAGAAGAGGGTGTTCAATCCCCTGGAACTTGAGTTATGGACAGTTGTTATCTGCCATGTGGGTGCTGGGATCCAAACCTAAGTCTTCTGTAAGAACAACCAGTGTTCTTAACCACTGATTCATCTCTCCAGCCCTATTTTCATTTTTTCTATTTTTGTTTTTTGCAGTACTGAGATTGAACCTAGCTTCCCTCATGCTAAGCAAGTATGTTCCAGCCTCTAAAAAAATTTTTAAAAAAAAGCAAACTTTTTTGGCGGGGGAGCGGTCTTTTTGAGACAGGGTCTTCCTATAGCCCCAGCTGGCCTGGAATGCACTATGTAGACCAGGCTGGCCTTAAACTCACAGAGATCCACCTGCCTCTGCCTCCTCTTTAGGGCTGAGATTAAAGGCATGTGCTACCAAGCCAGGCTTAAACCTTTTATTTTGAGACAGGTTCTCACTGAATTTCCCAGTCTGCCCTTCAACTTACTCTGCCACCCGGCTAGGCACTGAACTTTCAATCCTCCTCACTCATCCTCCTGCATGGCTGGGATTACAGACCTGAAATACCAGGTCCGGATTTATATATATAATGTTTATTTATTACATTTATTTACATTTTTATTTATTTTATTTTATTTTATTTTTTATTTTATTTTTATTTTTGGTCTTTTTGAGACAGGGTCTCCCTGTAGCCCCAGCTGTCCTGGAACTCACTATGTAGACCAGGCTGGCCTTAAACTCACAGGGATCCACCTGCCTCTGCCTCCCGAGTGCTGGGATTAAAGGCCTACGCCACCACGCCCTGCATACATTTTTATTTTTTAGATAGAGTCTCCATGTAGTCCAGGCTGGCCTTGAACTTGTGATCCTTGTGAGGCTCCCAAGTACTGGGACTTCAGTGTCTCAATTCTTAAAATATCTTAAAAAAAAAAAAAAGAGAAATAGCATGTGTTCCAGCAATCCTACTTCTGAGTAGATACTCAAATGAGTTGAAAGTAAGATCTCAGAGTGATATGTACACCCATGTTCATTGTAGCTTTATTCACAGGAGTCAAGAGGAAGAAGCAGCCTAAAGGCTCATCAGAAAATAAATGGTTAAAAAGATGTGATATATATGGCTTTTGGAGAGATAGCTCAGTAGTTAAGAGCACTGGCTACTCTCACAGAGGACCCAGGTTCGATTCCTAGCACCCACATGCCCGTTAACAACCATTCATAACTCCAGTTCCAGGGAATCTGATGTGATCTGATCTCCGAGGCATTGCAGGACACAGGTGTACTTACATGCAAGCAATACACTCATAAAATTTCAAAAATAATAAAATATTAAAAAGATGTGGTACATACATACAACATAGGAGGAAGCCTGACCTGGAGGAGGCACAGGCCTGTAATCCCAGCTACTTAGGAAGTTCAGGCAGGAGGATCATAAGTTCAAGGCCTAATAGGGCCAAGAGAGAGCTCAAGGCCATCCTGGGAAACTTAGCGAGACCCTATCTTAAAATAACTAAAAAGTAAAAAGAGGCTGGGTATATAGGTCTGTAGTAGGAAGTTTGCCTAGCATGTACGTTGTAGGCAATCTTTCATGTGAAATAAGTCATTCATGCAAAGAGAAATACTGTATGATTCCATTTATATGTGGCACCTGAAATAGATTTATAGAAGAAAAAGTAGAATTATTATTGTCTAGGAGAGTTGGGGAAATGGGAAGTTGTTTAGTGAGTACAGATTTTTTTCTTTTTTGGTCTTTTTGAGACAGGGTCTCCCTGTAGCCCTAGCTGGCCTGGAACTCACTGTGTAGACCAGGTTGGCCACGAACTCATAGAGATCGGCCTGCCTCTAAGTACAGATTTTTTAGTTTTGGTTTTTGGTTTTTAAAATTTTTTTATTATTTCATGTGTATGCGTGTATTGCCTACATGTATGTAAGAACACCCATGTCATGCAGTGCCCACAGAGGAACTAGAGTTATGGATGGTTGTTAGCCACCATGTGGGTGCTGGAATTTGACCCGGGTCTTCACCAAGAACAACCAGTGCTCTTAACCGCTGAGTCATCTCTTCAGGCCTGGTTTTGTTTAGTTCAGGTTTTGTTTTGTTTTGTTTTTTTGTTTGTTTGTTTGTTTTTTTAAGACAAGGTGTCATGTAGCCCAGGTAGACCAAATATTCACCATGTAGCCAAGGATGACTTAAACTTTATTTATTTATTTATTTGTTTGTTTGTTTGTTTATTTATTTTTTCTTTTTTGGTCTGTTTGAGACAGGCTCTCCCAGAAACCCCAGCTGACCTGGAACTTGCTATGTAGACCATAGACCAGGCTGGCCTTGAATTCACAGAGATCCACCTGTCTCTGCCTCCTGAGTGCTGGGGTTAAAGACTTGTGCCACCACACTGGGCTGACTTAAACTTCTGATTCTCTTGTCTCTATGCAATTTGGAAGCCAGCACCACTTAACAAGCTTAGTGTCCCACAAAAATGCCTGTAACTTGAGTTCCAAGGGATCTGATGCCCACTTCTGGCCTCCTTGAATACACCCTCTGCACACTGACACACATGTCCACACACTAATGAATGAATGAATGAATGAATGAATGAATATACATTTTTTAAAGAACAAAAATTAGCAAATGGGCCGGGTGTGGTGGCACTCACCTTTAATCCTAGCACTCGGGAGGCAGAGGCAGGTGGATTGTTGTGAGTTCAAGGCCAGCCTGGTCTACATAATGAGTTCAGGTCAGCTGGGACTACAGGGAGACCCTGTCTCAAAAAGACCAAAAAAAAAAAAATTAGCAAGTGGGGGTGGGTTCTAGGGAGATGGCCCAGTCAGTAAAGTGCTTGCTGCACAAACATGAAGATCTGAATTCAGATCCTTAGCATCGATATAAAAAGCTGGGCACATGCTTGTAGTCCCAGCACTAGGGACAGAGATGAATCCTAAGGCTGGCTAGCCAACTAGTCTTGCCATTCAGTGAGCTCAAGTTTCATTTAGAGGCTTTGTCTCCAAAAAAAAAAGAAAGAAAAAAAAAAAAAACTAGTGAAGGGGCTGGAGAGATGGCTTAGCAGTTAAGAGCACTGGCAGTTCTTGCAGAAGACTTGGGTTTGATTCCCAGCCCCCACAACTGGGTGGCTAACAACTATTCATAACTCCAGTTCCAGGGGACGCTGATGCCCTCTTTTGACCTCCACAGGCATTATATCACACAAGTGTACTTACATACATGCAGGCAATATGTTCACACACATAAAAATAAAAATAATAAGCTGGGCATGGTGGCACACATCTTTAATTCCAGCATTTGGGGAAGCAGAGGCAGGAGGATCTCTATGAGCTTAAGACCAGCCTAGTCTACATAATGAGTTCCAGGCCAACTGGGGCTACAGGGAGATCCTGTCTCAAAAAATAGATAGATGATGATAGATGATAGATAGATAGATAGATAGATAGATAGATAGAT
>NW_008337140.1:116735-128987 GCF_000622305.1 Nannospalax galili | reverse complement strand
TTTAAAAGAGGTAAGGAGCTATCAGGCAAGATACAAGAAAATGACCTCTGGCTTCTACACAGGCATGAACAGGCATGCACACATATAATGCACACATGCACACATGTGCACACACATACACCACACACACACACACACACACACACACACACACACACACACACATAAAAAACCTTAGCAAATATAGATAAGGCAATAACTATGGGAAAAACAACAGCCAGACAAAAATTAACCTACAATTCTAACATATCCATTGGCATGTGTTCTTAGCATGTGTTATGTAACAATTTCCTCTGAGATAAAAACCTTTCATGCTGGAGGGAACCTGAACCAGATGTTTTGAGGAAGGTAAACAACAGGGCCTCTGAAGGGAGTTAAACAAAAGGATGTTTTTGGTTTAAGTATGTTTTTGTTTTTGTTTTTGTTTTTTGTCTTTTTGAAGCAGGGTCTCCCTGTAGCCGCAGCTGTCCTGGAACTCACTATGTAGACCAGGCTGGCCTTGAACTCACAGAGATCCGCCTGCCTCTGCCTCCCCAAGTGCTGGCCACCACGCCTGGCTGACAAAAGGATGTTTTGAGGGGAGGCGAAAAATTCCATCCTTCAGATACTCCCCTTAAGCTCGGGAAGTAGACAAATCACTAGCTTCATAATTCCCTGAAATTGACAATTCACTAGGCCCCCTCACCAAGCATGGATAAGCCCTAAGAACTGCTGAGAAAAGCTCTCAGTCCAGCCAAGATTCCTGAAGAAGCAGAGACCAGCTGAGCTGCCTGGAAAGGACACTCTAACCTGGCGAACTGCCTGGTGAACATAGTTCTACAGAGTGCTCCAGGTTTCCTGCCTTTCTGAGCTCTGTCACCCATGCGGGTGGGCTTTGGTAATGTCACTGTCTCTGAGTTATTTCTGTTCCTAGAAGAAACCCCAATAAAACTCATTGGTTCACCAAGTTGAATTCTTCTCCTGTCCTTACATTGGTCTGTTACTGGTTCCCTATCTGGGGTGAGTAGACATTTGTTCATGTCTCCCCAGGAATAGTGCAGACAGCAGCATGGAAGTGGATAATGTGTATGAAATCATAAAATCGCAAAACAATCAAGTGTGACACTAGGAGAATGAGGAGAGGAAGTGGAAATGGTGGGTGTGAGAAGCTAAATCTTCACCATAATAGGAAATCAAGTAATAATGTCTGGAATCAAAAAGAACCATAAAATGACAGTATGAATATACAACTAAGAGACATAAGCAACAGGAAAAAGAATGTAGGCAGTATAGATGACAGCCTAGGGAGCAGAACTAGTGAGTGGGAATGTGTAGGGAAAGAATTACTGGGTTTCAAGGTTGGAGAGATGGCTCAACAGTTAAGAGCACTGGCTGCTCTTGCAGAAGACCCAGGTTTGAATCCCAGCTCTCACTGGTAGCTAACAACTGTCCATAACTCCAGTTCCACAGGATCTGATGCCCTTTTCTGCCCTCTATGGGCATTGCGTGACATGGGCGCACTTACATACATGCAGGCAGAACACTCACACACACAAAGCAAAAAAAATTTTTTGGTCTAATTTTTTTTTTGAGACAGGGTCTCCCTGTACCCCCAGCCAGCCTGGAACTCACTATGTAGACCAGACTGGCCTCGAACTCACAGAGATCCACCTGCTTCTGCCTCCCAAGTTCTGGGATTAAAGGCATGTGCCACCACACTCAACATAAAGCAAAAAAAAAAAAAATCACTGGATTCCATCATAAGCCTGCTCATTCTTGTTAATATAATTACATGTAACCATTTAAATTAAGATTACTGTTTTTAATTATGTGTATATGTAAGTTTACATGTGTTTGTAAATATGAGTTCAGGTCCTCACTGAGGCCAGAGGAGTTGAATTCTCCCTAGAGAATTGTGAATCACCTGATGTGTTTGTTGAGAATCGAACTCAGGTCTTCTGGAAGAGGTACTCTTAACTGCTGACCCATCTCTCCAGCCCTATATATATATATATTGTCTTTTGAGGCAGGGTCTCCCTGTAGTCCCAGCTGACCTGAGCTCACTATGTAGACTAGGCTGGCCTTGAACTCACAATGATCCACCTGCCTCTGCCTCCCAAGTTCTGGGATTAAAGGCGTGCACCATCACGCCCAGCTCCTTTTATTGATTTCACATGTTGTCCAGTAAATGAACAAGATTCTGTCTGTGGTGTTGTGACCGTTCGTGAACCTACTGGCAAATGGCATGGAATGACAGAGACTTTTGTTTTGTTTTGTTTTTTTGAGACAGTGTCTCCCGGTAGCCCCAGCTGTCCTGGAACTCACTGTGTAGACCAGGCTGGCCTTGAACTCACAGAGATCTGCCTGCCTCTGCCTCCCAAATGCTGGGATTAAAGGCGTGCGCCACCACACCCGGCAATTTTTAATTACATGTATATGTGTGTGTGTCTGTGTGGATATGCACATGTGTACAGATGCCCTCAGAGACCAGAAGAAGGTGTTGGGTCCCCTGGAGTTAGAGGTATGGGCAGTTGTGACATCTCTAGCCCCTGATTTAAAACTTTGACAGCCTCAGCCTCCTGAGTGTTGGGATTACAGGCCCATGACTATATGCTCAATTTATATTAATGGTTTTTATTAAGGATGCTGCAGCTGAGCATAGTGGTGCACACCTTTAATCCCAGCATTTGGGAGGCAGAGGCAGATGAATCTCTGTGAGATAAAGGCCAGCCTGGTCTACATATTGAGTTCCAGGACCTTCAGTGCTACATAGCAAGACCCTGTCTCAAAACAACCAAATAAATAAATAATAAATAAAGTGATGTTGCAATTGGGCCCAGTGAGATGGCTCAGTAGGTAAAGGTGCTTGCTGCCAAGCCTAATGACTGGAGTTCAGCCCCTGGAATCCACACAGTAGAAGGTAAGAACTGACTTTGCAGATTGTCCTCCGACCTTCACTTGAACACCATGACATACATAAATAAATACATATTAAATTTTTTTGTCTTTTTTTTTTTCAAGACAGGGTCTCCCTGTAGTCTCAGCTGGCCTAGAACTCACTCTGTAGACCAGGCTGACCTTGAACTCACAGAGATCCCCCTGCCTCTGCCTCCCAAGTGCTGGGATTAAAGGCATGCGCAACCATACCTGGTCATATGAAATTTTTTTAATGGTTCTTCAACTGGGCCCCAGAAAGATGGTTCAGTAGATTAAAAAATACTTGCTGTTACAGGTCTCATGACCTGAGTTTAATCCCCAAAACGCAGAGTGAAAAGAGAGAACTGACTTCCAAAGTTGTCCTCTGACCTACACACACACACACACACACTCACTGTTGTTCTGGTTTGTTTCTCCATTGCTGTGACAAAATACTCTGACCACTACCAACTTAGGGAGGAAAGGGTTTATTTAGCTTATATATCCCAGGTCACAGTTCATCCGGGAGCCCAAGGTAGGAACTCAGGGCAGGAACCTGGAGGCAGGAGCTGGAGCACAGGCCGTGGAGGAATGCTGCTTACTGGCTTACTTTCCTGGCCCCTGCTCAGCCTGCTTTCTTATGCAACACAGGCCCACCTGCCCAGGGGTGGCACCACCCACAGTGGGTTGGGCCCTCCCATATCACTCATCAAGAAGATGCCCCTCAGACATGGCCACAGGCCAGTCCAATATAGGAAATTCCCCAATTGAGGCTTCCTCAACCCAAGTTGACACTAAAGCTATCCAGCACACACACACACACACATACACACACACACACACACACACACACACACACACACACACACACTGTAGCACGTGAACACCTACACTCACCTACATGTCATACACACAATAATAATAAAATATTTTTTTTAATGATGGGCTGGAGAGATGGCTCAGCAGTTAGGAGAACCTAAGTTCAGTTCCTAGCACCCATGTTGGTTAGCTCATAACCTCCTCTAACTCCAGTACCTGAAGGATCCAAAGTCTCTAGCTTCTTCAGTCACTTGCACTCATATGCATATACCTACACACACACACACATATACACATATAACACAAATACACATATTTAAAAATAGAAATAAACCTCCCTAGGCATAGTGATGAACACCTTTAATTCCAGCACCCAAAGCACAGGCAAATCTCTGAGTTCAAGGCCAGACTGGTCTACATAGCGAGTTCCAGGCCAGCCAGGGCCATATAGTGAGACCCTGTCCCAACCCCCAACAAAAAAGATCTTTTATGAAAACTTATTTTAATTTTTTTTGTCTTTTTGAGATAGGGTCTCTCTGTAGCCCCAGCTGTCCTAGAACTCACTATGTAGACCAGGCTGGCCTTGAACTCACAGAGATCTGTCTGCCTCTGCCTCCTGAGTGCTGGGATTAAAGGTGTGCACCACATCTGGCTTAAAAACTTATTTTAATTATTAAAAATGTTTAAGTGTATGAGTGTAATGCCTGCGTGTATGTAAGTGTACCCATATCATGTAATGCCAGTGGAGGTCAGAAGAGAGTGTTGAATTCCCCTGGAACTGGAGTTATGAATGGTTGTCAGCCACCATGTGGGTGCTGGGAATTGAACCCAAGTCCTCTGCAAAAGCAGTCAGTGCTCTTAACTGCTGAGCCATCTCTTCAGCCTTTTAAAATATTTTTTAAAATAAAAGGATGCTGCAATAAATGCCTATGCATATACATCTTTGTACTCACTTCTGTTTATGTCCTTACAATAAATCCCAAGAAATGAAATTTTAGGGTCAAAAATTACTCATGTATTCTAGTCTTTGTTTTCCCTCCAGTCCTGGGATTGAACCCAGGGTCTCATACAAGCTAGGTAAGGACCCTGTCAGAAAGCTATATTCCATCCTGTTCAAATCTTCAAGGTTTTTTATCATTACTGTCAAATAACTCCACAGCAGTATTGGGGTGCTTTATACTCCTTTCAGCTGAGGACTAGCCTGCTCTATCACCTCACTACCAGGTGGCCAACACCTTCAACAGCTCCACACTCAACTTACTCTCTTCTTCATGGTTCATTCTTCTGCACTTCATTAGAAATTTGTGTGTGTGTGTGTGTGTGTGTGTGTGTGTGTGTGTGTGTGTGTGTTTTAGAGAAGGAAGGTCTTCTGTATCCCAGGCTGGCCTAGAACTGTCTACATAGCCAAGGATGATAGTGAACTTCTGTCTCCACTTACTCTGTTCTGGGATTATAGGACTGTACTAAACTATCTCAGGGTCCTAATATAAGTTCCCCCCGCCTCCATCTTCCTTTAAGACAATTAGGAGGGGCTGATCTCTGCCTGATTCCTATAAATCCACGAAAAGGAGTTGCCTGTTAGTTCTGAGAAATGACTTAACTGCTTATCTCAGGTCTGTACACTTGCTTTTCTTGCCTGTGCAGATACAGGCTGTTGATTGGTGATTCCAATTCTGCTGTGTTGTACAAACCTGATTGACTCACACATGTTCTGTTTGAACAATGCTTTCTGTAATCCTATAAAACCATGGCCAGCTATTGTTTGGGGCTGCTTCTATTCCAGAGATAGACAGCCTGGTCAGTCGTAATAAAGTCTTGCCTTGCTACTTTCTACCAAAGTGGTGCTGGCGACTTTGTTCAATCGCAGACCTGTAACAGTATCAGTATGACCATGTTGATTTATGTGGTGCTGGGGATTGAACCCAGGGCTTCCTGCGTTCAAGACAGACACTCTGCCAACTGAGCTACATCCCCAGCCCAGAAACCAAGATTTTAAGCTGGAAGGTTATCTGGTCAAACAAGAAGTCTGAACCAAGAATTCTATTTTGGCTTTGCTACTGCCTGATTGTATGGTTTGAAGCACACCTCTTCCTTTCTCTGGTTTGACTAAATATTGGGGTTTGGGGTTTTTGTTTGTTTGGGGGAAGTTAGAGTCTCTCTCATGTGGCTGGCCCTACTACCACTGAGCTGTATTTCCCAATCCCCTTGTTTCACTTTTTATTTTAAGACATGCTCTACTGGGGCTGGAGTGACAGCTCAGCAGTTTAGAGCATTGGCTGCTCTTGCAGAGGACCTGGGTTCGATTCCCAGCACCCACATGGCAGCATGGTACATTCTTATAACCTCAGTACTTGGAAGGTGGAGGCAGAAGGATCAGAGGTTCAAGCCTAGAATTGACACAGTAAGCTCCAGGTTAGCATGGGCTGCATGAAACCCTGCTTGAAAAAGAAAAGAAAAAAAAAAAGATAAATTTTATTATCTTTCCCAGTGTGTGTTACTTACAGAGGATGACACTCAATGAGAACTGAGTAACAGAGGAGAGATGATTCCGAATGAATTAAAGTGTACAGGAGAAAAGAAGTCTGGGCTGCAGAAATGGCTCAGCAGTTAAGAGCACTGGCTGCTCTTGCAGAGGACCCAGGTTTGATTCCCAGCACCCACATGGCAGCTAACAATTCTCCCTAACTCTGGGTCCTAGGAATCTGATGCTTTCTTCTGGTCTCCTTGGGCAGTTCATGCATGTAGTAAAATTACATACATATAGGTAAAACACTAATACAGATAAAAAATAAAAATAAATAAATAAAAATTTTTTAAGAGAAAAGAATTTTTACTTTCTGGATTTCACAGCCCAGGTGTAGCAAATAAAGACATGATTTTAGGGGCTGGAGAGATTGCTCAGTGGTTAAGAGCACTGGCTGCTTGTGCAGAAGACTCAGGTTCAATTCCCAGCACCCAAATGGGGGCTAACAACAGTCTGTAACTCCAGTTCCAGGGGAATCCAGTGCTCTCATTTGACATCTGTGGGCATTGTATGACATGGGTGCACTTACATACATGCAGGCAATGCACTAATACACATAAAATTAAAATAATGGAAATTTTTTTTAAAAGACACTATTTGCCAGGTATGGTGGTGCATGCCTTTAATCCCAGCACTCAGGAGGCAGAGGCAGGCGGATCTCTGTGAATTCGAGGCCAGCCTGGTCTCCATAGCGAATCCAGTCCAGCTAGGGCTACAGGGAGACCCTGTCTCAAAAAGACCAAGAAAAAAAAATAGGAGAGAAGGATTTATTGTAAACTTAATGAAGCTTAGGTTTTCAGAACGGTCTGCTTTGCAGGTATCCCAAGGGGAGGTTGGGGCTACTGGGAGTTGTAGTCTGCTGTAGATCAGAAAAGGGAGAGATTTGCAATTGAGAAGCATTTGGGGTCTACAGCATCATTTTGCCTAAAGGCCTCAGAAAGAAATCAGGTGTTGTGATTCATACCTGTAATCCTAGCACCTGGGAAGCAAAGGCAGGAGGATTGCCTCAAGCCAACCTAGTACATTCCAGGCTAGCCTAGCCTGAGGACCCTGTAGCCTAGTGAGATGGCTCATTAGGAAAAGACACTTGCTGACAAGTTTGATGACCTGAGTTCCATCCTTGGACTCCACATCATAGAAGAGGAGAATTGACTCTTGAAAGTTGTTCTCTGTCTTCCACATTTTGTGGATAATCTCAGCACTTGGAAAACTAAGGTTAAGAGAAGCACCATAAATTCAAGGCCAATGCAGGCTACATAGTGAGCTTTAGCCTAGCTTGGATTATGGTGTAAGACTTTGTCTCAGTGTGTGTGTGTGTGTGTGTGTGTGTGTGTGTGTGTGTGTGTGTTCGTATCCATACCTTCTTGTGATCATAGTTTAGGTTTTTTCCTTACAGAAGAACTCAGAATTATAAAAACTCAATCCCTGAAAACCTTTGATCTACCCTACAGATCTCATTCCTTCCCAGCAAGGTAAGAGGTAGAGTTCTGGTGTATCCTCTGGTAGCAAAAAGTTGGTTCTTTTGCTTCTCCATCGTTGACCAGTGTACCCTGGCAGGAATGTTCCAGTGCTGTTACATGGTAGGCAGTGATTGCTGCAGTGTTTCAGATTATCAAGTTTCCTCTCTGGGGGACACTCAGAGTCCATGTGGGTGATAACCTCCCAAATAACTCCTAGAAGATAATTTCTTCAATTTTATTTTTTCCTAGATAGGTTCTCATGTAGTCTAGGCTGGCCTAGACTATGTAGCAAAGGATGACGTTGAACTTCTGATCCTCCCACTTCCACCTGGCCCCAAGTGCTGGGATTACAGACATGTATCACCACACCATTTATTCAGTCCTAGGGACTGAACTCAGGGCCACCATGCATGCTAGGCAGGAACTCTTCCAACTGATTTATATCCCTAGCCAAAGCTAATTTTTATTTATTTATTTATTTATTTATTTTGTTTGTTTGTTTGTTTGTTATTATTTGTTTTCTGGTCTTTTTGGTCTCCCTGTAGCCCCAGCTGGCCTGGAACTCACTATGTAGATCAGACTGGCCTTCATCTCACAGAGATCCACCTGTTTCTAATTCCCCTAATTCCTGAGTGCTAGGATTAAAGGCTTGTCCACCACCATGCCCAGCATTTGTTTGTTTGTTGTTTTGTTTTGTTTTGAGATGGGGTCTCACTCTGTAGTACTGGATAGCCTGGAACTTGCTATGTGGACCAGGCTAGCCTCAAACTCACAAAGATTCCTCTGCCCCTGCCTCTGTTTCCCAAGTGCATGCTAGGATTCTGTCCTCCGTGGGTACTGCATGACACAGGTGCACTTACAAACATGCAGGCATAACACTCATAAAGTAAAAATAAATAAATCCAAAAATTTTAAGAAAAACAAAGAAGAGTGAATTCTAGCCTGTATGTACACTTATAGTATATGTATTGTGTATATAAAATATCTATATGGGTAGTGGGAGGAAGGAGGATGACAGCTCTGCTTTTTATTCATTAAACCAAAGGTCGGTTGACTTAGCATGCTTATAGCCTTACTTATTTACTTATTTATTTATTTATTTATTTATTTGTTAATTATATTCATTCCTATTTTATGAGTGTTTGCCTACATGTATGTAAAGTGTATCACATGCATGCAGTGCCTGCAGAGCCCGGAAGAGGGCGCTGGATCCTCTGGAACGGGAGTTACAGACAGTTGTTAGCCACTATATGACTACTAGGAACCAAACCCAGGTCCTCTGTAAGAGTAGTCAGTGTTCTTAACCACTGAGTCATCTCTCTGCCCCTTACAATCATATTTAAAATGCAGATTTATGGACTGTCTCTCCTAGAAATCAGATTCAATAGTCTGGGAAGGGACTCAGGTGTCCACATTATTTTTTTTTTTTAGTGCTAAAAGTGGAATCTAAGGTCTCTTTCATGTTAGGAAGACACTCTCCATTGCTGAGCTCCATTGCCAGCTCCATGGGGGCCACATTTTGCTAAGGACCCCTGGTGACTCTGATTATAGGCCACTTGTTGAGAATCACTACAAAAGGGCCTGAGCTTGGCATAACATTGAATTTATTCTTCCCTTGTAACCACACCCTATATAGCTAATTTTCATCATCCAAGACTGAATGAAGCAAGATAAAAAGACAGGGAAGAGGCTGAGATGATGGCTCAGTTGGTAAGATGCTTGCCATGCAAGCAGGAAGACTTGAGTTCAGATCCCCAGCACACACACCTGTAATCCCAGCACTGGCAAGGTAAAGGCTGGAAGAGTTTTGGAGCTCACTGACAGGCCAGTCTAGACATATTAGTGAGTTGCAAGTTTAGTGAGAGAACTTGTCTCAAAAAATAAGATGAAGATTGTTAGATTTTTGGAAAATTAAAGGAAAGATAGAGGAGTAGGAGACAAGGAACCAGAGCCAGAGCTGCAACAGGCAAGGGATGTATCTTCCTTTATTCAAAGAAGATACAGTGAGAGGTGGAGGCTGTCCAAGGGAGCCAAGCTTCTACAACTAGACAAAGAAAATGGGGGGGGGTGACACCAGGGTTGTGGGACACAGCTGCATTAGTAGCAGATTGAGTTAGTCCTGGGGCTTGGTGTCCTTGGAGTGATTGAGGGTCTCCTTTTCAAGACTATTTCCCCAGAAACTGGCAGGAGTGTTATCTATGGCCTTAGAGGAGCCAGGTGGGCTCCACAAACACTTTCTCTAAGGCTTGGGAGTGACCAACAGATAAGGGGTGAGCAGAGCCAGGCTTGAGCAGGCCAGGCTGCCAATTTAGGGCCAGTTAGACACTTTAAGGGATTTATGGCTTTCCCTAATGAGGCTTGTGACTCTTCTGCAATTCACACATTCTATAATTCCAGACCCTGGGGGCATAAAGGAGAGGGCAGGGGATAGGACTGAAAGAGAGACACATTACTTTGGGGGAAATAAGAAGATATAGGCACAGTAAGGAAAAACTGGATCAAGTCCTGGGTATGGGACATAAAGTTTCCTTTAAGTCACAGTTTTTGTGTCAATAAGGGAATCCCAATCCGTGACGGGTCCAGGCATTAATTAGAGGTTACTTTGAAGATCCCTCAGCAGACTGAAGAGAGGATTAGGTCAGTGAAGGTGACACAGCTTCTCTGCAGCTAGCCAGCAAGTCGTTCGTCTCAGGGAACTTTTGGTTTCTGAGTTTTCAGGTAGCATGGAGCAGGAGCGTAGCCTTAATTTGGTCTCAGGTAAAGGCTTGGGCAGTCATACAGGCTGTTCAGTCAGGAGATTCTGTAAGAATTTTTGGAGACAATAGTTAATTAAACATAGTGTAAGGAAAGGATGGGAAGATGAGCTGGCCAGTCCAGTTGTCATCTAGGAATAAACTTATTATTATTCTTTTGGGGTCTCTACCCTAACTCTTTCTTCTGGAGAGGTAACCCTAGTTGTCAATAGGGAATTTGGGTGTTGAGTCATTCTGGGTTCTTCCGTGCTGAACAGGGGCAAAGAGTGTGGCAACAGGGGTCCCTCTTCAGTGGGTCTATCTTAAAAAAAAACAAACCCAAAAGCATATAACTGCTAGTTCTTGACTGGTGTCTGGGAGGAGATATGAAGGAGAAGTAAGGCACATATTTTAGGTAAAGAACTAGGAGAAATGGATGTCCACATTAAAGTTCATTAGAGTTTCTTGATGGGGGCTTTGAAAAGCATCCATTTACTGGGCCATTTTCTTTTTCTGGGTGTCACAGCTGGACTCAGGATTTGTTTTTCAAGCACTTTGATAGCTGTTGGAGTGGCTTGAATCACATTGTGAGCTTCCTCCCAGATGGCTTCTATAAGCAGGGAGAGAGAAGATATTTAGTTATTTAATTTTGACAAGAACAATAGTGGACCTGTTCCCTCTTGGCTGTAGGTAGCACAAAATTCTAGTGGGAATTTGTAAATAATATTGTATACAAACTTTTAAGTCTAGTGTCTGGGAAGTATAATTTTTTGGACTTTAAAAGAAATATACCGATTATTTTAACTTTTGGTTATACTTTCCTTTTGGGTATTTAAGACCATACAGCTGGCCCAAATTAAAACAAGTTTTTGTTTTATTATGAAGATCAGTTAAGGCTGTGGTCCTCAGGGATCACTCGGGCTTTGGGGGGAGCCCCTGGCTCCTTTGGCTTTCCTTTTACCAGTTCCATCTATGTGAGGATAAGTCAGGAGGTCTTGCTCGACCCTGGCTTTGCTTGGAAGCATGGAAGAAACATTTTCCTGTGCTGACCCTCCTCCTTGTAGACTGGACAGTGGCCTGAGTCCCTCAAGTGGGATCTCCATTGTTAGGGTCCGAGACTCCGTGGGCTTCCCGGGAAAACAATATGTACGAGCACGGAGATGTAATTCAAGCAAAGTCTTTATTAAGCCAGCTGGCTGGGGTCGACCGTCCTCCTTGGAAGCATGGAAGAAACATTTTCCTGTGCTGACCCTCCTCCTTGTAGACTGGACAGTGGCCTGAGTCCCTCAAGTGGGATCTCCATTGTTAGGGTCCGAGACTCCGTGGGCTTCCCGGGAAAACAATATGTACGAGCACGGAGATGTAATTCAAGCAAAGTCTTTATTAAGCCAGCTGGCTGGGGTCGACCGTCCTCCTAAGACACGCAGGCCTGGTTAGAGCAATCGACCCTGAAGCAACTTCAGGCAAAGTTTATATAGGATTTTCACAGCTGTTGTACCAGAGCCTGCGCATTTTCACACAACCAATAGCTTTAAAATACCTAACCTATAGATTTAAGTTAATTCATGTGTGTCACCCTCTGGGTGGTACGTGTCAGTTTCCTGATTTCTGTAATCTCTTATTTACACAAGCATTTCTGACCGCTTTCTGTTATCTCTCACATGCCTACGTGACTTATCACGGGTCACGCCCTGGGGCGGCAGCCCACATCCCGTTATCTCTCTCTGGGTGCCCTTATGTCTCAGTCTAGCCTTCCCAGAATTGAGTGGCTCTTACCTAGGAAGTTATAAGCAATGAAGTAATTAAACTTAAGTACTATTAA
>NW_008337140.1:112987-116159 GCF_000622305.1 Nannospalax galili | reverse complement strand
TGCCGGAGCTGTTCCAAGTCCCTGTCGATTGCTAACCTTAGTGCCGTGAGCCCTTGCTCTCGCGTTACTAGGGCTGGGATTCCTGTCCCTGCTCCAGCTATCCCCACGGAGAAGAGAGTTCCAATGGTTAAGGCAGTAATGGGTTCCCTCTTCTTTTGAAGTGGACTCTGTTTTTCCTCCCAATAGGAGAGGAGGGATTCATGAGAGTGGTATGAAAGACGGGGCAGAATGGCCACAAGCACACAAAATTCATTATTAGCATTAAATACAGAGGTGGATAGGGAGCCACCATCCCGAGGTGGGTATAATCCACTTCCCCTGCTCCCATGGGGTGTTATTACATGAGGAGCATAACTGGCTTTGGGATGTTGGTACTGTGTCTACACACGTGCCAGAGGCTGAGATCTGGGCAAGAGTAAGTCCCCATGGTCTCCTGTCCCAATAGGTGGGATGAGAGTTGTTGAGAGTATAGGAACTATTTATCCCGATAGCCTCATAAAAGGGTGGGGATCCTGGGTAGCACAGCCAACAGGGGTCAGTAAGAGAGGGAGTGGTATGATTAAGGGTTTCTACTACAGCTTGCACCATCTCCCACATAGGGTTGTTGGGAGTCTGTGATTTCGCAGCTGTCCCCAGCCTTTCCGTGGCTGGGGCTGCTGATGTCATTGCGGTGCCTGATGGCTTGAAAGTGGGCCTAGGAGACCCAGGCGGGGGAGGTCGGGGCCTCAGACGAGGGGTATTTAACACTGGGTTAGGTCCTACCAGCGACCTAACCACTGCCTCGACCTGGAGGAAGATCTGGAACAGGACCCCCCTCCATGGCGTCTGGCAGGGCATCAGGCCCCATGTCAGCCCATCTGTCCACCATTTATCATTTTTTCCCTTTGAGGTGAAGGTGATTTTAACCTGGTTGGCCAGTGGAGATACTGTCCATTGGTTATATGGAGTAGTAAACCTCATATCAATCAGGTCAGGGGAAACCTCCCATCTCCACCACCCATCATTAACTTCCACACAATTCCATTCAGCACAGTAGAGTCTATCAGCACCCTCACAATTGCACCTCCACCAACCTGTCCGAAAACCTGAGCAAAGAACCCATTTGCCCGCAAAGCTTGGCAGTTAACTGTGGATGATGAGTCAACCAAAGCCCATTTTTTCATATAATACTGTTCCTGGTGGTTTCTCGGGGGGAGGTGATAAAATTGCCCCAGTACAAGTTCTAAGTCAACATACAGATCTGGCCACCATGTCCACAATGGGGCCGTATGAGAGGTGCAGTTCCATTCCTCATAGGCATCACTGCTTCGCAGGATCCATGTCTGACTTACCGGTTGATGGGGGTTGGTACTCCGGGCTCCCGCTGACACCACTGTTCTCTGGAGGGCCCATAACAGTGAGCTCATCAGCAGGAATCACTTCATTTTCGGCTCAGATGTAGCTTTAAGGGATTAGCAGGATTTTGCTGCACCTCCCACTCCTTCACACAGGATTCTGGGTCCTTGAGAGGCAAGGCCTTCCGAACGTGGGTGTGATGGACCCAGGGAGCAATGCCATCAACCTTAAAGGCAGTGGGGGTGGTAAATAGCACAACATAAGGTCCCTTCCATCTGGGTTCAAGAGTCTTCACCTTGTGTCTTTTGACCCAGAACATGTTCCCTGGGACTATGCCATGTTCCGTGCTCGGAATTCTCTCACCTTCGTGATATGCTCTGATCAGGGGCCAAATTTCTTGCCAGTCTCCATTACCAATTCAGTAAGGGTCTCCTTCAAGGTCCGATTCATTCTCTCTACCTTCCCAGAGCTTTGTGGGTTGAACACACAGTGAAATTTCCAATCCGTCCCCAGAGCTTGGGCCAGTCCTTGCAGGACTTTACTAATGAAAGCTGGGCCGTTATCAGAACCTATGACCTCAGGGATCCCATATCTGGGGACTATCTCTTCTATTATTCTTTTTGCTACTACCTGGCTGGTCTTGTGCTTGGTTGGAAAAGCCTCTACCCACCCTGAAAAGGTGGGTACAAATACTTGTACCCCTACTTTCCTGGTTTTACTTCGGTGAAGTCTATTTCCCAATTCCTCCCTGGAGCCCTCCCTCTCTCCCACGTACCTGCTGGGTGCACCCCCTTGGGGGCTGGTCTTAGCATGGCACAGCTATTGCATTCCCTTGTGATTTGGCATGCCACCTTGCTCTGGTGAGGAAACACCAACTGCACAGACTGAAAAAGGCTGAGCAACTTCTTCCAGTTTAAATGGGTAGACTTGTGAAGATTAGCCATCAAGTACTGCCCTAGTGCTTCTGGCAAGATTAATCTATCTTCCTGGTCCCTATTCCAACCTCCGTCCTTAAGCTCCTTCCCTGGGACTCACTTTCTAGTCCATTCAAGGTCCTGAGGGGAATAGCTAGGGTTGGGAGGCAGGGCTGGCAGTTCAGGGATGGGCACCTCGAGAGCTGCAAGTATAATGGAGTCTGAGAGGGCCGCCCTCCTAGCTTCTGCATCAGCAAGGTTGTTGCCAATGGCCTCAGAAGTCTTCTTTGACTGGTGGCCCAGCACATGTATAACTGCCATTGCTTTTGGTTTTTCAACAGCAGCTAGCAACCTTTGGACTTCTTGCAAGTTTTTTAGTTCCTTTCCTTCCACAGAACGGAGTCCTCTTTCCCAGTAGATGGTGCCGTGGACATGCACAGTGCCAAAGGCATACCTGCTATCTGTGTAGATGTTGGCCCATCTGGCTTCTGATCTCTCTAAAGCCTCAGCGAGAGCAATAAGTTCTGCCTTCTGGGCTGAGGTTCCAGGGGGCAGAGCTGCACTCTAGATAACTTCCCTTGTGTGGGTCACCACTGCTGCTCCAGCTCTCCTGACCCCCCCCCTGCACAAAGCTGCTCCCATCTGTGTACCAATTTAGTCCACAGTTTGGCAGCGGCGTGTCTCTTAGGTCCACCCGTATCTGGATGATCTCGGAGAGAATGTCTCTACAGTCACGGAGGGGGGCCAACATGTCTGGGTCCGGCAGGAGGGTGGCAGGGTTCAGGGTCACTTGGTCAGAGAAGGTGATTCGTGGAGAATCTAGCAGGAGTCCTTGGTAATGGGTTAGTCTAGCATTCGTCATCCACTTTCCTGGAGGGAGCTGGAGAATCCCCTCCACGGAATGTGGGGCTGTCACCCTCAGG
>NW_008337140.1:99683-112697 GCF_000622305.1 Nannospalax galili | reverse complement strand
ACGCACCGTAGGGTGAATGTCCTCCACCCTCTCATTAACCTTCCACAAGTCCTGCACCGGCCGGTAATCTCCACTGCCAGGCTTTTTTACTGGAAGCAGGGGCGTATTCCATGCTGATCGGCAAGGTTTAAGGATTCCTGCCTCTATTAGTCTGTGGATATGAGGTGCTATCCCTTTCCTAGCCTCTTCTGGCATCAGATATTGCCAAACCCGGATGGGTAGGGCCATGGCTTTGAGTTGAACAACAACTGGGGGCAGGTGTTTGGTGAGGCCAATTCCCCCAGTCTCAGCCCATGTGGAAGGGAACCTCTGCAACCAAGAGTCCATTTCTCCCTGACCCCCCTTTTCTTGATCCGCCTGAAACAGGCGGTGTTCATCAGCCAGGGATAGAGACAGCACATGTACCAGCTGTAGAAGCTGCCCTTCTGAGTCCATGATCTTTATCCCCTCGGGTTCAAAATGAATACGTGCCCCGACCTTGGTGAGTAGGTCTCTGCCCAGTAATGGTGCGGGGCTCTCGGACACGACTAGGAAGGAGTGAGAAACCTGATGTCTCCCCAGGTCCACTTTTCTGCTGGTGGTCCAGGCACATCTCTTGGACCCTGTTGCTCCCTGGACTATGCTTGTGCGTCCTGGGTTCAGGGGGCTGTGAGCTCAGTTGAGAACTGAATATTGTTCCCCAGTATCTACCATGAACCCAATGGGAGTCCCCTCCACGCACAGAGTTACCCAAGACTCGGGGAGGGGTGCCGAGTCCCGTCCCTGTCAATTTTCCTCTCTTAGGTGCAGGGTCTTAACAGGGTTTCTTCCTCTTTCTTGTTTTCTTTTCAGTGGACATTCTTTCTTCCAATGTCCGTATCCTTTGCACAGGGCACATAGATCTCGTCCTAGTCGAGGTTGGCGGGGTCCCGCCCTTCGGGGTGACTCAGGATTCTCTTTCACCCCAGCCAAGAATATCCTGGCCATCTCCTCCCTATGTTTCTTGTTCTCCCTACTCTGGAACCTTCTGTCTTCTTTCCTATATTTGTCCTGCATCTCCCATTCTTCCTTCCTTAGCCTCTCCTCCCTGTCTTCCAGAGTTTCCCTAGCATTGAAGACCTTCTCTGCTTGCTGCAACATTTCCCTGATAGAGATTTCTCCCAGATCATCCCATTTATGGAGTTTCTTCATGATGTCGGGGGCTGCCTGATTGATAAATGAGAGGACCACAGCTGATCTATGTTCCTCTGCCTCTGGGTTTATAGGCGTGTACTGCCTGTAAGCATCAAACAGCCTCTCCAGATACATGGCCGGGCCTGCAGGGCTCTCAGGCACAACCAGGTTAGTGGGCCATCTTGTAGCCGCCTGGAGACCGGTCATTAGAGTCTGGCGGTATACCCGCAGATGCTCCCTACCTTCTGCCATCTCAAAATCCCAATTCGGGAGTGTGAGGGGGAATGCCTCATCGATGGCGGGCTGAAGGGTAGTGGGCCTCCCATTTTCTCTGAGGATGTTCTTCCTGGCTTCATTTAGGATGCGTTCTCACTCTTCTGTTGTGAAGAGAGTGCGGAGTAGCTGCTGGCAGTCATCCCACGTGGGACAATGGGTGAACATAATGGACTCTACCAAACCTATAAGACACTTAGGGTCCTCCGAAAAGGGAGGGTTCTGAGTCCTCCAATTATAGAGATCACTGGAGGAAAAGGGCCAATACTGATATTGTTGAACTCCATCTGGGCTGCTTGCCCCGATCGCTCGTACCGGTAAAATAGGTACTGCTTCTTCTGAAGTGGAAGATGGAGCTTCTCCCTCTCATTCCCTGGTCCCTCGAGGCCTTAATTGCATCCTTCCTGTCCCTCCTGGTCGCCTGCCCTCCCCCATTGAGGAATCTGGGGAAGGGGCAGCTGCCTGGTCCCTGTGAGGCTCCACAACCTCATCCTCCTCTCTCTTGGCTGCCTCGCCCCCTCTTTCTCGTGGAGCCGCATATGGGGGTGGTTGCTCAGCAGGCAAGGGGGGGTAGAGGGAGGAGCTATCAGGGAGGACTGGCGGTACACTAGGAATTCTACCCTTGTGACAGGAGAGCTTTAAGCCTTCCCGGGCGACCAGGACTGAAGTCTTTGGTGGGTCAGTGTGCGGTTTCCCCACCAAAAAGGGACTCAGCCAGGACAGAGGATTCTCGGCCAGATTTTCCCAGACAAGGATATAGGGAAGTTGGTCAGGGTGGCCCTCAGGGTCCAGCCGGGTGATAACAGCCTTGACCTTACTGATAAGGTCCACGGAAAGAGACCCCTGGGCTGGCCAGCCTACTCCAAAAGAGGGCCATCTAGCAGAGCAGAGGGTGTCAAACTTACCTCTCTTGATACTAAGGCCCATATTCAAGGCCTGTTTCTTTACTTCTATGAAATGAGAAAAAATTAAACCTTTAGGAGTGGCCTGAGTCTGGCCCATAATGGGGATCGTAAGGAAGGAAGAAGGCAAAAGGTAAAGAGTAAAGGCACCACTCCAAATAAGATGACCAGTGTGTGTGTGCTTGTGAACGGGTGCCTGTCGTTGCACAGTTTTTTCTCCCACGGGGGACGCGAATTTATCTGGGATTCGTGGCTGTGACCCCCTTATCGTGTCACGGGAGTCTTTCAGCGGCGGGCGCCCTAATGGCTCTTAACAGCCTGACCCGTGCCCGCGGGAAGTTTCAGTGGCAGAAAGGAGGGTAGAAGAGCCTTAAACTAGAGATCACAGAAAGAAATATAAATACAAACCACAACATAACATAACAATTAACAATGACACTAAGCACACACACCACATCTGATCATACTCGCTCGGACCAGTCCTTCTTTCTCTCTGGTGCGTACCACACTCACCACTTTCACTTTCACCTTCAGGATCCTCAATACTTCTGGTAATTCTCCCAAAAGGCATCCACACGGACTGCCGTAGGGTGGTGAGCTCAACCTCCTCTACCTCGGGCACCAGGTCTCCGCCGATCGGGCTTGCCTTCCTAAGGCCGAGTCACTTGGACCCTAGGGCCAGGGTTGGCTACCTGAACTTCACCCAGGGTCGCTAACCTGGGGGCCAGGACTTCCAGCCCAGACTTCCTCGCTCGGGATCACTAACCCGCAATCAACCCTGAAGCAACTTCAGACAAAGTTTATATAGGATTTTCACAGCCTTTGTACCAGAGCCCGTGCATTTTCACACAACCAATAGCTTTAAAATACCTAACCTATAGATTTAAGCTAATTCATGTGTGTCACCCTCTGGGTGGTACGTGTCAGTTTCCTTGTGTAAATCTCTTATTTACACAAGCATTTCTGACCACTTTCTGTTATCTCTCACATGCCTACGTGACTTATCACGGGCCACACCCTGGGGTGGCAGCCCACATCCCATTATCTATCTCCGGGCGCCCTTATGTCTCAGTCTATCCTTGTTTAAGCTAATTCATGTGTGTCACCCTCTGGGTGGTACGTGTCAGTTTCCTTGTGTAAATCTCTTATTTACACAAGCATTTCTGACCACTTTCTGTTATCTCTCACATGCCTACGTGACTTATCACGGGCCACACCCTGGGGTGGCAGCCCACATCCCATTATCTATCTCCGGGCGCCCTTATGTCTCAGTCTATCCTTGTACCAGAGTTGAGTGGCTCTTACCCAGGAAGTTATAAGCAATGAATAATTAAACTTAAGTACTATTAAATTCTCTCTCTCTCTCTTCAATCTTTGATTTCCTCTGTATTTTTCCCTTACATCCATGACCTCCCTGAACAAGAGGACAGGTGACTCACCACGGTTACAGGACATTTTGAGAGAGGACCCATATTTCCTTGGGATTTAGTTGACCTTGGAAGGCAAGGAACAAAACTTTCCCTTAAACCCCTTTGATTAGATTAGTATAGGCCTCTAAGTATGGGTTTTAAATATTCAAGAAGGTTAGTTGCACCAGTCTGGTACCTTTGATTACTGTGTAATATGTGCATAAAACTTGAACAAAAATTCGAATTTTTTTTTTTTTTGGTCTTTTTGAGACAGGGTCTCCCTGTAGCCCCAGCTATCCTGGAACTCACTATGTAGACCAGGCTGGCCTTGAACTCACAGAGATCCACCTGCCTCTGCCCTCCCGAGTGCTGGGACTAAAGGCATGTGCCACCATGCCCAACAAACAAACATTTTTAAATAAACAATGAGTGGAAAAGACTTAACATTATAGATCAAGTAGGCATAGCCCAGGAAAATGATTCAAAATAATTCCCTCAGGTCTGTCTCCAGACTCTGAAGACATAAAAAAGAAAGAGAAAAGAAGAACAAGGGTGTAGTTTTTATATGGCTACTTTTGTTTATTATGGGTGAAGTGAGGGGTGGGGTGGGTCAGATAACATACCTATAGACAGGAAATAAACTGATCTGGATTTAGATCAAACCCATGGAAGGAAATTGTTTTCTTTTGGACTGTCCCATTTGGTTCTGGGAGGTAAAACCTAGTTTTTATGAGACAAATTATTTTTTTGTGGATTAAGGAAAACACCCAAAGTAACACTTGTATAATACAGAGAAATATAAAAGGACATATTTTAGTTGTCACAGGTAACTCCAATACTTGTTTGCATCCATTTAATCCCAGACTGTGACTAGGTGTATAGCACAAGTCAGAGAAGTAGACTGAAAATTTTTTTTTGCTGGAACAGTAATTATTATAACAACAACAACCTTGTATTTCTATAAATTTACTTAGACTTTTAACAAACTTACTTAAACATTTTTGTTATTTTTTTTTAATTTTGAAACTATCTAGTCATTTGAATCTTACTAACTTTGACCTTTTAACTTTATCTTTTCTTAAACATTTTTTTTGATACCCTGAGACATAACATTTATAAACAAACTCATTATTTGTTGTGAGAATTCATCAAATAACCAATATTTAGTCCCTTATAGCTATAGATAGATGAATAACCATTTTAAACATATCAGAACAATGTAAGCTTGGTAAAGGTATGGACCTTGATGTATCTGTTTATTGGCTCTGAAGAGACAATAATGGTAAAATGGTTAACCTTTTCTTTTTGTAACAGAAGCACTTTTTACTTAAAATTAGCATATTTTTGAGTAATAATCACAATATAGAAGAAGAATTAAGTATTAAAGAGAAGACATTTTGGCCTGGAAAAATATTTTAACTTAATTTAACAGCTTTAGTTTGTATGAGGCTTTACTTTTAAGTCAATTTGACATCAAATAAATTATTTTTAAGAAATATAAGTTTGTGTAGACTGTATACAAACGAAATGGACACTTTAAAACCTTTTGAGAATAAACCAGAACCAAAAAAATACTTAGCAAATAGTTTTTTATATATAACCAGAGACTTAGAGACATTATTTAATAGATTTAAAAGTGATTAGGGTACCCAAGTTTAAAAGGCCTTTGAATGTAAATTTGTATCTGTGTATTTTAATTAGGCATGTCAAAAATAACACCAATAACTTTGTGCACAATAAAAAGAATGAAAAAGGAAAAATTTGAAGTGACCACATTTTAAAATTGTCTTGACATAAATGATATATGAGGACACATATGACAAAATTATATGAGATCTCAACTCATAGAAACATGTGACATAATTTTAAACAACGCAAAAATAATTGTCAGACATAAATGACACAATTATAAAGAACTAGGTATACCTAAAATGTGTCACTTAATAAATTTGATTATGAAGATCTTTTGTAATCAGGCATAGCAGGAGTCACTTGAGAGGCAGAGGCAGAGGTAGAGGCAGGTGATCTCTGTGAGTTCAAGGCCAGCCTGGTCTACATAGTGAGTTCCAGGACAGCTGGGGCTACAGGGAGACCCTGTCTCAAAAAGACCAAAAAAAAAAAAAAAAAAAAAACCCTGCCTCAAAAAACCAAAAAAAAAAAAAAAAATTTAACCTAACTTGTAAACAGAATGGGAGTTAAATCTTGGAGCATGGTGGTTTCTCAAGGGACAGAAAACCTGGGAATAAATTTGTACTTGTGGAAAAAGTAAAACAGTTTCTTTTAAAAGCCTATAAACAGTTGAATGAAATAAAATTAAGGCAGAGGAATTAAAATGAAAAGGACAGGAAAAACTCATAAAGTTTAGGTGCTAGGAATTGAACCTGGGTCCTTTGTAAGAGTAGACAGTGTTCTTAACCATTAAGCCATTTCTTAGGTGGGAGCTGCAGGGGAGAGGGGGTATCTGTAGAAGGACCTTATAGGTGACAAAAGAGTCACAGTGGGGGTGAGTTAGATAAACAGAGCCTTTGTTTTTGGTGTACAGGCTTTTTGCACTTCTGAGGTTAGGGCACAATGCTGCCCTTGCTGCTGTGGTCCCTGTTAGTGTCCCTCAGTCACTGCTCCTAGTAAGCAGCAGCTTAGAAACTCTGAAGTGGCAGGCAAAAGAAATCCTAGAAGGCTGATTGGGGACAGAGTGGCCTGGCTCTACTTTTTTACAGCTTGTTAGTGTGACTGTGTGTCAATGAAAGCAAGGCACGATTTGATGGAGTGGGGTGGGGTGGGGGGTGAGGGAGGGGAGGAGATGGAGGTGGGAGGTGGAAGTGAACCTTGGGAGAATGGAGGCAAGGGGGAGCTGAAGAAAGGGAGGGAGGGAGAAGAGGGAGATTAGGAGTCAGGGCTTGGGGTTGATCAGACCCCAGACCCCTGTGGAGGATTGTAGGGTGGGAGTTTGTCAGTGGGGTTGTTGGGTCTGAGGTTCGGGAATGATTGGAGACCACTCACCAAAATTTGAAATTTAGAAGATTTTATTGAAAAGCAGTCCGATTCTTGAATGACCAGTTGGGCACAGACTCCAGGAGCTAATGAATGGAGTCTGACCCCAACCAACAATGAGCAGGGGTTTTTATTATGTACTCTTGAAAAAGCCCATGCAAACTGGGGAAACTTTGAATTGATTGGATAACTCTGAATTCCTTGTATGGGGGAAATTTTCATTGGTTATAGTCATGGTCAGCCACCTGGAATATCTTAATTTTTCCTTTTAAGGTAGGGTGCCCCTATCGGCCTCTGGATGCCTTTTATGGTCAGGAATTAGCAAGGCATGTCCAGACTTGCCTAATCTTAGCCCACAGTATGGGGCAAAGGAGACTTACAGTTTCTAGGAACAGAGACTTAAGGCTGACAAGATGGAGGCTGTTAAAAAAATGGAGCCAGTGTGACCTGGATTCTTCAGGGTCAAATTTTGAGGTTAGTGGGCAGCTAAGTCTTTTGGGTTTGGGTTTTAGGCTTTAACGACATAAAAGAATCTCATGGGTAGCACACGAACTCCCATAGAGTGAGGAAACATTGAAGATAGGATATCTCATGCCATTTTCCACTTTTGTTTTATATAAATTTAAAATCTGTTAAAGCATTATGATTAAAGATGTCAATTTTGGGCTAGTGGTGGCAGCTGCCCAAAGAATAATGAAGCCAGATTTGGACCCACAGCCGAGTAAGTTCAGCTCATTTGAGTCTTACTAATTGGAGTTTTTTTAGGTTTTAAGGCAAGCCAAAGGTGTATCTTTTGGAACAGATAATTTGGAGCCCGTGGTGGGCAGGCTTTTGGAGCCTCACTGGTTCCCCTAGCAAGCTCCTGGAGCTTAACTAGATCCCCTGTGGGTAGACTTCCTGGAAGCCGAAAAATTTGGAACCCCAAGTGGGAGGGGGAGATAAGGTGGGAGGTGAGATCTAGCCTCTCAGAGGTGTCCCCATGGGTTCGGATCCACTAAAATGGGGCATGAAAGAAAATTGGGGGAGAAGAGGCAAATTAAGAGGAAGGGAGCCAAGAAGAGGCTCCAAGTGAAAGGCTGCCAGACACTCAATGGTCACCCAGGCCAGAGATGCCCAGAGGCCTTTGGAGAGAGTCCGGAGCCACCCAGGGCCTCTGAGATGGGCCCCTGAAACCCTTCCCTGTACGGGTCACCAAATGTTAGATTTTTGAAAAATAAAATGAAAGACAGAGGAGTGTAGGAAACAAGGAAACAGAGGCAGACCTTCAATAGGCAAGGAATGTATCTTCCTTTATTCAAAGAGGATAAAGTGGGAGGTAGAGGCTGTCCTTGGGAACCAAGTGAAGAGTCAAAATGCAAGAGTCAGAATACACTGACTCCATTTTGGCTAGCTGTTTCAGGCAATCCCGGACAAGCTCAGGCATGTTGTAAATCTCCAGTTGCTACCCCCTACTCTCCAAGCCATAGATAAAGCAAGCCCGGGTATGTAAAAGCCTTATAAGGTAGAAACAGAAACTTCTGGCCCTACAGATAACAGTCAGCACATTCCAATGCCCTAAAGACAGCCCCTACCAATAAGAATCCTCCCCATACTCAGAACATAGGACCATCCAATCATTTTAAAGTGTATCAGGTGTGCAGCGGGCTTCAGCAAAACTCCCTATAAATAGCTTGCCCCACCCTGGTTCAGTCTCTCAGTAGGGACCCGCTGCATTGGTGAAATCTGAGGGCCTGAGCTTAAGCCCAAATAAAGGCTCTTTTTTGTTGCATACACTCCGGACTTCTTGGTGGTCATTGGGGGTTGTGAGATCTGGGCGTAACATTTGGGGGCTCGTCCTGGGATCCCCAAGACCCCACAGGACCCCTGGAGCGTTAAGCCTGGTCTGGCTGGTGTCTTTGTCTCCTTGTTTGTGTTGTGCGCTCTTGAATTTGGGCCGCTGTTACCTTATTAGCCTGTTGGCAGTCTAGGCAGACATGCTGGAAGACCCCAGGCCGTGGGACTCGGGACCCGGACCCACCTGATAGGGAATGGATCCCACTTGTAATTTTGAAGGGGCGAGGTGGGTGCCTGCGGAATGGCAGGAAGCCGACGTCCCACTTTCGGTTCTTGTTTAAGGCACCAGGGAGTATTGTCTTGTCATTGTGTGTCTTTGTATTGTCCGTGTTATTTGTGATTTACTTAGTTATAGACCTGGGACAAAGTCAAATAACACCCTTAAGTCTTTTCCAGGACCATTTTTCTGACTTCAAAAAGGCTAGAGGACAAGGGTTGGAAATCAAGAAAGGCAAGCTCTATCTTTTGCAGGAATGAATGGCCAACCTTCAACATTGGATGGCCGGAGGAGGGAACATTTGACCTCCCCACTATTTACAGGGCTAAAAACATCATTTTCAGGTGACCAGGACACCCCAACCAGGTTCCTTACATTGCAACCTGGAAGATCCTGTTTGAAGAGCCCCCCAAATGGCTCAAACCATTTTTGCCACCACAGGGTTCAAAGACAACCATCCTTGCCCTGCATGATGGCAAGTGGCAGAAAAGCGAAACTAAACTGTCTGCCCCACTTTATCCTGTCCTCCAGGGTGGTGCAGAGGAAGAACTTCTGCTTGAGCCTCCCCCATACTTGCCCACACTGCCAGCACAACTGGGGCATTTAGAGCCCCCAGGAGAGGCTGAGGTGACCCAGGCCCTTGGGGCTGAGAGCCCTCCCCAAACTTAGAGGAGGGTCCAGAGAGGACAGCTGCAAGCAGTGGCAGACTTGAGCAGTGGGTCATTCCCTTAAGAGCAGTGGGACCCCTTAATGAGGCAGGAGACCAACAGATGCAATATTAGCCATTTGCCACCAGTGACCTCTACAATTGGAAATTGCAAATGGCCAAATTCTCTGAGAAACCACAGGGCCTTATTGATCTGTTAGAATCTGTTCTTTTCACCCATCAGTCTACTTGGGATGACACCCAGCAGCTATTACAGGTTCTATTTGCAACCGAGGAGAGGGATCGGATCCAAACTGAGGCCCAGAAGCTGGTCCCCGGGGTGGATGGGAATCCCACCACCAACCAGGCGCTGATTGATGAAGCCTTCCCATTAGCCTGACCAAACTGGGACTTCAATATGTTAGAAGGTAAGGAGAGGATCTGGGTCTACCGCCAGACTTTAATGGGGAATTTCTGGACCACCGCAAGGCACCCGACTAATTTGGCTAAGATTAGTGATGTGCAGCAAGAAAAAACAGAATCCCCGGCAGCCTTTTTAGAGAGGATCTTTGAGGCGTTCCACACTTAAACACCCATGAATCCAAAGGCACCAGAAAACAAGAATGCAGTCATATTGGCCTTTGTCAACCAGTCAGCACCTGACATTAGGTGCAAATTACAGAACCTAGATAGATTGGCAGATAAGACTCTGCCGGAGCTGTTGGCAATGGCAGAGAGGGTCTATAACCAGAGAAAGTCCAGAAGACAAACAAGCTCGAGCCGCAGCCGCTACTAGCGCCAAGCAGACCCAAGACTTCGCTAAGATCCTTCTGACTATGACCACAAGGTCACCTGATGAGCGGGAACATCAACTGCACTACCTCTCTGTGGACCCAGGTAGGAAATCCCAGGAAGGGCAACTGAGGTTACAGAAGAACCAATGTGCCTATTGCAAAAAGATGCGCCACTGGATAAAAGATTGCCCAGAAAAACCTGCTGGGTGAGGCAGGGCCCAAGGAGGTGGTACAAATCCTTGAGCTCAGAGAAATGAGTGTCCACATTCATTTCACCCCTAGTGGGGCCCAGATGACTGATCGAGAAGGCCACCTGATCCAAGAACTCACCCTACAACTAGAAGATGAGTTTAGGTTACATCAAAAACTGGCCTCTACTTTCGGCCAGTCCAGGACTTGAAAGAGGTAAACAAGTGGGTTATGGATGTTCATCCAACGGTACCTAATCTTTACACTCTCCTGAGTTCCTTGCCACCTTCCAGAAACTGGTACATGGTGTTAGACTTGAAAGATGCCTTCTTTAGCCTGCCTCTGGCCAAAGAGAGCCAGCCCTTCTTTGCTTTCGAATGGCAAAACCAGGAGATCGGCTTCAATGGGCAGCTGACTTGGACCTGCCTGCCACAGGGATCCAAAAATTCACCCACCCTGTTTGATGAAGATCTCCATGAAGAGTAATGGCTGGAACACCCCCAGCTCACCCTATTACAATATGTGGATGACATCTTGATAGCTGCTGCTGATGTCTTGCAATGTCAGCAGGGAACTAGAGATCTCCTGGCAACCCTAGGTAGACTGGGATATTGGGCATCTGCCAAGAAAGCCCAAATATGCTGGAGAGAGGTCACCTATTTGGGATACATATTAAAAGAAGGACAAAGGTGGCTTACAGATGCCAGGAAAGAAACAGTGCTGAAAATACCCACCCCTCATTCCCGGAGGGCAGTGAGGGGGTTCCTGGGGTCAGCAGGATTCTGCTGCTTGTGGATCCCAGGATTCCCTGAATTGGCAAGGCCCCTTTATGAAGTCATATGGGAAAGCGAGCCCTTCGTTTGGATGGAGGTCCAGGAAGAGGCCTTCAGTAAGATCAAACAGGCCTTCCTAGCTGCCCCAGCCCTAGGACTTCTGGATGCTACTAAGCCTTTTCACCTTTTCATAGATGAGAAGAAGAGGGTAGCCAAAGGAGTCCTAACTCAGACTCTGGGGCCCTGGAGTAGGCTGGTGGCATATCTGTGTGGACAAGTTAACCTTAGGACAAGAATTATGTATCACCACCCCTCACGCCATCAAGGGAGTTCTCAAGCAGCCACCCAACCACTGGTTGAGCAATGCCTGAATGACTCACTATCAGACCTTGCTTCTTAACCCCCTGATGATTCATTTCCTCCCAAGCACAGCCCTCAATCCGGCCACCCTGCTGCCCGATCCAGACCTGGACATGCCCTTGCACAATTGTGAGGGGATCTTGAGCCAAGTACATGGGCTCAGAAAAACCTGACCGACCAGCTGCTTCCTGATGCAGAAGCCACATGGTTTACCGATGGCAGCAGCTTCGTGCAGAATGGACAGAGGTACACAGGGGCAGCAGTAGTAACAGAGACCGAGACTGTCTAGGTGGTGGCTCTGCCTCGGGTACTTCAGCCCAAAGGGCTGAGCTGATAGCTTTGACCGAGGCTCTTAAATTAGGCAAAGACATAAAATTGAACGTGTATATGGATACCGGTATGCCTTTGCCACAGCCCATGTACCATCTACCAGAAGGGCCATCTACCAGAAGATGGGGCTGCTCACAGCTGAGGGAAAGACTATTAAAAATAAACAAGAAATCCTAGACTTACTGGCTGCCCTATGGCTACCCAAGAAACTGGCTATCATCCATTGCCCTGGGCACCAGAAGACAGATATGCCTATAGCCCAGGGAAGCCAGAAAGCAAACCAGGTTGCCAAGGAGACAGGCTGAAAGCCTCCCCAGTCCTGGCTGTCCATCTGCCAGACCCAGGGCCACCCGTGCTACCAGACCAACCTGATTACTCTCAGGACAACCTGAGGCTGATATACAACCTTCCAATGACCCAAAAGATTGATGCCTGGTGGCATACAGGGGACTGCAGGATTATCCTATCAAGTAACTTAGCCAAAGACCTTCTCAATCATATCCATCGGACCACCCACCTGGGCACTCGAAAGACAGAAGATCTCCTAAGAAACACTCACCTCAAGGTTCTAAACCTCCAATCACATGTCGATTCACTTGCCTCCAAATGTCTTAGCTGCAGGCTGACAAATTCAGAGGACCTTCCCAAAGAACAGGGGACCTGGTTACAAGGCTCCAAGCCCGGAGCCCACTGTGAAATGGACTTCACAGTGATAAAACCTGGCAAATATGGTTACAAATATCTTTTAGTTCTGGTAGATACTTTTTCAGGGTGGACTGAGGAATACCCTACCAAGCATGAGACTGCAGAAATGGTCAAGAGGCTACTAGAAGACTTTCTTCCAAGGTACGGTATGCCAGCTCTTCTGAGCTCAGACAACCAGCATTCACCTCTCAGGTAACACAAGAGTTAGCAAAAGTATTGGGGGCAAAATGGAAATTGTAGGACCCTGAGACCCTCCTCAGAGCCCCCACTAATTGCCTTCATAGCTTACTGCTTTAAACATGCCCTGACCCCCCCCCCTGCTGTTCCCTCCTCCTCCCCTCTAAGAAACTATAGATTAGGCAAGCCTGGACACAAAACTGCCCTATAAGGAGACTCCTGACCCCACAGGTGACAGTCAGCACATTCCACAACCCTGAGAT
>NW_008337140.1:96622-99438 GCF_000622305.1 Nannospalax galili | reverse complement strand
TTTTTTTTGCTTCTGCTTTCTTTTAGCAAAGCTTGAGATGAACTGTTGAGGAAGTCAATACAATTACACCTATGCACACACATGTATAGGCATGTTTAGGTCAGAGACTACTAAGTATACACCAAAACTCATAGGCCTGTGAAGAGTCAAAATGCAAGAGTCAGAACACACTGACTCCATTTGGGCTAGCTGTTGTTTCAGGCAAGCCCATGGAGACTGGGTGCCTCTCCTTCCCTTTGCCCTATACAGGGTATGGAACTCCCCCTATCTGTTGGGTATAACTCCATATGAAATCATGTTTGGAAGACCGTCTCCCATCCTCCCCAATTTAAAAGCTGAATTCCTTGCTGAGTTTGATAACCATCAATTGCTTGATTCTCTTGAGGCTGTGGCACCTGCCCACAAGGATGCGTGGCCCCATCTGAAAGCCATTTATGAGACTGCTCCTCCTCCTCCTCCTACCCCACACAACTACTGGCCTGTCGATTGGGTCTATGTTTGCAGACACCACCGAGAGACCCTAGAACCTCGCTGGAAAGGACCGTATGTGGTGCTCCTGACAACCCTGACTGCAGTAAAGGCAGACAGAGTTGCCACCTAGATTCATAACACCCACATCCGACTAGCAAATCCACACCCAGACCCATGATTGGATCATCCCTAGTTACTAGGAGAGGAGGAAATGTGGGACTCTGACTCATCTAACTGCTTCTTTCTGCTTCTGCAATTTGCTTGGCTTAAAGATTTAACCCCTGCCATAACTCTAGGGGGGAATGAAGAGTCAAAACACAAGAGTCAGAATACACTGACTCCATTTTGGCTAGCTGTTTCAGACAAGCCTGGACAAGCCCAGGCATGTTGTAAATCTCCAGTTGCTACCCCCCCACCCCCACAAGCAATAGATAAAGCAAGCCTGGGTATGTAAAAGCCTTATAAGGTAGACACAGAAACTTCTGGCCCTACAGATAACAGTCAGCACATTCCAATGCCCTAAAGACAGCCCCTACCAATAAGAATCCTCCCTGTACTCAGAACATAGGACCATCCAATCATTTTAAAGTGTATCAGGTGTGCAGCGGGCTTCAGCAAAACTCCCTATAAAAAGCTTGCCCCACCCTGGTTTGGGGCTCTCAGTATGGACCCACTGCATCGGTAAAATCTGAGGGCCTGAGCTTAAGCCGGAATAAAGGCTCTTTGCTGTTGCATACACTCGGGACTCCTTGGTGGTCATTGGGGGTTGTGAGATCTGGACGTAACACCAAGCTTCTACAACTAGACAAAGAAAATGAGGTTTTTTTTTTTTCATAGCAGGGTTGTGGGACACAACTACACTTAGTGGGGAGTTGAGTTAGTGCTAGGGCTTGGTGTCCTTGGAGTGACTGAGGATCTCCTTCTCAAGATTATTTCCCCAGAAACCAGCAGAAGTGTTATTTATGGCCTTAGAGAAGACAAGTGGGCTCCACAAACACTTTCTCTCAGGCTTGGGAGTGACCAGCTGATAGGTGTGAGCAGAGCCAAGTTTGAGCAAGGCCAGGCTGCCAATTTAGAGCTAGTTAGACACTTTAAGGGATTTATGGCTTTCCTTAATGAGGTTTGTGGCTTTTCTGCAGTTCACACATTCTATCAGAGATCCTTTGAGGAAGGCACCTGATTTCAGCTTCTGGTCTCCATATGCGAATGTACAGGCACGCACGCACACAGAAAAAAAGACAGAAAATTAAGGGGATGTGGAAAGGGAAAAGGGCCCTTCACCTTAGAATTGTAGGACCCCCAGATTGGGATACCCTATGTTCTCGGGAGGTTGCACCCCAATAACTCAGTCCTCAAACCAGTAGATGCAATTGCAAGAGGATTTAATCGTCCAGACGGACTCCCCCTTAATCAAAAGGGGAAGTGCAGATTCAGTTTAGCTTGGTTACATGGTTACAGCAGAAATGGGAGGGGGGATTTTTCAGGTATTTTTCCAGCTTGATCAAAGGAGCATGAAAAGGTCAGGTCATCTTTTCTTTTCTATAGTTAGAATTATTTTTCTTTTGCTTCCTTGTACAGTTTCCCAGAATATAGCTTGGGAAACTTAGTTTTACTTTAATCTGGGGGGCTTTGATTTATGATTCCATCACAGTTACTATTTCTTGTTTTTGAGACAGGGTCTCACAATGTAGCCCTGGCTGCCCTGGAACTCTCTATGTTGATCAGGTTGACCTTGAAACTCACAGAAATCTGCCTACTTCTGCCTCCTGAGTGCTGGGATTAAAGGCATGTGCCACCATGCCCATTTTATGGGTTTTTGGAGACAAGGTCTTGCTATGTAATTCAGACTGATCTTGAACTCACAGCAGTCCTCCTGCCTCAGCATTCTAAGTGTTGGGATGAAAAGCATGTGCCTTCATGCCCAGCATAAGCTTCTATTTGAAAACAAACCTCTGACTGTGACTGTAGTAGCTAGCCTGCATTCCAGCGGACACAAACCTTGTTTTCTCATCTGTGTAACAGACGGCAGTGACAACAACCATGCACAAAGCAGGAGTGCAAACTTGGCATCTTGTCTTCATGCCTGGTGCGTGGTGACACTTGAACAGTACTGGGCATGGGGCTGGGATGCAGCTCAACAGCACAGCGCTGGCCTCAGGGAGGCCCTGGGTTCTAGCTCCAGTACCGCTAGTAATGACTGTATTGAAACCTCTCCCATTACAACAAAGCCTCCAGCAACAGGGTTTGCCTTGGAAATTTGGTAATCAGCTAAGACACAAATGGCATTTGGAGAGGGTGTGGCCATTTGCATGGCAAAAGCTGTTGGCTCTCGGTAAAGTTGTCAC
>NW_008337140.1:85804-92884 GCF_000622305.1 Nannospalax galili | reverse complement strand
GGAAATAATCTGGCTGACAGGACAGCTAAAGAAATCACCCTGACTTCCACGATCCTGCCCATTCTTGTTGGTCCCGGAGCAAGGGAACTGCCTAAAACTCCCCACTATAGCCCCGAGGACTTAGCCTGGATACACACTCTCCCTATGACTCAATGCCTAGAGGGCTGGTGGAGGACAATGGATGGAAAAGTTATCCTACCTCAGAATTTAGGCGTAAGATTGCTCAAGAAAATACATCGAGCATCACACATGGGCACCCAAAGGATGCAAGACTTACTAAGAAGGGTCAAAGTTAAAATTCAGGAAGGAAATCAAGCCATTGAAAAAATTGTTAGGCATTGTCATGCCTTCCAATTAACCAACTCAGCTTCGTTCCATACTAACCCAGGATCCCAGAGCAGAGGGACACGACTGGGTATGTATTGGGAGACTGATTTCACTGAGATCAAACAGGGAAAATTTGGATATAAATATTTACTAGTATTCATAGACACCTTCTCTGGATGGACTGAGGCCTACCCAACCAAGCATGAGACTGCTCACGTGGAAGCCAAGAAGCTAATCAAAGAGATCCTGTCCAGGTATGGTTTCCCAACTACAATCAGATCAGATAATGGGCTAGCCTTTGTCTCTCAGGTAAGCCAGGGAATAGCCACTGCACTGGGGGCCAATTGGAAACTACATTGTGCTTATAGACCCCAGAGTTCAGGACAGGTAGAAAGAATGAATAGAACTCTAAAAGAGACCTTAACCAAATTAGCTTTAGAGACTGGCGCAGACTGGGTGGCTCTCCTCCCCTTTGCCCTTTTTAGAGTAAGAAATGCTCCATACCAGATGGGTTTGACCCCCTTTGAAATCATGTATGGAATCCCCTCTCCTATGATATCTAGCCTCCAAGCTGACCTGGTATCGACCTTGGGAGACCAGGACCTACTGGACTCACTCCAGCGGTTGCAGCTAACCCACCAACAGGTCTGGCCGCAACTCAGAGCCATATGTGAAGCTGTTGTCCCCCCACAACCTCACAGGTTTAAACCAGGCTACTGGGTCTTCATCTGCAGACACCAATGGAAAAATCTTGAGCCAAGCTGGAAGGGCCTCTTCGTGATCCTCTTGACGACTCCCACCACACTCAAAGTGGATGGCGTCGTCGCAGCTTGGGTGCACTACTCCCACGCAACACCTGCCCATCCATTTGCAGTCCCAGAGGATTACAAGGGAGACACCTGGAAGGCATCCCCACACCCTTCGAATCCATTCAAGCTCCCCATCCGATGAGACCCTTCCTGCTAACCTGTCTATTGTTGACATTAAACTGCTTATCGGCTGATGGCACTTTTCCTGCAAGTAACATGAATCCCCATATGCCCCTTAGCACGAGTCCCCCAGATACCTGTGAGCTGGCTGGCCAGAACCCATGATTGGGTTCACCAGTTACAAGACAAGGGGAGAATGTAGGACCCTGAGACCCTCTTCATTCACCTGCTACCCCCAAATCCTTCCAGACCCCCACTAATTGCTCTTTTAGCTTCTGTAAAATGTTTGGCTGCTGCTTTAGACATGCCTGGACATGCCCTGGCATGCCCTGACCCCCACCTGCTATTCCCCCCCTGTAGGACCCCCAGATTGGGGTACCCTACATTCTCGGGAGGTCGCACCCCAATAACTCAGTCCTCAAACCAGTAGATGCAATTGCAAGAGGATTTAATCATCCAGGCGGACTCCCCCTTAATCAAAAGGGGAAGTGCAGATTCAGTTCAGAAGCTAGGTTATATAGACAGAAACCACAAGCCACAAGAAGTAAGGGGCTGGTATTTAGGTCACAATAGAAGCTTGGTTACATGGTTACAGCAGAAATGGGAGGGGGATTTTTCAGGTATTTTTCCAGCTTGATCAAAGGAGCATGAAAAGGTCAGGTCATCTTTTCTTTTCTATAGTTAGAATTATTTTTCTTTTGCTTCCTTGTACAGTTTCCCAGAATATAGCTTGGGAAACTTAGTTTTACTTTAATCTGGGGGGGCTTTGATTTATGATTTCATCAGAATCTGTTTTAAGCCTCTTGTTCTTGGAGCATCAAGAATTTGGACAAGCTGGGCCCTGGCATAGTGGTGAAGCCTTTAATCCCAGCACTCAAGAGCCAGAGGCAGGCGGATCTCTGTGAGTTCAAGGCTAGCCTGTCTACCTAGTAAGTTCCAGGCCATCTGGGGCTACAGGGAGACCCTGTCTCAAAAGGACAAAGAAAAGAAAGAAAGAAAGAAAGAAAGAAAGAAAGAAAGAAAGAAAGAAAGGAAAGAAAGAAAGAAAGAAAGAAAGGAGAGAGAGAGAAAGAAAGAAAGAAAGGAAAGGAAGAATATAAACATTGAACAGAGCTAGGTGGTATGCATAAAGCTTTCAAGGAGGTACTGACTTAATGTTCTCAACAATTATAATTGGCATTCTTATTAGTATGGAAGTAGAACTTATCAGATGCTAAAGGATTTTGCAATGTGATGGTAACTAAGAACTCTGAGAATGGGGAAGTAAACAGGAATCTTCCCCTGCCTCTATAGTTATCCAGGATAAGAAGTCTTTGTTTTCCAAAGCTATCACAATTCCTGCATAGACCTAAGGCTTTTGCATTCCTATAAGCTTTGCATTTCTATTATCTTTGCCACCCTCTGTTCTGGTACTTAATTACCAAGTATATGCTATGTACCTTTTGCTTGCATTCCTCACTTGAGTATAAAAAACCCCCAAAACTTGAACAGGGGGTCTGACTCCTTGGATTTGTGGTGTCAGTCCCACTAGTGTCAAATTAAACTCCCTCTCCTCACCTGATTTTGGCTGTTGATCTCTGATTATTTCCGTAACATTTCCTCTAATTTAGAGATGAAGTGAAGCTCAGAATCTGAATCTAGATCTGATTTCCCCAAATCTGTATTTTTGCACTAAGCTGCTATGAATTATCTTCCTTTTTTATTATTTTTTGTATTTTTGAGACAGGGTCTTCCCATAGCCCCAGCTGGCCTGGAACTTGCTATGTAAAACAGGCTAGCCTTGAACTCACAGAGATCCATCTCCCTGCCTCTGCCTCCCCAGTACTGGGATTAAAGGCATGTACCACCATGCCCAGCTTGAATTATCTTCTTTTTAAGTACATTTATTTTGTGGTACGTATGTGTACACATATGCACATATGGGAGTGAACACCACATTGTGCATGCTGAGGTCAGAGGATAACATATAGGAGTTGATTCATGTGGGTCCTGTGGATTGAATTCCATGTTGTCAAGCTTAGTGGCAATTATCTTGGTCTACTGAGCCATCATGATGGCTATTATTATTATTATTATTTGCACTGCTGGAGGTTGAATCCATAGCCTTATACATACCAACCAAGCGTTACACCACTGAATTTATATCTTCAATCCATAGCTATGAATATTTTGCACAAGAACTGAAATTAAGGATTGCCATTATTTCAAGGGGCTAAACCTCTAGAACTATAGGACTCTTTCTATACAGAATAGATGGCCAGGATATTGGGAACTGAAACTGGGACATTATACATGTGGGTGAATGCTCTACCACTGAGCTATATCCTCATCCCTGTTTACTTTTTGTTTGATATGGGGTCTCATTTAAACAGGCTGGCTCAGAAGTCATGATCTAGTTGATGATGACTTCTACTTCTGATCCTCTTGCTTCCACTTCCCAATTGCAGGAATTACAGGCATGAGGTACCACGGGAGGCACCACACCGAACACCTCTTTTTACTTTTGATTTTGAGACTTACCCATGTGGGTAAATTGCCCATGTGGGCCTGTGATCCTCGTGCCTCAGCCACTAAGTAGCTTGGATTACCTGTCTGTAGGAATAGGCTCAGCTCTTCTGTACAGATCCTATGAGCAGCAGTGGGAGACACAGTTCAATAGTGGGAACTGTGTAGCTTCAGCAGTTCTTTTAGAGACCTCTTGTCAAGTGAAACATGGTTTCTTTATGTTTGTATTGTTTTTTACCACTTATTTTTAATTACGTATATGTGTGTGGGTATGTACACATGAGTGCAGGTCCCTCTGGAGGCCAGATGCATTGAATTCTCTGGGGCTGGAGTTAACAAGCGGTTTGGAACCACCTAATATAGGTGCTGGGAATTGAAGTCAAGTCCTCTGGAAGAGCAGGCAATACACGCTCTTAACTGCGAAGGCTGAGCCATCTCTCCAGGCCTTGGTTTCATTCAAGGATGATCTTGAATCCTCCTACCTCCCAAGAGTTAGTAACCAAAACTGACTTTTTGAAACTTAGATTCTTGGCTATTTTGATTATTAAGAAAAGTTTTTTGTTTACTTGCTCTTTAATTTTTTTTTTTTTTAAGACAGGGTCTCATGTATCCCAGGCTGGCCTTGAATTTTAAAAAAGTATATTAGGAGGGAAAGATGCATTTAAATGTCCCTTTTCATCCCCATTACATAGAGTGTTTGTTGTTACTAGTGATTGAACATAAAGTCTGGTACATGGTAGGCAAGTGCTCTACCACTAAGCTATAGCCCCAAATTTTAAATTTTTTTTTTTTTTTTTTTTTTGGTCTTTTTGAGACAGGGTCTCCCTGTAGCCCCAGCTGACCTGGAACTCACTATATAAACAAGGTTGGCCTTCAACTCACAGAGATCTGCCTGCCTCTGCCTCCCAAGTGCTGGGATAAAAGGCATGCACCACCATGCCAGACCTCAGATTTTTATTTATTTTTTGAATATTTTATTTTTTATTTTTTAAATTAAAAAAAAATTTTTTTGGTCTTTTTTTGACACGGTCTCCCTTTATTCACTATGGAGACCAGGCTGGCCTAGAACTCACAGAAGTGCTGGGATTAAAGGCATGTACCACCACACCTGGCTTTATCTATTTATTTTTTTTATGAGTGTTTTTCCTGCATGTGAGTACACCCATGTCCTGCAATGCCCTGGGAGGTTAGAAGAGGGCAGTGGATAGCCTGGAACTAGAGTTAGAGACAGCTGCTAGCTGCCATGTGGGTGCTGGGACTCAAACCCCGATCATCTGTAAAAACAACTAGTGCCCTTAACTGCTGAGCCAGCTCTCCAGCGCCTAGATTTTTTATTTATTTATTTAGGTCTTTTTTTTGTTGTTATATCATGTTAGGTGAAATTATGTCCGCAACATTGTTTTCATTTTAAAATTAAGCATGACATTATTTAGGTCCTTTTGAGACCGGGTCTCCCTGTAGCCTCAGCTGGCCTGGAGCTTGTTCTATAGACTAGGATGGCCTTCATCTCACAGAGATCCACCTCCCTCTGCCTCCAGAGTGCTGGGACTAAAGGTGTACACCACCCAGCCCAGCATAGATTTTTTTTAACAGTGGGTCACCTTAGCTACTTGGCCACCTCATCCATTTCTAGCTCTCTGCCTTTTTTTCTTTTTTTCAAGTTTTTGTCTTAAGAGAGTTTCTTGCTAAATTCCAAGCCTGGCCTTGAACTTGCTTCTATACTTATCCTTGGTGGGCCTTGAACTATCTTTCTTTCACTTTTTTTTTTGGTCTTTTTGAGACAGGGTCTCCCTGTAGCCCCAGCTGTCCTGGAACTCACTATGTAGACCAGGCTGGCCTTGAACTCACAATGATCCGCCTGCCTCTGCCTCCTGAGTGCTGGGATTAAAGGCATGCACCACCAACACTCTTTTTTTAATAGCCCGTTGACTCCATTTTTTCTAAAGATATTTTTCTGGATTTACTTATTTTTATTTTATATGTCTGGGTGTTTTGCCTGTATATTTTTAAGTGCACCACATACATGCAATACCCTTGGATGTCAGAAAAGGGTACTGGATCCCGTAGAATCAGAGTTACAGATGGTTGTGAGCCACCTTGTAGATACTGGGAACTGAACTTGGGTCTTCTGAAAGAGCAGCTAGTTACTCCTAACTTCTAGGCTATATCTCTAGCCCCTCAACTCCAATTTTTGCTGATCATATACTCCTGGGTATAGGGCCTTCCACTGGAGTATGATGGACCCTACCTGGAGCCACACCCGAAAGAAATCTGACTCTCCCTCCCTCAGGAGCCATCAGTTGTCCATAGCTCCTCAGTAAGGGGTCAGGGCTCATGAACCCCTTCCTCTTCCATGCTAGGATGTTGACCGGCTTGATCTTGTTCAGGCGCCCACAGTTGCTGTGAGTTCGAGTGTAGCAGTCTCGACATGTCCAGAGGACACTCTTTTTTTGCTCTGGATGAAGAACTTTCCCCCAAAAAACCTATATATGATACTTGATGTACTCCCATTTACACACCCACTTCTTCGGCTTCAGTCTTTGTTTCCTGTTAATGGCCCTGGAATTAGTCCGTCCCACTGTTGTTTATAGCTCAGTCAGATGTGGTTCATGAATTGCTTTGAGACAGCAGAAGCAGGACAAGAGCTTATGGATGTCATGAAAGAGGGAAGAGGCTAAAGGAGAGAAGGGTGCAGGTGAAAATTCCAAGGTACCTGAGGAAAAACTTTCCGTGTTTAGAGTCTTTCCTGAGGCCAGGGAGCCTGCTGTGGTGATGGGTGATGTTGATGTTACTGGTTGTCCCATGCAGAACTGAAGGACTGACAAACAAAAAGGATTTGACCTGTTACTAGAAAGGACATTTGTAGTATGTTATGTTATTTTATCTTTTGTTTTGTTTTGTTTTCTTTTGAGACAGGGTCTTCCTGTAGCCCCAACTGTCCTGGAACTCACTGTGTAGACGAGGATGGCCTTGAACTCACAGAGATCCGCCTGCCTCTGCCTCCCAAGTGCTGGGATTAAAGGCATGTACCACCACGCCCGGCTTATTTTATCTTTTTTGAGACAGGGTCTCCCTGTAGCCCCATCTGGCCGGGAGCTCACTATGTGAACCAGGCCAGCCTTGAACTCACAGAGATCCACCTGCCTCTGCCTACTAAGTGCTAGGAATAAAGGCATGCAACACTATGCCAGGCTTGTTTTGTTTTTCTTGAGTCAGGGTCTCCCTGTTGTCCCAGCCAGCCTGGAACTTGTTATGCAGACCAGGCTGGCCTCAATCTCACAGAAAGCTGCCTGCTTCTGCCTCCTGTTTTAACGTATTT
>NW_008337140.1:80168-85672 GCF_000622305.1 Nannospalax galili | reverse complement strand
GCCTCCCAAGTGCTGGGATTAAAGGTGTGTGCCACCACACCTGGCTCTATTTTATGTATTTGAGTGTATTTCCTGCTTGTATGAAAGTGCACCAGTGTTTTCCAATGCCCTCAGAGGTCAGAAGAGGGTGTCTGATCCTCTGGAACTGGAGTTACAGACAGTTGTTAGCTGCCGTGTGGGTGCTGGGAATCATACCCAGGTCCTCTGTAAGAGCAGCCAGTACTCTTGACCTACTGAGCCCTCTCTCCAGTCCCAGAAAATACATCATTTTGAGTTTCATTTCTATTTGGCTCTTTATTTTCTGGGTCTGACTTATACTTTTTAGGGCAGGTGTTTTCCTTTTCCTTTTTCTTTTTTAGACAAGGTCTGGTTTTTATTTTTGTAAAGTAAATATACAGCCCAGCAGTCACCTGGAATACATATGGAAAAAATAAAAGACTTTTGTCTTCTAAGATTTATTTTTGTTTTTAATTATGTGTATGTGTGTCTGTGAACATGTGTGCAGGTGCTGAAGGAGGCCAGAAGGCATCAGACTCCCTAGAGGTGGGGTTACAGGCAGCTGTTAGCTGCTTGATGTGAGTGCTGGAAACTGAACTCAGTCCTCTGGAAGAACAGAAAGTGCCATTGCCACATCAGTCCTATTATTATTATTGCTATTTATCATTATTATTAGTGGTTGTGGTGGTGAAAGGAGAGAGAGAGAGAGAGAGAGAGAGAGAGAGAGAGAGAGAGTGAGTCTGTGTCTGTGTCTGTGACTGGGCACATGCATGTATGTGTGCCATGGTACACATGTGGAGGACAACTGGTGGGAGTCAATTCTCTTACCATGTGGGCTCCAGGGATTGAACTCAGATGGTCATGTTTGATGGCAAGAACCCTTTCTCATTGAGCCATCTTGCCAACCCTGGTTTTCTATATTAAATATCTATACAAATTTTTGAGTCATTTGTTTATTTCTGGGGATACAAAGATGAGGACAGAGGGCCCATTCCTTCCCCTCTTGGAGCTTATGTTTTAGACGGACATATTAGTCCACTTTTGGTATCTATAACAAAATATCCAAAACTGGGTACTTTACAAAGAGTTAACTTAGCTCTTAGTTCCAAAGATTCAAGCTCATGGTGCCAACATGTGCTCAGTTCTGGTGAGGGCCTTCTTTATATGTCACAACGTGACATCACAGTGTCTACAGCACACGGGCAGGAAACAGAGGCCCACAGTAGTTAACAGGCAACAGACAACAAAGTATGACTAGTCTTGAATGTATTCAAGCTCTCTGACTTTTTTTTTTTGAAAGTGTTAACTATATTCACTCTCTTTTTCAATGTTGGGGATGAAAACTAGGGCTTTGTGTATGTTATGCAAGTGCTGTGTCATTGAGCTATACACCTCCATTCCCTAGGGCCCCACTCTTTTACATTGCTTGGGATCAAACCTAGAGCCTCAGCATGTGGTGGGCAAGTGACCTACTACATATTCAGCCCTATGCACTTAAAAAAACATTACACAACAGTTTTTCATCTGGGGATGTAGTTCACCTGCCTCCTAGCATGCATGCAGCCCTGGGTTCAATCCCCAGCATGGAATAAGCCTGGGTGTGATAGTGAATACCTGTAATCCCAGCACTCTACAGGCAGAAGATACATAGTGAATTTGAGGCCAGCCTGAGCTACATGAAACTCTGCGTCTAAAAGAAAAATATATACAGCTTTGAATGAATTATGCTAAATTTCTCCTATGCATCTCTTTTTTCTTCTTTTGAGACAGTTTCATGTAGCTCAGGCTGTCATTGAATTCCTGAGCCTCCTGCCTCTGTCTCCGTGTTTGGCTACTATGTAGTTTTTTGTTTTGCTTTTTTAAATATGTATGAGTGGTTGTCTGCATGTATGTAAGTACCCCATGTATGTGCCTAGTGCCCTGGAAAACTTCCAGAAGGGGGCATCAGAACTCTGGAACTGGAGTTAATGATGGTTGTTAGCTGACATTCCTAGCTGGGTGCTAGGAATGGAACCCAGGTCCTCAGCAAAAGCAGCCAGTGCTTTTAACTGCTGAGCCATCTCTCTAGCCCTTACAGTATACTTTTTAAAAATAGGTTCCCACTTTGTACCCCCAGTTGGCCAGGAATGCACTATATAGACCTTGAACTTCCAGTGAGCTGTCTGCTTCTGCCTCCAGAGTGTGGACCACCACACCCAGCTACTATGTACTTTTATTTTTTTCTGTCTTTTTGAAGCAGGATCTCCTTGTAGCCCCAGCTGTCCTGGAACTCACTATGTAGACCAGGCTGGCCTTGAACTCACAGAGATCCACCTACCTCTGCCTCTCAAGTGTTGGGACTACAGGCGTGCACCACCACACCCGGCTTACTATGTACTTTTTTAAAACAGGAACTCCCTATGTAGGCAGGCTAGCCTCACTCCTACAGAGATCCACCTGCCTCTGCCTCCTGAGTACTGGGATTAAAGGCATGTGCCACCATACCTGGATACTACATCTTTTTTAAAAATATTTTTCATTATTTTTAGTTTATGTGTATGCATGTATTGCCTGCATGTAAGTAAGTGCACCCATGTTGTGCCTTGTCCATGGAAGTCAGAAGAGGGCATCAGATCCCCTGGAACTGGAGTTACAGACGATTGTTAGCCATCATGCGGGTATTGGGAATTGAACCTGGGTCCTCTGCAAGAGCAGCCAGTGCTCTTAACTGCTGATCCATCTCTCCAGCCCCTACTATGTACTTCTTAATAGCTATGTCATAACTGCTTCTCAAGAGTAAGTTTGTAGCTGGACCTGGTGGTGAGTTCCAGCTTGGGTCTTACATGACGGAACCACCTGGGTGAGCAGGCAAAACACTCATAAACATTTAAAAATTAAAAATAAGGGACTAGAGAGATGCCTCAGTGGTTAAGAACACTTGCTGTTCTTCCAGAGAACCCAGTTTCAATTCCCAGCACTCACATGGCTTTCAGTAACTCCTGTTCCAGGGGATCCAACACCCTCTCTGGTCTCCCAGCTTTTCAAGACATGGGTGCACTTACATACATGTAGGCAAAACACCCATATACATAAAAAAATAAAATATTAAAAATAGCCAGGCGTGGTGGCACACACCTTTAATCCCAGCACTGGAGAGGCAGAGGCAGTGGATCTCTGTGAGTTCGAGGTCAGCCTGGTCTACACAGTGAGTTCCAGGCCAGCTGGGGCTACTGGGAGACCCTGTCTCAAAAAGAACAAATTAATAATAATAATAATAATAATAATAATAATAAAATATTAAAACTAAATAAAAATAATTAACTTTTTAATTAAAAAAATTTAATGTGAGTTTATAGCTGGGAGCCTTAACATGCACATGTTATCCCAGTTCTTAGAGGGCTGAGACAGGATGTTTTCAAGTTTGCAGCCAGCTTGGACTAACTACATAGGGAGACCCTGGCTTATGAAAAAGGAGGTGGGGCCTGGAGATGTAGCTCAGTCCTAGAGCATTTGCCTGACATCAGTAAGGCCCTAGATTCAAATCTCAGTACTATCCATAAAAGAAAAAGTTTGGGGCTAGAGAGATGCCTCAGAGGTTAAGAACACTGGTTGTTCAGCACCCACACGGCAGCTAACAACTGTCCGTAACTCCAGTCCCAGGGCATCTGACAGCCTCTTCTGACCTCCAGGGGCATTGGACAACCCCGGGTGCACTTACCTGAATGCAGGCAATACACGCATTCAAATAAGGTTTAAAAAAAATTTTTTTTTAAGTTTAAATTTTAAAAAAGTTTGTTTCTGTTTCTTCTGATTTCTGAAACATTTTTCTTGGGGGCGGGGTTGTGTGTGTCTTTGAAAAGTAATGGTGTGGGTAATTCATTGAGAGGATGGAAAGAGCCCAAGAAAATTTTCTTATGGAATTGAAAGAAACATATAAAGTATTAATGTTTTAGAATCAAGGGGTTTGGAGCTTTTCTCAGACCAAGAATTACAAAGTTGTGAGGCTGAGGTAATTTTATGGAAGGAAGGAAGGGGAAGAGGAAAGAGGGAGGGACTGAGGGACGGATGGAGGGAGCAATAGATAACAGAGAGGCTAAGAGTTTAGAAAAGGCCATTTGCCCCTTCGCAACAGGGAAGGCGATGAGGAACCGAAAGGCCGCAGGGACCGAGGGCAGAAACCGTTACCCAAAGGGATGGGTGGTGGGCGTGGATTTCGTGGTACAAACACACTGTGCAGAGTTTCAGGTCATGGGCACCTAGAGGCGTCTGTGTTTGCATCTTTTCCTACCAAACGACGCAGGCCAAGAGTATACACAGCAGCAGGAGCAGGCTGCACGCGGGATGCAGCACAGACCCTGCATCCCTGAGGCCCAGGGCGCCTAGCGCGCACGTGGCTCCGGCTCTGCCTTCCAGCGGTAGGAAGAGGCCGTGGGGGAGGGGCGGATTTGGAGGGTAGAACGTCAGCCTTCTCAGGAAAATTCACGTACCGCTTTGGCTTACCTCCCTCCTCCCCTTTCCCGTCTGCCCAATCAGAATTGTGTTTGTTTAGACTCCAACCCCCCTCTTTCAGATCGGCCGCTCCCTGTTGTCCGCCATGAATCCAGAAGCCCGTCTGCAGCCTGCATCTGGTTGGTAGGATTTGCAAGGATGCCCCAGGAGTCAGAGGATGTCGTTAAGAGGGGCTGTGAGTGTGTGGGAAGGGGGAAAAGCTGGGAAGAAAAGCTGCCGCCCAAGGTCTCTGCCGTGAGAATTGAGCCTGGAATAACCCCAAGGACATAGTTTCATCCATTATGCTAGAACATCAGAAAGGGCTTAAGTCCAGTAGAACACATTTGGACCATCCTGCAGCTAACAGAGCCTTTGCTTTGGTCAAAGACAACATGACAATTTACATTTATCTTCTCTATTCTTAGTGAGTAAGAATTTTACAGATGAAAGAAACAGAGACTCCAGATTTGTCTTTCCATTTCATTATATATATATATATGTGTGTGTATGAGTGTATTGCCTACATGTATGTAAGTGTGCCCATGCCCTGCCATACCTGTGGAGGTCAGAAGAGGGCATGGGGTTCCCCTGGAACTGGAGTTATGGATGGTTGGTGCTGAGAATTGAACCCAAGTCCTCTGCAAGAGCAGCCAGTGCTCTTAACTGCTGAGCCATCTCTCTATGCCCCCCCTTTAAAAATTTTTTTAATTTCTATTTTATGTGTGTGAGTGTTTTGCCATATCTCCAGCCCCTCAATGTTACTTTTTAAGACAGACTCTTGCAGGACTGGAGAGATGCTCAGTAGTTAAGAGCACTGATTGCTTTTGCAGAGGATCCAGGTTCGATTCCCAGCACTCACACAGCAGCTAACAACCTTTCGTAACTCCAGTTCCAAGGGATTCAATGCCCTCTTCTAACCTCCGCATTGCATGGGTACACTTACATACATACAGGCAATTCACTCATACACATTAAATTAAAATAATAAAATAAAATATCTTTTTAAAAATGATACTTGTTGCCGGGCGTTGTGGGTGACC
>NW_008337140.1:18150-79938 GCF_000622305.1 Nannospalax galili | reverse complement strand
ATACATATATGTGTATGTATATAAATATCTGTGGCTTAGTGGCAGAACACTTGCCCAGCATCTCCAAGGGTGACACAGTTTTGGAAGGAAGTTAAGATTCAAATCTAGAACTACAAAGATTCAACATTCTTCACTTTATTCAATTGCCACAAAACAGTCATTAAGGACCTAAAACATCCTCAGGCCTGGCAGGCTGTGGTGGCACTCGCATTTAATCCCAGCACTGAAGAGGTAGGCTTAAGGTTTAAGGTTTCTTTTGCCTCACAGTTTCAGGGGAAGTCAGTCCATCATGGTGGGAAAGGCTTGGTGGTTTAGAGGGTCAGCTCTGGGTTGGTAGGAGTGTGTAGTGGAGGCACCTAACTTCTTGGCAAATCAGAAACCAAAGAACTTTGGCAGAAACCAGAAGCAGATACAAGTTTCAGGCACCATATGCTTTTGCTATCAAGGCTGTAAGTCCAAAAGGTTCCACAACTTTCCCAAACTACATCACCATCTAGGGACCAAATATTCAAACACAGGCATCTGAGGACGGCATTTCTTCTTTTTTTTAATTTAAAAAATTGCATTTAACCCCTGGCTGGAGGGGTCTTCCGGGGAGTATCTGGGCCTGGCTGATCCCGGCCCGCACCCTCTCTGGAGGGCCCTAGTGGGCTCTGAGCCCTCCGCCCTGGGGACCAAAAAAAAAAAAAAATTGCATTTAACAGCAGCGATGACATTCCACTGTTTGCACAAGTTAAACTGCTGATGGAGATGATTCAAATCAGAATCTGAGCCAACTAGGGAAAAAAACTACATTTGAGTGAGTGTGCATGTGTGTGCATGCCATGGCACACATGTGGAGGTCAGGGGACAACTTGCATGAGTCAGTTCTCTCCTTCCACCATCTGGATCCTAGGGATGGAACTCAGGTATTCCCATCTCAAACCAGTGAGGTTATTTTCTGGCATGATGCTGTCTGACCAGCATTACTACATACATAGTCTCCAGTTACGGTCTCTAGAACTTGAATATCACAATGATAATAATCACCTTTAATGAAGGATTTAGTAGAAAACAAATCCTATGTTAGGTTAGAGATTTAACCCTCAAACCAACACAGGATATATATTATCTTTATCATTTCACAAATGAGAGAAATGGAGGATGGAGTTCAGAAATGCTCATGGGTAAATGGCCTGATTTAGAGCTGGGATAGGAACCAGAATGTGTCTGATTTCACGGTCAACCTATACTGACTCACAGACTGAGAATGGAGCTCATAAGTATCAACATACAATGGATGAGACAAATCCAGTCCACCTTCAACAAAATCTGTGAATCTGCAACTAGGAAGACTTGGGAACACTCAGCCCCCTCAGAATGAATTAATTGGTACTAGCAAAATGTGCCCCAGGTAAATTTATACTTGACTGTCCTAAGAGCCCTACTGATAACTTAGGTTTTGTATTTTTTAATTATTTTATTTTATTAGTGTTTTTGAGACAGGGTCTCCCTGTAGCCCCATGTGGCCTGGAACTCGAAATGTAGACCAGGCTGGCCTTGAACTCACAGAGATCTGCCTGCCTCTGCCTCCCGAGTGCTGGGATTAAGGTGGGTGCCACCACACCCCTCAAATTTTTGTATTTTTGTAACACCTGTACAAACTGCTTTTAAGCCAGGTGTGGTGGAACACGACTTTCATCCCTGCCCTCAGGAAGCAGAGGCAGGCAGATCTCTAAAAGATGGAGTCCAACCTGGTCTCCACACTGAGTTCCATACCTGCTGGGGCTAAGTTTCAAAAAAAAAAATTTTTTTTTAAATAAATTTTTTAAAAAAAGGTATTTAGGGTCTGGTGAGATGGCTGTGTGAGGGCACTCACTGCCAAACCTGATGGCCTGAGTCCCATCCCTCGGATCCATGTGCTAGAAGGAGAGAACTGACTGACTCCTAAAAGTTGTCCTCTAACCTCCACATGTTGGGGGGTGGGTGGTAAGAGACAGAGAGAAAAAACAGCTAGGCATACACACACAATAAATGTAGTATTTTCTTTTTATTACATAATGGGATTTTAATATTTTATTTTTAATAATTTCTTACATGAATATTATATTTGCATCATTTTCACCCCTCCGAGTTCCCTTTCCAACTCCTCCCATGTCGCCCTCAATTTCTTGTCCTTTTATTATTGTTACATATATACATACATTTGTAAATATGAATATATATGTATATATAATGCACTGAGTCCATTTAGGGGTACTCATGTGTACATGTGTTTAGGGGTGACCACTTGATTTTTGTTTTTGTTTTTTGACAGGGTCTGCCTAGCCCCAACCTGCCTGGAACTCACTATGTAGACCAGGCTGGCCTCGATCTCAAAGAGATTCCTCTGCCTCTGCCTCCCAAGTGCTGGGATTAAAGGCATGCACAACTATACCTGGTGTGAGCTGCCCACTTGGGATTAGATAACCTATCTGGGAGCTAGTCCTTGGAGAAAAGAGATTCTCCCTTCCTCAACATCCATTTATTGCCTACAGCTCTTCATCTGTCTACCTCGACATGTCAACTGGTTTTCTCATAATACATATCTTGTTAGGCTATTATACTGTGGAAATTTCATGGGTGCAACTTCCTCATCATGTCTAGAATGCATTATCTACCAGCAGGCATCTTGTTCCTCTGGTTCTAGCAGTCTTTCCACTCCCTCTTCCTCCATGTTCCCTGAGCCTTAGGTGTACAGGTTGCATTGTAGATGTCAATTAGGGCTAGACACCCCACAGTCACTTATTCTCTGCGTTTTGACCTTTAGTAGAACTTTTTGATAGTCTCTGTTACAAGAAGCTTCTTTGATGAGTGGTGAGAGCTACACCTGCCTATGAATATAAGGATGTGTACTTAGAATACAGTAAGAAATTACATTGATCTAGGAAACTGGCAGTACTAGGTTCCTCTTTAGGGTCTATGACCTCTTCAAGCATGTGTACTTGACTATGTTTACAGTACCATGCATAGATTCCTTCCTAATAAGCAGGCCTTAAGTCCAATTAGACAGCTGTTGATTATCCCTAAGATAAAAGTGTCACTATTGCACCAACAGAGATATTTTACTGGGCTGGTCATTGTTGTGCCTTTACAGCTGGACAGGACCATTGACTGGTTTTCTCTCTTGGCAACATGCATAGCATCTTCTGGTACTATGAGAGCTAGTCTTCAGGGGAGAAGCTTCCAGGTCAGTTCCAGCTCAATTTCTCCAAGTCCTGTGATGTCTTCAGCAATAGGGTCTTATCTTTAAAAAATGGGAAACAGCTAGGTGTGGTGGTGCACGCTTTCAATCCCAGTACTTGAGAGGCAGAGGCAGGTGGGTCTCTGATTTCCAGGCCAGCCTGGTCTACATAGTGAGTTCCAGGTCAGCTGGGGCTACAGGGAGACCCTGTTTCAAAAAAAAAAAAGGGAAAGAGCTACAGCCTCCATTATTTTAGGAGTCTCTTGGACTACTCTGACAACTCAAAAGGAGGTGTTTCCCTTGCCTGGCACTGTGATTTTTGTTATATAGCCTTCAGTCATACACATATACTCACATATATATTACATGTGTACTTTTTTTGGTCTTTTTGAAACAAGGTTTCCCTGCAGCCCCAGCTTTCCCCGAACTTACTATGTAGACCAGGCTGGCCTTGAATTCACAGAGCTCTGCCCGCCCCTGCCTCCTAAGTGCTGGGACTACAGGCATGTGCCACCCCACCCGGCTATATGTATACTTTTCAATAGGTTCATGAAATAATATATTTCCCTTTGGTTTTTCACATGCCTAAGTCTTATCTCTCTTTTCTCACTCTTTCCCTGCATAGGCCCTCCTCCCCATCTCCAGATAAAAGTATCACCCACTCCCCCCCATTTCCTCCTTAATAGTGCCTATGTCCTACTATCCCCTCTCTTGAGTTCCTTCTTCCTTTGTCTACCCCATGGTTCCTTTCTATTTTTCTGCCTCCTGTGGTTATTGCAAGATTACTCACATCTAAAGAGTTGGAGTTAAGACCTGCAAATGAGGGAGAACATGCATGCTTGTTTTACTGAGTCTGGGATACTATACTCAGTATAACAGTTCCCAGTTCTGTCCATTTACCAGGCTGGCCCAGAATAGGAGCCTAAATAGGGAAGTTTTTAAAATTATGTGTTTATATGTGTGAGTATGTGCACATGAGTATAGATGACTTCAAAGGACAAAGGCATTGGATCTCCCTGGAGCTGGAGCCACCTGATGTGGGTGCTGGGAACTAAATTCAGGTCCTCAGGAACAGCAGTATGTACTCTTAACCACTGAGCCATAAATAAGGGATTAAAAAAAAAAAAGATTTTCTGAGTGTGGTGGCACATGCCTTTAGTCCCAGCACTCGGGAGGCAGAGGCAGGCAGATCTTTGTGAGTTCAAGGCCAGCCTGGTCTACTTAGTGAGTTCCAGGACAGCTGGGGCTGCAAGGAGACCCTGTCTCAAAAAGACCAAAAAAAAAAAAAAAATTTATATTTTTTGTGTGTGTTTTGCCTGTATGTATGTACACCACGTGTATGCCTTGTGTCCATGGAGGCCAGAGGAGGGGACTGGGTCCCCTGGAACTGGAATTATAGTTGTGAGCTGCCATGTTGTCCTCATGTGCTTTTTAACTGTTGAACTATCTCTCCAACCCCAATCTAGGTATACTTACATAAATGCTGGCAATGCATTCATACAAATAAAATTTAAATATAAAATATTTTTTAAAAAATTTAAAAATATTTTAAAAGGGATGAAGATATGTCTCAGTGGTTAAGGGTACATAATGTTCTTGCAGAAGACCCAAGTTTGGTTCTCAGCATCCATATCAGGTTGCTCACAATTACTTGACTCCAGCTCCAGGTGATTTGATGACCTTTTCTGGCTTCTGTGGACACATCTGTAGTATACACTCCCATAGATACACACTTATGTAAAAAAAAACAAAAAAAAAACACTATGAGCCTGGCATGGTGCTCACGCCTTTAATCCCAGCACTCGGGAGGCAGAGACGTGCAGATCTCTGTGAGACTGAGGCCAGCCTGGTCTACATAGTGAGTTCCAGGCAAGCTGGGGCTGCAGGGAGATCCTGTCTCTAAAAGACAAAATTAAGTAATTAATTATTTTTAAAAGTATTTTATTTATTATTATTATTATTATTATTATTATTTTGGTCTTTTTGAGACAGGGTCTCCCTGTAGCTCCAGCTGGCATGGAACTCACTCTGTAGGCCACACTGGACTTGAACTCAGAGAGATCCACCTGCCTCTGCCTCTGAGTGCTGGCATTAAAGGCGTGCGCCACCATGCCCAGCTCTAATGTTTTCTTATGGCAAAAATTCATACATACAGACTCTGCCTCTGAGTTGTCTTCTTCCATTTAGTAATTCTTTATACTCTAGCTTTTTTTTTCACCTTTAAAAATCAGTCTAAGCAATAAATTTAAGAGCAGTTGAAGTGTGATCCATGCTTTTAAGATGAAAGTAACTACAGAAAAGACTGGAAGGACATTTAGGTCACTGTGGGGGTAACAGATCGCTCAGACCACTCATCTTGATCATTCCAAGTACGCTAAGGAAGACCACTTCCCCCACCCACCTCAAAGAACTCTATCCATATAGAAATAATGAAATAAATGTGCTGCAAACAGTATGTTATCCCTAGAGAAAGGAAAGCAGCAAGAGGCAGCTGCTCACCCAGTGTTTGTGTTATTAAGAATGGCGTCTACATACCGATAAGAGCTGCTGGAAAATGTGACCCAAGCACTGAAATCAACCCTTTCAGAAAGATCTGTGGCTTGGAGGTTCAGTAACAAAGGAGTAATGGAGGGTGTGGAGCTGCCTGTTTTCTAAGGTGATGACAGATGTGGCACGGCCACTGAGACACCTAGTGGTGAGGATCTTCACTGCACCTTTAGAGTTTGCCACTTGAACCCATGCTGGAACCACTTCCTGAAGGGTGGTGCAGAGAGGTAAGTTTGAGAGCTTAGATCCTCTCCTTGCCTCCTCCCTTTTCTGTCCCCAAACCAAATAATTTCAGGTCTCTTTTGGGTGAATGGTACTCCAGGGACAAATGCTGATATACCCAAAAATGAGTGGCCTGAGGAAAGCTGGAAGTGAGAATCACGAAGCTAAATTAATACGCGCGGACCAATGTTATGGTTTCTCAAGGCCTCACTCGGGTTCAATTGAAGACGTAAATTTAGTCAATTCAATTAATGTTCATTAGGGAGCAGCAATATGATTCATCGAGTATATTATCTCCATCCCCTATCCTTCCAGGCCTCATAAAAACTCAAACCAGAGGATAACTATAATTTCATTTATTGTAATTACAGTGTTTGAATTGTAGGATCACCCACATTCAGAGTACTACAAGGTGAAGATTGTTGCCTGTGCTGTTCAAGCAGGATAATTTACCATACACTTGAACTGCAGAGTTGTGTTTAATATCTGAAATTAATCATTTATGTCTGGGGACATCCATCAGTGGTTTGGAAAAGGAAAGTTAATGGATTCATTCATTCATTCATTCATTCAAATACACATTGACTATCCCACTATTGGGCTCTGGGATTTTTGTGGTTGAAAGAGAAGTTCAGAGCCCAGTGCAGTGACTCACACCTGTAATCCTAGCGTTTAAGAGGCTGAAGCCAGGAGATTGCCAAGGATTGATTGAATGCCAGCCTGGCAACAGAGTGAGAGATCCTTTCTCAAAAAAGTGGGAGGGCGGGGGTAACAGCTCAGAGAGTGGGGGAACCTGCCACAAAGCCTGACAACTTGAGTTTGATCCCCGGAACTCACATGGTAGAAGGAGAAAATTGACTCCCACAAGTTGTCCTCTGACTCCACAAGCATGCCAGGGCATATGCATAAATGATCAAGTGATTTCACACACACACACACACACACACACACACACACAAATAGAAAAAAATATTTAAAATTCTCAAAAACAGACAAAAAGTACCAGAAAGAAGCATCGTTACTGCCCTCATGATATGTGCACAGTTTATCAAGTTTCTACCACAAAGTGGGATGACAGTTAGAATCTAAATACAGGTTGGGCGTATGCCTCTAATCCTAGGTCATGGAAGGCAGAGGCAAGAAGCTGGTGGCTATGACATACTGTGCCCACTCCTACTTTGGTAGTGCTTGTTTGTGTATGATATTTGGACCATCTGGAAGAGGGTGACAGTTTCAGGAAGAGGAAAGAGAAGAGAAATCTTGAGTGTCTCAAGGGGAGGAAGTGAGCTGAAGGAGAGCAGGGAAGGCCTGATTGTGTCACTGGTACATACCCAAACATGGCTGCTGTTCTTTAATAGGAACATCTGGTGGAACTCCACGATGGCAATGGTGTCTGAGCTGGCCCACAACCATGTTGATGATACAGCTAGCTTGTATGGGCTGGTGGACCTATGCTGTGATGTTGTGCTAGGTTTTCTGGAACACATGGCTAGACAGCTTGTCTACAAGCAGTTCCCCACTGTCTTTCACCTCACATAAGGCATGACTTGTCAATGTGAAATGCACAAATATCAGATAAGTAGTAGTAACATTGATTGAAGCTGGGTCTAGTTTGGTATGTCTCATTCTGAGGTGTCACTCAGCCTTGTTGAAACTCAAGGGACTGGCACAATCTAATCTGAATATTTTCTAGTCAGCAAAATAAAGATGCTTTCAAGGGCTGGAGAGATGGCTCGGCGGTTAAGAACACTGGCTGTTCTTGCAGAAGACCCAGGTTTGAATTGCAGCACCCACATGGCAGGTAACAACTGTGACTCCAGTTCCAGGGGATCCGACAGCCTCTTCTGTCCTTCCGTGGGCATTGTACAACATACCTGTAAAAAAGACAGTTAGAAGGAGAAAAACCTCAAGCCACCACAAAACAAAACCCACCACCAAACTGCTCTGGCTCATATGGCAGGTCCCCAGTGGGCTTTTTTTTTATTAGCTGAAAGTTCACTATACTCTGTCTAGGGGCCAAAGAAAACAGGCAGTGTCCTGCCCCTGGGGAACAAGGCCTGTGGCAGAAACAGGCCTTTGATCAGCCCATGGAGCTGTGATGCATGGAGAATAGCAGGCTGGACTCTGCAGTTGCTCAGAGGCAAGCGAGGGTTGCCCTCATACGTGGAGCATCCTTCTGGACTGTTGGTGCCTGAGTGCTGCCAGGCAGCTTAAACATCGCTCTCATTGCAACACTCCGTATTAACTACTCTGACGAAGGTGCCGAAGAGCCAGCTGATGGAGACAAAAGCATGGTCACTTAAGACACAGGGCAAGGGCTGGAGAGATGGCTCGGCGGTTAAGAACACTGGCTGTTCTTGCAGAAGACCCAGGTTTGAATTGCAGCACCCACATGGCAGGTAACAACTGTGACTCCAGTTCCAGGGGATCCGACAGCCTCTTCTGTCCTTCCGTGGGCATTGTACAACACAGGTGCACTTACCTACATGCGGGCAATACATTCATGCACAGAAAATAAAAATAATAAAACAATAAAGATGTTTTCAATTTGTTTTTGAGATGTGGTCTCATAGCCACACTAGATTCGAATATACAATGTAGTTGACCCTGAACTTCTGGTCTTCTTGCATCCACCTCCTGAGTACTGAGATCACAGGTGTGTGCCACCACGACAGGTTTCAGGCAGTGGTAGGGTCTCAACCATGCATGCTAGGCAAGCACAACTAAGTCACATCCCCAGTCCCAAATAAAGTTTTGTGTTTTTTTTTTTTTTAAATTACCCTCATGCTTCTGGGGATGGTGGCATGCACCTTGATGTTTTTTCTTTGAAACAAGGTCTTGTCATGTATCCCAGGTTGGCCTTGCACCTGTAGCGATCCTTTGTTTCCTGAGTGCTGGGATTACAAGCATGGGCCACCATTCCCAGCTCATTCCTTTAATATGTTGTTAAATCCAAAGATTAACACTTTCATCTAAAGCATACTACAAACTTCCTAGACTATACTAAGTAGATGTTTCCTACTCACCATCATCTGTCTTCTGGGCTACCACACTCAGTGACTTCAGAGATCTGTGACTTTGTTTTTTTGTAATACCTGGTGTTTACTGAGTACTAGAAAGTACTAACCACTTTACATAGTCCTCAATACTAAAGTGCTGTACTGTGTTACAGACCATCAAAAAAGTGAAGGATCTGAAGTTGGTGTGGTGGTACACACTCAAAATCCCAGCCCTTAAGACACTGAGCAGGATGGCTCTGAGTTCAAAGCTATCTTGGGATACACAGCAAAATCCTAGCTAGCTAACTAACTAACTAACTAACTAACTAACTAACTAACTAAATAAATAAATAAATAAATAAATAAATAAGAAGGACTCTGGGACATCCTGCAGACTCTCTGGTATGCTTTCATTCATTCAGGAAATACTAAGTATCTTTGTGCTAGTGTCTGTGTGAGGGGCCAGAGATAAAGCCTTGAAGAACTCAGAGTCCCAATTTAATGGGGCAGACACACAATAGAGCAGTGTAGAAACATAGTGGAACCAATTTCAAATGTTTTTCAAAGATGAAGGCTAGGGCTGCTCCGAGATGGTAATAGAGCATATGCAAGACCCTGAGCTCAATTTCAACTACCAGAAGAAAAAAAAAAAAAAAGATGAATGCAAATTGTAGAAGTCTGTCCATTTCATCATGTACCAGTTACAGGGGGTGTAACAGAGGGGAGGTCTAGTTGTGATACAGAGGGCCTTGTGGAGGTAACTTTCAAGCTGAGGTGGAAGAAAGGGAGATAGTTTTACAAAAGGTGAGGGGAGGAGTACTCCAGGCTGAGTCAAGAGTAAGTACAAATAGCTCCAAGCATGCATGCAGCTAGGGCTGCAGTGTGGGATTAGCTCCACAGTAGATTGCAGGTGCAGGAGTCCTGGGTCAGCCCCCCAGCAGCACACAAAATCATGCAGATGAAGCCCCTTGATAATGCTTGAGAATGGTTGGAGTTTAGGCTGAAGGATGTGAGGAGCTACAGTGTAGAGAGGGGGAATGTGGGAAGTAGTGGTTCAGCTTGTAATTGCAGCACTTGGGAGGTGGGGCAAGGCAGGATTGCCTGTCTGATGGCAGCCTGGGCTATGACATCATGCTGAGTCCCAGGCAAGCCTGAGCTGCAGCATATGATTCAGTAACAGAAAGCAGACAAATTCGAACAAATAAAGAAACCAAAACTGAAAGGAAGAAAGGGAGGGAGATTTAAATAAGGGAGGGAAGGGAGAGTAGAGATGTAAATCAAGTCAGGCTTTGAAAATGTTTCGTAGGTGTATATGGTTTTGTTGTGTTTTGTTTGAGACAGTGTCTCCCTATAGCCACAGCTGGCCTGAAACTTGATAGTAGACTAGGCTGGCCTCGATCTCACAGAGATCCACCTGTCTCTACCTCCTGAGTACTGGTTCTAAAGGCATGTACCACCACACCTGGCAGGTGTATGTATTTTTCAGGTAAAGTTTGAGGTGGTTTTTTTTTTGGTCTTTTTGAGACAGGGTCTCCCTGTAGCCTGAGCTGTCCTGGAACTTCCTATGTAGACCAGGCTGGCCTTGAACACACAGAGATCCTCCTGCCTCTGCCTCCCAAGTGCTGGGATTAAAGGCGTGCACCACCACACCTGGCAGAAGTTTGAGTTTTTATTTTTTTATGTGTATGAGGGTTTTGTTTTTTTTAAACATCTAAAAACTTTTATTATTTTTATTTTATGTGTATGCGTGTATTGCCTGCATGTAGGTAAGTGCACCCATGTCGTGCAAGGCCCTCGGAGGTCAGAAGAGGCTGTCAGATCCCCTGGGACTGGAGTTACGGACAGTTGTGAGCTGCCATGTGGGTGCTGGGATTCGAACTCGGGTCTTCTGCAAGAACCAGTGTTCTGTTGAGCCATCTCTCTGACCCTGGTTTTGTTTTTTTTTTTTTTGAGACAGGGTCTCACTATGTAACCCTGGCTGGCCTAGAACTTGCTATGGAGAACAGGCTGGCCTTGAACTTACAGAGCTCTACCTGCTTCTGTCTCCCTAGTTGTTAGGATTAAAGGCATGTGCCATCACATTGGCTCATATAAGAGTGTTTTAACTGTATGTATGTAAGTGTACCACATGCATACAGAGCCATCGGAAGTCAGAAGAGGGTTTGGATCCCCTAGAACTGGGGTTAAAGATGGTTTTGAGCCTCCATGTGGGTGTTGGGAACAGAACCTGGGTCCTCTGTAAGACTAGCAAGTGCTCTTAACCACTGAGCCATCGCTCCAGCCCTTAACTTCTCTACATAAACAGTTCTTATTCGGGGGCTGGAGAGATGATTCAGCAGAGTACTGTCTAACTGGGTGTGGTGGTGCACGCCTTTAATCCCAGCACTCAGGAGGCAGAGGCAGGTGAATCTCTGGGAGAGCGAGGCCAGCCTGGTCTACATAGTAAGTTCCAGGGTAGCTGAGGCTATAGGGAGACCCTGTCTCAAAAAACAAACAAACAACAACAACGAAAAAAACCCAAAAACAAGAGCACTATCTGCTCTTCCCAAGGACCCTGGTTCGATTCCCAGCACCCACATGGCAGCTAACAACTGCCTGTAACTCCAGTCCCAGGGGATCTTACACCCTCTTCTTGCCTCTGTGAGCATTGCACAACACAGGTACATACACATATTCAGGCAAAACACTCATATGTATACAAGTTTTTTAAAAAATAAAAAATATTTATTTTAAGTTCTTATGGGCTGGAGAGATAGCTCAGAGGTTAAGAGTACTTGCTGCTCTTGTAGAGAACCAGAGTTCAATTCCCAACACCCACCCACATGGTGGCTAACAACCATCTGTTAACTCTAGCTCCAGGGGATCTGTTGCGTCTATGGGCACTGCATGACATCAGTGTACTTACATACATGCAGGCAAAACACTCATACATGAAGTAAAACTAATTGGTCTTTTTTTGAGACAGGGTCTCCCTGTAGCCCTAGCTGGCCTGGAACTCACTATGTAGACCAGACAGGCCTTGAACTCAGAGATCTGCCTGCCTCTGCCTCCTGAGTGATGGGATTAAAGGTATGTGGCATTGTGCCCAGCATTAAAATTTACTTTTTAAAAGTGTTATAAAGAATCCAGCATGGGGGGGCTGGAGAGATGGCTCAGCGGTTAAGAGCATTGACTTCTCTTGCAGAGGACCCAGATTTGATTCCCAGCACCTACATGCAAGCTATGAATCATCCTTAACTCCAGTTCCAGAGGAATCCAAAGCCCTCTTCTGACCTCCACAGCATTGCATGACACGGGTGCACTCACATACATGCAGGCAATACACTCATACACATGAAATAAAAATAAAAATTTTTTTTTTGGTCTTTTTGAGACAGGGTCTCCCTGTAGCCCCAGCTGTCCTGGAACTATGTAGACGAGGCTGACCTTGAACTCACAGAGATCCGCCTACCTCTGCCTCCCAAGTGCTGGGATTAAAGGCGTACAGCATCATGCCCGGCTGTAAATAAAATATTCTTTAAGAAATCCAGCATGGTGGCTCACTTGAGAGGCAAAGGTAGGTGAATCTCTGTGAGACTGAGTCCAGCCTGGTCTACATAGCGAGTTCCAGGCCAGTTGGGGTTTCAGGGAGACTCCAGATCAAAAAGACAAAAAGTTCCTATAAGGGGAATGAATCTTAGGCTTATTTTTCCCTAGGATTTTGGTTTTCTAAAATATTTTGTTATTTTTATTTTTGTGTATGAGTGTATTGCCTGCAATGTATATAAGTGTACCTGCATCATGCAATACTTGTGGAGGTCAAAAGAGGGCATTGGATTCCCCTGGAACTGGAGTTAGATGGTTAACTGCCATGTGGGTGTGGGAATTGAACCTGGATCCTCTGCAAAAGTAGCCAGTGTTCTTAACCGCTGAGCCATCTCTCCAGCTTCAGTACCACCAGGATTTTGTTTTGAAGAATTTATTGGTACTATTTATTTTGCTGGAGGATTTCCAGGGAATGATGGTCAATACAGTCAAAAGCCCCAGGTTGGACATATGAAATCTGAGCCCAACTAAGCCTCCAAAATTGGATATCTGAGTTGAAAATTCAGAAGAAAGATCTACTCTGGATCTTGAACTTGGAGATTTTCAAGTTAGATAATATTTGAAGCCCCCACCCCCAGTGCCATGCCATGAATTGAGGCTCTTGTACACACTAGGCAAGGACCTTACCACTGAGATACATTCCCAGCCCTGAAGTCATGAATAGATGATGTAGGCCAAGAGAAAACATGGTTAAAGAACGGCCAGACAGAAGAATGGTGACTTCAAGGCCATAAACTTGAGGTGGTAGTCCAAGTCTGTAATCTAAAATTTGAAAGATGGAGATGGGAGGATCAGAACAGAAGTTCAAGATCATTCTCAGCTACCTAGGAAATTCAAAACCAGCTTGGGTTAGAGACCCAGTCTCATTTATAAAAAAAAAAAAAAAAAAAAAAAAAAAAAAAAAAAAAGCTCAGTCAGTAAAATGCTTACTATGCAAAGAGGCTCTGAGTTTGATCCAGCATTCATGTAAATGGCAGGACACAGTGCTAGTAATCCTAGCACTGAGGAGGCAGAGACAGGTGGATCCCTGGGGCTCTGTGGTCAATCTTTCCTGATCAACAAGCCTCAATTTCCAGTGAGAGAGAGACCTGCCTCAAAATAAAGTGGATGGCTCCCTAGGAATGAAACCTGAGGTTAACCTTTGTCTTCCAACATAAGGGCTCACACATGCACTCACACCCACATGAACACAAAGACACACACACAAATTCAAAGTCTACCTTGGCTACTGAATGAGTTCAAGGCTAGCCTAGGCAACAGAGATTCTAGCTCAAAATGAAAAATAGTGCCGGTGAGGCACCTCACAGCTTGCTGTGCAAGCCCGATGATCTGAGTTTGATCCCCAGAATCCATGCAAAGGTGAAAGAAGAGAAGCAACTCTACAAAGTTGTACATTTGTGGCAACCATGCACCTCTCTTCACACCACATACACACACAATAATGAAAAATATTTTTAGGGAGGCTGGAGAGATGGCTCAGTGGTTAGGAACACTTACTGGTCCTCCCAGAGGACCCAGGTTTAGTTGGCAGCATTCACAACAGTCTGAGACTCCAGTTCCAGGGAATCTAATGTCCTCTTCTGGCCCCTGCAGGCATCAGACATGCGCGTGGTATGTGTAACATGCAAATGGTGCATGTAACTGCAGGAAAAACACACATAAAAAATCAAAATCTTAGCACTTGGGAGGCAGAGCCTAGCCTGGTCTACATAGTGAGGTCAGGTCAGCTGGGACTACAGGGAGACCCTGTCTCAAAATGACAAAAAAAAAAAAAATCGAAATCTTTTTTTACAAAGTTAAAAAATAATTAAACAATGCTGGGCGTGGTGGTGCACGTCCTTGATCCCGGCACTCTGGAGGCAGAGGCAGACGGATCTCTGTGGGATTGAAGCCAGCCTGGTCCACATAACAAGTTCCAGGGCAGAAGGGGCTACAGCTACAGGAAAATCCTGTTCCAAACAAAACAAAACAAAAAATAAAAAATAAACCATAACATTTAGAGTCATACAAAGGAAGACAGGGAATGAATATAAACAGTGAGGCGGGAAGAAAATCAAGAGTGCAGTGTCACACAAGGCCATGGGAGTATCCCCAGAAAGAGAGTGCCATCTGTGCTGGACACTGCTGATAGGTAAAAAGACAAATACAGAGAGGTATTTACTGGATTTGTCAACACAGGGACTGAGTATCCTTGGCAACAGTTTAGGAGGTGTGTGGCTAGAGTAGAAATGGAGTCCTTGAATAAAAACAACTTGATTTAAAAGCTTTTTTATGAGCTGGATGTGGTGGCACACACCTATAACTCCAGCACTTGATAGGTGTAGGATTAGGAATTTAAGACCACCCTTGGCTACAAAGCAGGCTCCAGGCCAGCCTGGGCTACATGATACTCTTAAAAGAACAAAAATAGAGGGCTAGGGAGATGACTCAGTGGGTGAAGGTGCTTGCTGCCCAAGCCTGACTGACATATGGTGGAAGAAAAGAGCTAACTCTGACCTGTGTGTGTAGAAGCATGCGCTCACCCACATTCACACCCATACCACCCAAGCAAACAAATTAAAAAAATAAAAATAGGGCTGGAGAAATGGCTCAAGTTCAAGTTCAGTTCCCAGCACCCACATCAGGTGGCTCATAACCACCTATAACTCCAGCTCCTAGCACCCATGTCACGTGGCTCCTAGCTGCCTATAACTCCAGCTCTGGGGTATCTGATGGCCTCTTCTGATCTCTGCAGGCACCTACACAAACATGGCATTCATTCAAATTGACACACACAGATCACATACATGTAAGTGAAAATGATAAAAATAAGCCGGCCGTGGTGGTGCACTCCTTTAATCCCAGCACTTGGGAGGCAGAGGCAGGCAGATCTCTGTGAGTTCAAGGCCAGCCTGGTCTACATAGTGAGTTCCAGGACAGCTGGGGCTGCAGGGAGACCCTGTCTCAAAAAGACCAAAAAAAAAGAAAAAAAAATTACAAAAGCCAGGCATGGTGTTGCACTCCTTTAATCCCGGCAGAAGCAGATGGATCCCTGTGAGTTCCGGGCCAGCTGGGGCTACAGGGAGACCCTGTCTCTAAAAGATCCCCCCCAAATTTTTTAAAATTAAATTAATTAACTAATTTATTTTGGATTTTTTGAGAAAGGGTCTCCCTACAGCTCCAGCTGGCCTGGAACTCACTATGTAGACCGGGCAGGCCTTGAACTCACAGAGATCAACCTGCCTCTGCCTCCCAAGTGCTGGTACTACAGGCATGTGCCACCACGCCCGTTTTTTTTTTAAGTTTAAAGAAGCCAAAACAAAGCAGAATTTAATTCAAAAGCTTCAAGATCTGTGAAAGAAGCTGAATTGTTGGAGTCAACTAGAGTGTAGGTTTTACCAGGTTAGTGTGATAGAGAAAAACAAGGACTTAATATTTATAGGAAATTATAATATCTAAAACACAAGACAAATTAATTATGAATATAAGAAGGCAATGCAACAGCCAGGCCATCGATGTGATGCAGAGCCTATAGTTCTAGCCTGCAGGAGGTGGAAGCAGGAGGATCAAGAGTTCAAGGTCAGCCTGGGCTACAGGAGATTGTCTTAAAAAGCCGAGACTGGCCAGGCGTGGTGGCGCTCGCCTTTAATCCCAGCACTCGGGAGGCAGAGGCAGGTGGATCTCTGTGAGTTCAAGGCCAGCTTGGTCTACATAGTGAGTTCCAGGCCACCTAGGGCTACACGGAGACCCTATCTCAAAAAAAGACCGAAAAAAAAAAAAACCCAAATTTTAGGAGAGATGATGGCTCAGCAGTTAAGAACACTGGTCGTTCTTGCAGAAGACCTGGGTTTGAATCCCACCCCCCAAATGACAGCTAACAACTGTCTGAAACTCCAGTCCCAGGGGATCCAACAACATCGTCTGTCTTCCATGGACATTGCAAGAAATGGGTGCACTTACCAATATTAAAAAAAAAAAAAGCCGAGACTGGAAACGGGGAGGCTGGAGAGATGGTTCAGCAGTTAAGAGCACTGGCTGTTGGAGCAGAAGACCTGGGTTCGATTACCACCACCCACATGGCAGCTAACAACTGTCCATAACTCCAGTTATAGGTGATCCAATACCCTTTTCTGATCTCTGTGGGCATTGGCATGACAGGAGTACACTTACATACAAGCAGGGAAAACATACACATAAAATAAAAATATTTTAAAAGAGAAATAAAAATATGAAAAAACATTAAAAAGTATATTTAATGGTTTGGAGGTTTTGATGAGTTCAAATATCAGGAAGCTATGAAAAATGACGAGAGATTTTAGAGATGGTGGAGTTACTGGCAATATCAAACACAAGGATGACAATCGCATGGAGAATGGAAGAGTACAAAGCTAAAATGGCATAAAAAGGAAAGAGTGCTAGAAGTAGGAAGCAAGGAGCTGAGGAGGTGGTGGGTCATCGACATGGATGTTGAAAGATTAGCAGAGGTTGAGATGGCCAGGAGGATGAGTTAATACTGAACAATGGTCTATACCAAAGGTTTTTAGAAGACAGTAACTAAGGGGAACATTAAGGATATGGCACAGGCCTGTAGTCCCAGCCCTGGGAGGCAGAGGCAGGCAGATCTCTGTGAGTTCACAGCCAGCCTGGTCTACAGAGTGAGTTCCAGGCCAGCTGAGGCTTCAGGGAGACCCTGTCTTAAAAAGACGAAAAGAAAAAAAAAGATATGGCTAGTGAATGTTAAAGAAGGGGTTGGGGAAGATGCTCAGTGGTAGAGAACTTGCCTACTTTCAGTTCTGAGGAGCAGGGGAACATTGGGGATTTTAAAAATTACATTTATTTACTTAGTCTGCATGTATAGTTCTCAGAGGACCATTCAATTTCCAGAAACTGGTTTTCTTCTTCCACCGTGTATGTCACAGGGATCAAACTCAGATCATCAGACTTGGTGGTAGGTACCTTTATCCAGTGAGCTATTTTGTTGGTCCAATAATGGTGATTTTGAAGGAAAATGGATGCTACCAATTGGCTGATTTTATATTGAGCCAGGTGTGGTGGTGCACACCTTTGTTCCCAGCACTCAGGAGGCAGAGGCAGGCAGATTTCTGAATTCAAGGCCATCCTCATCTACATAGTGAGTTTCAGGTCAGCTGAAGCAACAGGGAGACCAAAGAAGAAAAAGATACTAATCAATCTTATTAAAAGACAGGATCTCAATATATAGGCCCCGGATGGTCTTACACTATATAAACCAGGTGGCTTTTCTGCCTGTCAACTGCTGGGATTACAGCACACCCAGCCTACTCTAATATTGTAGCCCCTCCACCTCTATTTTCTGAGACAGGGTCTCACAATGTAGCCATGGCTGGCCTGGAACTCACTACTTTTAGGCCAGGCTGGCCCCAAGTCCATAAAGATCAGCCTGTTCTGCCGCCTAAACTTCGGACGATAGGAGTGAGCTATACTGCCTAAAATGGCAATTTTCTCTTTTTTTTTTTTTTTTCGAGACAGGGTCTCTCTGTAGCCCCAGCTGGCCTGGAATGTAGACCAGGCTGGCCTCCAACTCACAGAGATTCGCCTGCCTCTGCCTCCCGAGTGCTGGGATTAAAGGCCTGTGCCACCATGCCCGGCTAAAATGGTAATTTTTTAAATCCCTTAATCTGTTCATGAAGTGTCAAGTGGAAGGGATCAAAAAACATTATCGTATTACATTCTCCCATGACTTGTGTTCTTACTTCTTTATACGCTCAAGCAGGCATATCCTCCTCCCTAACCCCCTTCCTGGAGACTGAACTCAGGCCCTTCTGTACGCTAGGGAAGCCACAACTCCAAAGGCCGTTTTCCTTTGAACAGATTGCACCCACTCGAGTCTAATGGCAAAGTTTATACTGCCATAACAAACTTGTGTTCCCACAGGCTGTTTTGTCTGTTTCTTTGACAAAATTTCATGTAGTCTAAGCTTGCTTTGAACTTACTAGGTAGGTAGCAAGGGGGAACTACTTTCTTCACCTTCCAGGTGGGTCACCCACATTAACTGCCTAGGTAGTTTCAGCAAAATAAAGTCCGTGTGTGTAAACTTGGTGAGATTTTTCCATAATTTTATTGGGCTAGCACGAAGAGGAGTGGATAGCAGGAGCTCAATTTTTAATTCTGAACTCGAGAATATCTGTTTTGCTGGGCAATAGCAAACGGCTCCTAGAGGCAATGAAGGTTGAAAAAGAGCCCTCTACTCCTCTTGGAGCTATAGGGCCCTGGTTATCTGCGTTCACGGGAAAATAGCCTGGCATGCCCATTCAAATTTGTTCCAACCAATCACAGAGGCCTACAGCCAACTCTTTCTCCGGTGATTGGTCAAAAGGTAACGACAGTCCCTCCCTGCCTCCCGCCTCTTACCTGGTAACCAATAGCGAAGAATTAAGCTTCGTAAGTTAGTGTCACGAAGTACTGAACTTGCGATTGGTTAGAGGAGGTGTCGATCAAGTGGGAGGCGGGACAGGTGAAGCTGGCGTATATAAGAAGAGGACAAAGGCGGCCCGCCGCCTGTGTCATCCGCCATTTTGTGCAAGGCAAAGTGGCCTCCACGTTTCCCGAGCGTCTTCTCCGCTTCTGCCTCGACCGCCCCTTGACTACAGAAATGTCTCGGGATCGGTTCCGGAGTCGCGGCGGCGGCGGTGGCGGCTTTCACCGGCGTGGAGGAGGTGGCGGCCGCGGCGGCCTCCATGACTTCCGCTCTCCGCCGCCCGGCATGGGCCTCAATCAGAACCGCGGCCCCATGGGCCCGGGCCCTGGCGGTCCGAAGCCCCCGATCCCGCCACCGCCTCCACACCAGCAGCAGCAGCAGCCTCCGCCGCAGCACCAGCCTCCTCCACAGCAGCAGCCGCCACCGCCGCAGCAACAGCCCCCGCCGCACCAGCCGCCCCACCAGCAGCCGCCGCCTCCGCCGCAGGACTCGGCCAAGCCGGGCGGCCCTCAGGTTCCCGGCTCCGCGTCCGGAGTGAGCAGCGCGCCGCAGGCCGCCGGCTCAGCCCCGCCCGCTACTCCCCCGACCTCCGGCGCCCCACCGGGCCCGGGCCCGGGCCCCACCCCGACCCCGCCGCCCGTGGTCACTCCCGCTGCCCCTGGAGCGCCCCCGCCCGCCACGCCGAGCAGCGGCGTTTCGACTACTCCGCCGCAGACCGGAGGCCCTCCGCCTCCCTCCGCAGGCGGCGCTGGCCCGGGGCCTAAACAAGGTCCAGGCCCCGGTGGCCCAAAGGGCGGCAAGATGCCTGGGGGGCCGAAGCCCGGCGGGGGCCCGGGCATGAGCACTCCTGGCGGTCACCCGAAGCCGCCACACCGAGGTGGCGGGGAGCCCCGCGGGGGCCGTCAGCACCACGTGCCGTACCACCAGCAGCAGCACCTCCAGGGACCCCCTCCCGGCGGGCCCGGAGGCCGCACAGAGGAGAAGATCTCGGACTCGGAGGTGAGTCTCTGGGAGCTACGCTTCCGTTCCCCTAAGATGGCGGCGCCTCCTCCTCCTCCCTACCTTGTGCATCCCCCTCCCCCCGGCCGCGCCGGCCTCCATTTTGTCGCGGGCCGGAAAGGCGCCGGCGCGGACTCTCGTGGGTGGGGCCTGTGGTCGGCCGTGGATTGGCTGCCGGTGTTCAGTCTGCCCAGACCGTGGTGGGCCGCGGGAGCTGGGAGCTGCTGAGGCGGCGTCAGTGGAAGTTGGCTGGTCGCCGTGATCTGGCTAGTGCTATGAGGGTGCGGTGTGCGGATGAAGCAAGCCAGGCAGTTCCGGTCTTGATTTCTGTCTGCCATCCAGACCTGTTAAGGAAATGGTGTAATACATTGATTGAAGTTATTAGGGTATTTTCAAGAGCGTTTGGTGTGATCACGGCTTCTCTGAGGTTAATGATCATGTTAGATATCACCCAGATAGGTTACAACCTGATAGTGGTTTTGACCAGAAAAGCATTCTTAATGGCTAGTGTGGGACACGCAAATTATTTTTGGGCTTTCCTATTTTGTCGCTGGTGTCTGAATAGAAATTCCTTCACTTTATTAGGGATTTAAAGCCAACTTGTCACTATTGAGGAGGCCTGGAGAAAAAACTTACACACAGCGCTGTCGGTTGTTTGTGGGGAATCTGCCTGCTGATATCACAGAGGATGAATTCAAAAGACTGTTTGCAAAATACGGAGAACCAGGAGAAGTTTTTATCAATAAAGGCAAAGGATTCGGATTTATTAAACTCGTGAGTGCATTTGATTTTTATATAGAAGTAAAATGTGAGGATTTTTCTTACTGTCGTCTGTAAAGGCTGAAGGCTTGGTTTTAAAATAGGAAGAATAAGTTGGCCTTTAACTTTCCATCAGCATTATGGGTCAACATAGTGGGAGTGTGTAATTGTTGTGGGTGCAGGCCAGAGTGCTAGACATGTAATTGTTGGGCTGTCTGCTTCATGATAGTCCTTTAGTAGGAGGAAGGGTTATAAGTAGTTGAGCATTAGCCAGCTTTGGAATTAATGTTTCTGATATTTACAGGAGTCTAGAGCCTTGGCTGAAATTGCTAAAGCTGAACTTGATGATACACCCATGAGAGGTAGACAGCTTCGGGTTCGCTTTGCTACACATGCTGCTGCCCTTTCTGTTCGGAATCTTTCACCCTACGTTTCCAATGAACTGTTGGAAGAGGCCTTTAGCCAATTTGGTCCTATTGAAAGGGCTGTTGTAATTGTGGATGATCGTGGAAGATCTACTGGGAAGGGCATTGTTGAATTTGCTTCTAAGCCAGCAGCAAGAAAAGCATTTGAAAGATGCAGTGAAGGTGTTTTCCTACTGACAACGTAAGTTTGGTTTCTATTAAATTTCCTATTATGTGAAGATAGGCAATAAAATTTGGAGCAAAGTTAAGAGGTGGAACTATTTCTGTTACCAGAACTCCTCGCCCAGTCATTGTGGAACCACTTGAACAATTAGATGATGAAGATGGTCTTCCTGAAAAATTGGCACAGAAGAACCCAATGTATCAAAAGTAAGACTAATTAAAATTTTTGGTGTTGTATAAAAAGAACTCTCAGTAGTGTAAGTGTAAAAGAGAGCATAGGCTAGTAACTTTCCAGTTTTACTTAAAAGTTGCTATTTGAGTTTGACTATGTTTCTGGCTGGTCTGGAACTTCTGCCTTGTAGATGAGGCCAGCCTCATATTTGGAGATCTGTCTCCTGGGTGCTGGGATCAGAATTGAGCTGCTACATGAGAACTGGAAATAAGCTTTATAATTATTTGCTCATTTTTGGTCTTTTTGAGACAGGGTCTGCCTGTAGCTCCAGCTGTCCTGTAGACCAGGCTGGCCTTGAATTCACGGAGATCTGCCTGCCTCTGCCTCCCAAATGCTGGAACTGCAGGCTTGTGCCACCACACCCGGCCTAGCTTAATTTTTTATTTTTAATGTCCATGAATAATTTGAAGTTATCGGGTTAGATACATTTGCATTTGATCCAGCTAATGCGATTTAATTTTATGAGATCTGCTGGATATTAAAAGACAAAATAAGTCGGGGTTCTTTTTTTTTTTTGCTCTTTTTGGACATGGTCTTCTGTAACCCCAACTAGCCTGGCACTTGGTATGTAGACCAGGCTAACCTCAATTTCATAGAGATCTGCTTGCCTCTGCCAAGTGCTGGGAGTAAACCATCACACCCAGGCCTTCTTTTTATTTTCTTGAGACAAGGTCTCATTGTAGACCAGGCTGGACAAGATCTGCAGGCCATTCCCTCCCAAGTGCTGGGGTATTGGAAGCAAGTAGGAAGATACAGTGTGAGAATGAGCAGGGGTTCAGGGATGGGAAAATAGTTTATAGAAATTTATGTTTATGGAAGCCCCTTTTAGTGGTGTAGACAAACTGCAAAATTGGGGGCGTGTTTTCTCTTAGCAAACTTGAAGAAATGGTAGGTGTCTCCATCCTTGGTGCTGGGGATCAGATCAAGGACGTTGTACTTCTATATTCCATGCTACGCAGGTCCTTTACCACTGACACTTGGCCTTAAGTGAAATTTTTGTTTTTTAAGAAGTCAGGTAGTATATCCACAGATAGCTTCATGTATAAATTTTGTGTTGTCAGGGAGAGAGAAACACCACCTCGTTTTGCTCAGCATGGCACATTTGAATATGAATATTCTCAGCGATGGAAGTCTTTAGATGAGATGGAAAAACAGCAAAGGGAACAAGTTGAGAAAAACATGAAGGATGCAAAAGACAAATTGGAAAGTGAAATGGAAGATGCATACCATGAGCATCAGGCAAATCTCTTGCGCCAAGGTATAGTATAGTCTTCTGAATTTTGCTGGTTGTGATCATTTTCATGTTGAAGGGGCCAGAACCTCATTAACAAGAATCCAAATTTCTGATGTTCAGATTTGATGAGGCGCCAGGAAGAATTAAGACGTATGGAGGAACTTCACAGTCAAGAAATGCAGAAACGTAAAGAAATGCAGTTGAGGTATGTGTTAAAGGCCTTTCACTGCCGTTCTGACATAAGGGATACAGCACAAAGTGCAGGGTTTTTCATTATTAGTAAAGCTTATTTTCTTTGCCAACATGCTGCTATCTAGAGTTATGTCCTAGACTTTGGGCCTTATGACCTTTTGTAATTTAAAACTTAGACCTCCTCAGATTATCAAACTATAATTATCTGTTTTCAAGTAGAAGTTTTAAAGATGTGGATGCCATTTAGCTTTTATGCCTGATAAATATTTTTAGGCAAGAGGAGGAACGACGAAGAAGAGAGGAAGAGATGATGATTCGCCAGCGAGAGATGGAAGAACAAATGAGAAGACAGAGAGAGGAAAGTTACAGCAGGATGGGCTACATGGATCCAGTAAGTTTGTATTGCACTCTAGTTGACATTCTGTATGGAGCTTGTAGGAGGTACCTACTAGCATGACATTTTTCTCACAATAAATAGGTAATCTTGTGCCAGGCGTGGTGGCGCGTGCCTTTGATCCCAGCACTCCAGAGGCAGAGGCAGGCACATCTCTGAGTTCAAGACCAGCCTGGTCTACATAGTGAGTTCCAGGACAGCTGGGGCTACAGGGAGACCCGGTCTCAAAAAGACCAAAAAATAAATGGGTAATCTTTTAGGTATAATATTTATTTTTGAGACAGAGTCTCTATAGCTGCAGCTGGCCTGGATTTGCTATGGAGACCAGGCTGGCCTCAAACTCACAGAGATCCACCTGCCTCTGCCTCCTGAGTGCTGGGATCAAAGACATGAACTGCCACGCCCAGCTTACTTTTATGTGTGAGTGTATTGCCTGCATCAGTGTCACGCAGTGCCCTGGAGGTCAGAGGGCATCTGATCCCTGAAACTGTGGAGTTGTTAGCCACCATGTGGTTTCTGGGAGTTGAACAAGGGTCCTCTGCAAGAGTGGCCAGTGCTCCATCTCTCCAGCCCCTTAATAGTGATCTTAAAATACTGTGATGGGGCTAGAGAGATGGCTCAGCAGTTAAGCACTTGACATCTCTTGCTGAGGACCCGGGTTCAATTCCCAGCACCCACATAGCAGCCACGAACCGTCCTTAAGTCCCAATTCCAGGGGAATCCAAAGCTCTCTTCTGACCTCTGGCATTGCACAGCACAGGTGCACTCACATACATGCAGGCAATACACTTGTACATAATAAAATATTTTAAATAAAAAAAATACTATGATCAAGAAATAAGAAAATGCTTCTTGAGCCTTAAATTTTCTTTTGTTTTTTGAGATAAGGTCTTCCTGTATAGTGTTGACTGACCTGGAACTCTGTACTAGGCTGGCCTCAAACTTAAAAGCAATCCTGCCTCTAAAATGCTGGGATTACAAGTGTGTCCACCAAGCATGGCTATATTTTCTGATTCTCAAGATTTTCCTTGTACACAAGAATGCTCAGGATGGGTAGAGTATATGAGTGAAAGAACTTGTTTTATTTCTTTCAGAGAGAAAGAGACATGAGAATGGGTGGTGGTGGAGCAATGAACATGGGAGGTAGGTAAAAACTAAATTAATAGTGTCATTGTAGAGCAGTGTTCTGTTGGAGGTGTAACCACTATTTTTGTTTCCTAGATCCCTATGGTTCAGGAGGCCAGAAATTTCCACCTCTAGGTGGAGGTGGTGGCATAGGTTATGAAGCTAATCCTGGAGTTCCACCAGCAACCATGAGTGGTTCCATGATGGGAAGCGACATGGTAATGTATCTTGTGGGGCGTAGTACAAAGGAATCCTTGATTTCATGACTCAAGTTTTTTTTTCCCCCCTTCTCTCTGCTTCTCTCTTTCTAAAGTAGCTGACTGGACTTCTTATAGTTCCCCTATGGTGTAACATAAACTCCTGAAAAACACTTTGGCAATGTAGAACTGTGAATGGTAACCTAAAACAGGTTGCCAATGAAGAATCAATGCTGTTAGTTTGTGGAGTTACTTTTGGCAATAAGTAGATTAGGTAGGTGTTTGCCATTTTATGCAGTTTGTGCACTTTTGAACTTCTAGTGCATGGCAAATCCAAATTTTAGGCGCTAGATAATTTATCATTTTTCTACATCCAAAGTGGAGGAAATGGCAAACTGCCATTCTTTAAGCTGGTATTTGCCATAAGTGGGAATCAGACTTGTAGATTGTAGCTTTAAGCAGGTTTCAGTGATGTGGAGGTCTTTGACCTATATTTGGTGTGGTTTCTATCCTGTGAAAAGGGGAACTGTTTAGTGTTTGTCTCGTCGTTTCCCACCTGTGGGTACACCTAAAATAAACTGAAGTTTCTACTTTGCTACAGGGTAGCAACAAGGCAAATCATTTTAAGTATACTGATGGTGTGCATTTGTTCTGATCCTTCTTGACGCAATCATGCTTTAGCTAGGTAGCCTTGTCAGGTGCTTTAAAATAGTGAATTTTGGTATTTGCTGCATTAGTCAGGGCTTAGATCCTTAGACTGCATTTTGGTGGGTTTAGGGAAACATTTTTGCAAATTGAATCTAATTAGTTCACCTACAAGCTGTTGGCTCAAGAAGATGCATTTTGTAGCCCATAGGATTGGATGCATTTTAAGTTTAATGTCAAACCTCATATTTTAAATGTACCTAAGGCTTTTTGAGAATTAAAGTTAGCATTTACAAATGGTTGAATATAATGCTGGTACCTTTGATCAAACTGAAATTTTAAAATAAGTAGCTTTTTGTTTGCTTTACATGCATCCTAAAAGACAAGGGTATCTATCAAATTTGTAAATAAGTTTGACATGTTCTTCCAGTTTAGTTTCTGGGTCTAGAAATAGATTATAACAGCTCCTATGCCTCCAAAGTTTCCTCTAGCTCTTACATAGAAACACAGTTCTGAAGATTTTTAAAAGTGAAAGATGGAGATTAGTCTGTTCAAGTAGTCCCGTAGTTTTTTTTTTAATGGTAAAATTATAGTAACAATTAAATCCTGATAACATTTTTGTGCCCTCTTCCCCCCTTTTAAAATGTTTTCATTAAAATAATCTGAGTAACTGGGTTACTTTAAGTGGAGTTCGAAAGACAGTATAGGCTGCTGTGTTTGCATACTGTAGGTTGTGCTGTTAGGGTATGTGGTTTTTTTGTTTTTTTCTTTAAAAGTGCCTAAAACTAGAATAGAAGTAATGCTGGTCTATACTGAAGTCACTAACTGCTTTATCGCAGTCACATTAGCTTGGCGATAGGCGCTTTTGGGAAACAGCCTAAACATGGAATCACAGCAAAGTGCCAGTGCACTTTTCAAAGCTCTTCTAAAGAATTGGACTATCAAGCAAGGTGGGCTGTGTATTTAGTTTGTAACAATGCAGAAACAGTACTGTGAACATAATTGTTTCTGGTTTTATAGCGATGGCTCTGAAGGTGTGGTATACCTGTGAGACTCTGGCAACATTGAGGCTTTGATCAAGTTACTGTGCCGGTTAAGTAACGAAATCTGTTAGTTTTTTGTGCTTTTTTTTTTTTTGTAGTCTAGTAGGATTTTATTAAGCTTCAACCTTTAAGATTTCTGCAACTTTGCAGATGTGTCTTAAGATCTTGAAAAGCACAAGGTTTCTTAAGCAGCACATGCCACTAACTGGTGAGTAGGTCTTTGTCACTTCATTGAGTGAATTGACTCTGTCAGATTGGGCTTGTTAGGCTTACTTGGAGATAATTTTCTGTTCAGACCTTGAAAGTGAGTTTGCAACCATTTCACTGGATTAATCTGATGTGAAATTTCTTAGAACTCATTTTGGAATGGGTTTTCACATCTGTACTAATTCTTAAATTTTTTAGCACTCCAGGGAAGATCTATTCTTTGAAACAGGTGTATGAGAATGGCTCAAGTGGGAACATACCACGAGGCATGTATTATCGTAAACTAATTTTCAAATTACCCTTTTTTCCTTTCTATGTTCCCGGTACCTGTGGATCGACTCATTGGTGATTGTATCGACGAACGTTGACTACGGAACCTTCTAAAATATTTACTTAACACACATGGACATCAACTACATTTAATGAACTGTTAATTACTGTTCCAATAGCGTACTGAGCGCTTTGGGCAGGGAGGTGCGGGTCCTGTGGGTGGACAGGGTCCTAGAGGAATGGGGCCTGGAACTCCAGCAGGATATGGTAGAGGGAGAGAAGAGTATGAAGGTCCAAACAAGAAGCCCCGATTTTAGATCCCACACCCAGGCTTTCATTCCAGTTTGTTTTTGTCTTCTCTTGTTTAGATACCACTTTTAAATTCTTGCATTTTAGTAAGAAAGCTACCTTTTTATGGATGTTAGCAGTTTATTGACCTGATATTTGTAAATGGTCTGTTTGGGCAGGTAAAATTATGTAATGCAGTGTTCAAAACAGGAGAAAAAAATTTTTTTTTCTTTTTATTTACCTTTTTTTTTTTAAACTGTATAATGTTCCTCAAGTTAATGGCAGTGTACCTTGTGCCACTGAATTTCCAAAGTGTACCAATTTTTTTTTTACTGTGCTTCGAATAAATAGTAAAATAGTTGAAATACTGATCTTCAACTTTGCCATTCATGCTTATGCACATTAGGCTAGCTTCCACTTTGAAAACACAGAGTATCCAGGCCTTTGAATGGCATATGCCATTTCTGGGAAATGTACAGAGCTAAGTGATGCTTTCTACAGATAATGGCCCTTTTGTTTCCAAAAGAAGTACAAACTTGTTGAAGTAGTTAGGATGTATTTGGCATTATAGGAAGCAAGCTGGTGCTGAGTATTTTTTAAATGGTTATGTAAGCAAAGCTGAACTGTACATCTTCATTCAGGAACATGTATTAAGATTATGGAATGAGTGTAAACTATTGGTAGTGAGAGAAAGTGGGTTTGGATAAATGGATCTTTGGCCCTCCTTTGAAAGCTTGAAAAGTAGTAAGATCATTTTGTTGCATTACCCCTGTTGCTTTGTTTCTAAAAGAACAAATCCCAAGCCCTACCAATGGCTTGTATTGAACTTTTGCATTTGAATTAAAGATTGTTAAACATGAAGCCTTTTCATGTATTGCTTCAAGTGATTTTAAAAGCTGGGATCTAGCCTGAAAATTTCAACTTGAAAGTAAGGGTTAGTTAACTATATAAGGTAGGTTTAGCTCTCCGTATTCTGTAACTTAACATCTTGTGCTACTTAGGTTGGGAAAATCCTGTAGGTACTAAAATATTATTAGTTCTCTTTAAGAGATACTGGTGACTTTCCATATAGGATTGATTGCAGATAACCATTCTCACTATGAAGTTGTTGACATTTTTTACATTTTGCTTTTTTATGTAGCACTAAACCTGGAGACAGCGTCTCAGGCTACATAGTACAAATACTCTTTGCATCCACCATAGGCTTTGGAATGTTTCAGTGATGTTGTCAGTTGATGTCAACTTCATTGAATCTCTCCATTAGGACAAGAGACTTTTCTGACTCAGTAATAGACCGTTTACTGTTGTCTGTTAGTATAATGGGAGCTTGATTCCCAGTGTAAATATGTTAGAGGAACGACTTCCTAACAGTAGGTAAAGTAATTAAATGCTTTGGTCTGTTCTTAGTTATTTCCATTCAAGTCTGTACATTATAGAACTTTTCACTATGGAATGTCTTCATCCTTTTCACCTCTATCCTTGGTGCTAATTGGCAAAAGAAAAATTCTAAATCATGTGCTGAAGTTGAGTACTGTGCTTGAGTACAAAAGGAGATCTATTGTTGAAACAATCGAGTACTTCATGCATAGGAAAGGAGCATAATTTTAAGTAAAACATTAGTGGATTATCAAAGCATGTCACCAAATTCTGCTTGTATGACTGATAGGTCCATGGCGTATTAAGTAAGGGAGAGAATCTCCTCAGAAAATAGACTCCTTTTCATTGACCAGCACACTTGGAAATAGCTAGATCTATCAGAATTATAGCAATCAGAAAGGTTTTGGCCCAAGTGAAGTTACTAATTGGTGGTAATACATAATAAGGTTTTCTGTATGGAACCAAAGGTCTGGATTTGAAAGGAACTCATTTGGTCCAATTGTGTAGCAGGGACTAATGATAATTGAGGGATGTTCATGGGACACCCACAGAGGGTGAGTTTTAAATGTATGTGGGTGGGGGCTGGAGGGGAAATGGGAAAATCTGCCTATAAAATTAATGTTTCAGTTTATTTTTCAGATTATATGCCTTTATAAGGGATGCTGGCACAGACCCATAAAATAAGCTTTTGGTAGTAGTATACCTTTAAAGAGTGGTGAAGGATGCTAAAAAGTTGTGGTTTTTGATAGCCTTTACTGTGGGCTGTAGAATAGCTAAACTTGAGTTTAGCAAGTAAGGTTATAGTGTCAACCGACATCTGACTTTGGTCACTGAAACAGCATACCAAGGGTTGTAAGCTACTCAAAACGGACTTTGAGTAAGTCTTTTATGTGATGGTTTTAACCTAATGCGATTTTAAATCATCTTAATGAATAGTTTTTCTAAACTAAAAATACTTAGTGGGAAAGGGAAGATGATAGTACTTTAGCCATTTTTCTTTGAAGAAATCACCTGCCCAGTTTACTCCAGTTTCTCTCATAATTTTGTTTTAAAAGGACACTTAAAGTTCTCCTTTTAAAATTGCATTATTATACTAGTATATTTAATAGGCATCCTTATAAGCTTAACCCATTGGCTCACATGTGATGAAATCATCCTTTTGTTCCTAAGAACAGCAAACATGTAAGAAGTACTATAAAACCCACCACTCTTTTTAAAAAAGGTGTTGTACCACTAATATAAGTAGATAATTTGGGAAATTGTAATGTTACACCTGTGCAATTCTTAAAAGTGGCATATCATGGCAGATAAAAATTTAGTTACTTGGCTTGGGCAAGCCACAAAGTTGTGGCGGAATGTTTTGTGGTATTCTTGGACTGCAATTGTGCACTATTAAAGTAGTGGCCTGCTACATAACTGCATTTAGCCAGCATTTCTGCAGTGCGTAACTGTGAGGAACGTAGTACCGCAAATGGCAATGGACATTAGGACCCGGATGTAGTATTCCTGCTTGCTCCAAGATTCTCATTGCCGACTGCATACAGGTAGGTAACAAGCAATATAATCTAACTTGGTGACTTGCTATGTACTTTTATTCAGTGGGCATTCTGACATCACACTTCTGACAGTGAAATAACAGTGCAGCACCTAATACTTGTATGGTAAGCTAGGCTATTTCACAACTCTGGGTCTGGGATTAGAGCTGTAATTGGTTAGGAAGAATTCAGTGCTGTTGCAGTTCTCAGGAAAATGCAAACTTGAATCTTGGTGTATCTTGACTCAGTTGTGTGGTTTTCTTTAGTTACACTGTAACTGAAGATAAAAATGGAACACATCTGGTGTGGGGGCAAGGGAAACAACCATATGGTGGGAACTAGGGTGCTCTTGATAAACAGACTATATAGTATGTGATAATTCAGCCTCCATTGTAGCACACTGACCTGCCATAGGTCAGCATTGTCTAATTTCATTATTCAATCTTGGCAATTGTTCTGCAAGTTGAGTGAATTAAGACTAAGCGACAGGGGGTTTTTGGTAATGTGATGAGAAAATTTCCAAATATGGGTTTCATGGGAACACTTGTTACTAACTTGGGCTTAGATGGGGATCTTACACAAATAGTTCATTATGTGGCTTGTCTAAATATATTTATACTCCAAACTTGGGGGAAAATAGTGTGAAACACTGACTTGCCTCTAGTTGAGAATACTGGGAATCATTCCCAATCATAGACTTCGTCGTATTCTGTAGAATGAGGGCATTTGTTCAGAGTAGCTCTTTGAACTTGTTTCCCTTTAGCTTTAGGGATGTGATGTTCCCTTTCAAAACGTTTGATCACAGAATACATAAGTCTTCAAAGCACCTTCTTTTGAGCTTTCCATCAACTGTTGTTCCAGACCTCAATTCAATTTAACTTAACCTTGGTCTCCGAACTGGTTTTTCACCTACCATGCATGAGAAACATCAGCTTTCACTTGTAATGCTTTCTGCTCCGTAACTAGAAAGTTTGGTTTACTTTGCAAAAGTGTCGGTAAAAACTTTGTGGCTGAGAATTTCCTTTCACTGTATCAAGAAGAATGACTTGGTCAAGCAAGTCACATGGTGGGGAGAGATTTGTATGTTAGTCCATTCAAGCAAACAACTTGTGATTACTCAGGTGTAAGAGCAATGGTGACTTCTAGCTCCTCATAAATAAAATCCAAATCAAACAGTGTGATGAGTATCACTAACCTGCCTGGATCCCTGATGGGGCATTTCTGTGTCATAGTACATTAAATCGGTGGCCAGTGCTGGCTACCGTGGTTTTAGGTAGTGATTGAGTGTTCACAAGAGCTCAGGCTTATCTCTTTACCAGTAACAACTTGCAGAGAATGTATTTGATACACTGTGCGGACTTAGGGAACTTTGGGTGGGGGTATTTTTTGCCTTGTCTGCTGCTCTAAGATGATTAGGCTTTTGTACTTCAGAATGAGAAACCATTGAATTCAGTAGATTCTTATAATTTGTATGTAGCTTTAAATTGTGAATCCTAGTACATTGGGCTTTCTTAACTACTCAGAAAAGCTGGGAATTAAGTGGGTCTCAGTAATCATACTATATACTGAGGTGCTTGCATTGTATTTCATAGTCTTGTTAAAACCAAAATTATGATTTTTTTTTCCAATGAGAACAATCAAAAGTTCAGAAGTGTGATGCCAGAATGTATCTTCGTACTGTTAGGCCCTTGGAACAGATACCGGTGCTTTCTGAAAGATGAAAGATGCAGTGGGTACTCTTTGCAAAGCTACAAACGATGCATATCTCACTTTCCCTAATGAAGAGATGCGTGTGATGAGTTTTGGACTTTAACCTAATGGGGGTGCATGTCTCCTATTGTTAATCATTGTCAGCTGCAGTGACAAGATCCACAGTCCTGCATTTACTGCTGCCTTTGATTTTGGACAGGTTTTAGAGCTGGGGTGTTTGTTCTGGGCCTTCACTTGGTTTTGGCTTTAGCTGATAATGTTTAGTGCTGCCTAACTAGTGCAGTTCTCAAATGGCTGCCTACTAGGGAAAGAATCCAGAGGATTTAACTGTTCCTTATCTGTCATTGCTGCTAGATAATGATTGGCAAATTTTTAAGACTCAACTGTGGAAATCTCAAGTTGTTGGTAAACAACCAACCATAATGTTTTTGAACACCAGTGCTGAAAATTTTTTTTGGAGATGAAAAGGGCCTGGACATAAGTAAGGATAATCTGGAGAATGGGGAAAGAATGCAAAACGATATAGTATCCCTTATGGATGGTACATGTGCAACAGGGTGTTCTATTTCATATATACCTGTGGCAGTAATGATACAGGGAGGAAGAAAAACCTGGAACTTGAATTTAAGGCTGAGCTTTCTGTTTCTTGTGTGCTGTGCCAGGTATATAGTGAAGGTGAATGTCTTCTCCCTCAGAAAAACATAGTTTCCTTGCTGTCCAGTAAGGCATAGCTTCCCTGCCCCAACCTAAAACACAGTGAGGACTTGGAAGAGAAAGATTGAGGCAAATGCATAGGATTGCAGGGTAAGAACTGCAGTGTTGTGTGCTGTGGGAGAATGGGTAAAGCACTCTTGGGAGGACTACTGATGGTGGCTAGCCCACCTGAGAACAGAAGACAGGAATTGACGGGGAAGCAGGGCATGTGCTTTAGGAAAGAGCTGATAACTCATTTGGTGAGGTACATGTTGTCACATACCTTCACATAAGGGATAGTATATTTTGGGTTGCAGTCAAACTTCATTGTGCTCAGACTGGTGAAAATAGGAGTTAGGCTTTTGCATTTTAAAGATAGTTTTCATCCTAATTCTGGTATCTACTTATTATATTACTTACATAAAGAATAATTTTAGAATTCCCCCCATGAAGTTTCTTCCTATTTTTTTTTTAATCCTGTAACTTATCCCAGTCTTGTCTCTGGAATTTTGCTCTTTTAAATTTTGAAGTTAACTAGCATTTTCAAGCCTTTTATTTTTATTGTACCCTTGTCTTTTATGTTAACTTTCTCTTATTATTCTTTAGGTAAGAATGATTGATGTTGGCTGATAATGGAGTGCTTATTTACTTGAAGTAAGTATCTTAGAAGTCTTAAAATGGGGGTTTGGGGCTTGACATTGGCTCAGTGGTTAAAACTAATCAATCTTAGCGGGGTGTGGTGGCACCAGCACTTGGGAGGCAGAGGCAGGTAGATCTCTGAGTTCAAGGCCAGCCTGGTCTCCATAGTGAGTTCCAGGGCAGCTGGGGCTACAGGGAGACACTGTTTCAAAAAGACAAAAAAACTAATCAATCTTTGCTGAGAAAATATTATTTAAGATAATATATCTTAGTTTCTGTTTCTGAAATTGCATGAAGGTTGAGAGTATAGCTTAGGGATGGAGCACTCGGCCTGGGTTTGATCCATAGCACCAAGGGTGAGAACTCAGCATATTGACGAGAAGAACGTCAGAATCTTTAAAAGATGTCTGCTCATAACAGACATTATTAACAGCAAAGAAAGATTGAATTGATACTCTGCTTTTAGTGCTCTATCAGGTGTGAGGTTTATTTCGTTTTTGAGACAGGATCTCACTATGTAGCATTGTGGAATTTGCTACATAGACCAGGCTGGCCTCAAACTCAGATCTGCTTGCCTCAGCCTGCTGAGTGCTAGAATTAAAGGTATCATACACCACCAGGCCCTGGCCTTCTATCAGTTTTTAAAGGCTTGTTCATGTTACTATCTCTGCCTTGGTGTTTGCTATAGCTAGCTATCTACCCGCCCCCAGTCCATCTTTATTTATTGGTATTTTTGAGACAGGGTCTTCCTGTAGCCCCAACTGGCCTGGAACTCGCTATGTAGACCATGCTGGTCCTGTCTGCCTATATTTATCCATGGGGGATAAATATAAATATTATAAATATACATATTTATATTATAAATACATATTTATAATATGTATAAATATTTCTATAACATTTGGAACTTGTATAAAGTGCTTCTTGCTGATACTAGAATGAAAGTTACGTCAAATATTTAATTATAGGTGAAATAAGACATTTGTTCTCAAGACATCACATAGCATGGGCCAGCCCAGAAGGAAAGCCACAAGCTGTTAGACTAATGAAGAGTCGAGGTCGAGGTAAGTTGAGTGATAAATTTTGGATTGTTTTGTCTTATGTATCCCAGGCTGGCCTGAAACATGTAGTCCACATTACCTGTAACTTTTGTTCTCCTGCCTGCCAAGCTCAGTTTGTATGTTTATTGCAAGGGATTGACCCCAGGGCTTAGTGCATATTAGGCAGTCACTTAGACCAACTGAGATACATCCCAGCCCAGTAATTTCAATCTGTTAAACTGTCCAAAGGGATTGCTCTTGGCTGCTACAAAAACTAGTGACACTAATCCCAATATTAGGAAATTGGGTTGGTGTTAGTGCTAAGTAATGTTAGGTTTAAAAAGTCTGTAAGCTGGGTGTGGTGGCGCACACCTGTAGTCCTAGCACTTGGGAGGCAGAGGCAGGCAGATCTCTGAGTACCAGGACAGCTGGGGCCACGGGGAGACTGTGCTGAATAGCTTTAGTGTCAACTTGACACACCTGGGCTGAGGAAGCCTCAATTAGGGAATTGCCTCTATTGGACTGGCCTGTGGCCATGTCTGAGGGCATCTTGATGAGTGATGTGGGAGGGCCCAGTCCACTGTGGGTGGTGCCACCCCTGGGCGGCTGGGCCTGTGTTGCATAAGAAAGCAGGCTGAGCAGGGGCCAGTGGAGCAAGCCAGTAAGCAGCAATGAAGAACAAACTAGAACAGAGACCCTGTCTCAAAAAGACAAAATAAAAGTGTATAGACTTGGAAAGAGGGGCTCAGCGGTTAAGAGCCCTGGTTGCTCTTACGGAGGACCTTGGTTCCCTTCCAAGCACCCTATATGGTAACAGCCACCTGTAACTTCAATTCCGGGGGACCCCATGCCCTCTTGGCCTCTGGTCATTGCATGTACATGACATGAATGAAAGAATTTCAGTAACTGAGTCAGGGCTGGTGGTACACATCTTGAGTCTCAGGACTTGGGGGACAGAGACAGGTGATCTCTGCCATGGAGGAGTTCCAAGTCATCTGGGGCTTCATGGATACCCTGTCTCAATCAAAACAAAACTCCATAACTGGTTCTTATGGATTAATCTTTTTTTTTTTTTTTTAATTAACAGGATCAGATGAGCAACAGGATCAGATGAGCTGTATCTAGAAAATCAGTGAAGTCCAAGTACAAAGGAGGAATGAACCTGTTGCCATTAATAAAACTATTTACAATCTTAATTGTCCTTTGTTTTGTTAAGTGTAGGGCTCCTTTTCTAGAATATTCCTGATAGTGTGTCCAAAGTTAACTCTAGGTAACAATGTTTTTTAATTCAATAACCTATGGTGAAACTGGTACTTAGCAGGGTACTGGAATCCTCCAATAGAGATTGTCATTTTTCTTTGTATTTGCATGTGTGTACGCACATGAGAGTGCTCTGTGTATGCAGGTGCCCATAGAGATGGAGTTACATATGGTTGTAAACCCCTTGACCTAATAATGGATGCTGGGAAGCAAACTCTGAAAAAGAAAGTGGTTTTGACAGTTGAGCCATCTCTAGCACGCAGCAAAAAAATTTAGAATCCTTGGTAAAGGTCTGGGTATGTTGTTGGCTCATGCTTTAACTCCAGCACATGAAAGACAAGAGTTCAAGTCTGGCCATCATAGCAAGACCTTATCTCAGAAAATGAAGGAAGAGCTGGAGAGATGTCTCTGTTTAAGCAGAGAGTAGTCTTAAGGTTAAGAATTTCAACAGAGAAGTTGATAAACATTGGGTTCTCACCATAAAAAGAGAGAAGTGGTCTCCCTTATGCAATCCAGGATGTGTCAATAACAAGTTTAAATCCATAGGATGGAGTACATTTATAAGTGTGGTGGGAGAGGTCTACTTAAAGAAGTACCACTTAACCTAAATAACCCAATTGGAAATGGATGGCTCTGGTAAGAGGATGCAGGATTCCCTGCGCCCATATGGTGACTTAGAAACTCTGGTCCCTGGGGAGCCTGTCTTAACAAGTGATGGGAATTATGAAAGGTTGGAGGCAGCCAAAGAGTACCTGCTTCCCTTCCAGAGCATGCAACATGGACCAGCTTAGAAAGGCCTCGAGCTCCAGGGGTTCACTGATAACCATGGCATTCACTCAACACAAAATTAGCTTTTGGAGGTTGAAGAGATGGCTCCACAGATGGGAATAGTGCTAGCATTTCAGGCTGGGCTGCAGAGGACTGGTTGCTAACAACCTAACCAGGAAGTCTGGTGCCTTCTGGCCTCCATGGGCATTGCACATATTGGTGCACTTAAATGACAAAGGAATTTTAAATTTTTTTAGAGAAGGGAATGGTGAAAAGCCTTGTCGGGACCTTAGGAACTTTGATTTTTTTTTTTTTTTTTTTTTTTTGGTTTTTTTGAGACGGCTTCCCTGACGCCCCAGCTGTCCTGGAATTTCCTATTTATACTCGGCTAGCCATAAATTCAACAATTCTGCCTGCCTCTTGCCTCCCAAGTGCTGGGATTAAAGGCGTGCACTGCCACGCCCAGCAGAACTTTGATTTTTATCTGAAGAGAAACAGGAACCAGGCTGGCTTTTCAGCTTTTTGAGACAAGTCTTCTGTAGCTTCCTGCAGCCTCCCACATGCTAGGATTGCAGATTTGGGCCACACTTGGCTTTCTCCCTGTCTACTTTCTGAATGAAGTTCCTGGAGCACTTGGATTACATAAATGGCTCCCTAAAGCTGGCAGTGGGGGAGTATGCTTGTAATTCCTCCACTTGGGAGGCTGAGGCAAGATTGTTTCAGACCAACTTGGCCTGTATTTCAAAACCCTGCCCTCCTCCAAAAAGTAAAGTTTGTCCTAATTGTATTCACCCCTTGCCTTGCTCTGGTCATTTGATTTGGTTAGTCATAACAAATTGCCCCCAAACTAATTGGCTCTAGACAGGTTATGATGGCTGATTTTAAAAAATTTATAGCTGGGCTTGGTGCACACCTTAGTCCTAGTACTCAGGAGGCAGAGGCAGGCTGATGTCTGAGTCAAGGCCAGCTGGGGCTACAAGGGAGATCCTGTCTTAAAATGTTCCACTTTGAGCCTGTGGTTTGGAGAGGGAAAAGTCACCTAAATTTCTCTGGCACATGTATAAAATGTATATTTGTCTTTTTTTGAGATGGCCTCCTTGCAGTCCCCAGCTGGCCTGGAACTCACCACGTAGACTGGGCTGGCCTCAATCTCAAGTGATCTGCCTGTCTCTGCCTCCTAAATATTGGGATTAAAGGTGTGTGCCACCACACCCAGCTAAAATTTATTTTTATTACTATTTTGCTCTTTTTAAGACAGAGTCTCCCTGTAACTCCAGATGGCCTGGAACTTGCTATATAGACCAGTGCTGGGATTAAAGGCATGTTGCCACCATGCCCCACAAATTTATTTTTAAAAGACTTGAAGACAAGAGTTTCACTATATAGACTTGCTTGCTTGGCCTGGAACTCACCGTGTTGACCAGGCTTGCCTAAAACTCAGAGATCTACCTGCCTCTGCCTCCCGAGTGCTATGTGTGTGTCTAACCATGTGCAGAGGCCAGAAGAGGGCAGTGGATCCCCTGGAGGTGGAGTTAGAATCAACTGTGAGCCATCCAACATGGGTGCTGGGAAGGAAATTCAGATCAAGCAGGAGAGCTGCAAGCATATTTAAACCAGAGTCCTCTCTCCAGCCCCCAAATCTTATTTCCCTCAATGGCAGATCTGATAAAAATCAATATACAAAGGATCAGAAGTTCGTAAAATTAGATACTTGCTCTGACACAATGACAAGACAGTTACTAAAATTGGGATTATACAGAACATGCTAGCACGGACCCTGTGCCATAATGGCACACAAATTCATGAAATGTTCAGTTGAGAGGTGGGGCTGGGAAGTTAGCAAGTTAAGAGCACTGGTTGCTCTCAGAGGACCCAGGTTCAATTCCCAGCACCAACATGGCAGTGGGGATCTAAAGGCTTCTGGGGACTTTGCACAACACAGGTGCACTTATAAACATGTAGGCAAGACTCTCATACCTGTAAAATAAAAGGTAATGAGGGGTGTGGTGGTACATGCCTTTAATCCCAGCATTTGGGAGGCAAAGGCAGGCTGACCACAGAGTTCAAGGCCAGCCTGGTCTACATAGTTCCAGGCCAGCTGGAGCTACTGGGAGACCCTGCCTCAAAGAGACCAAAATAATAGTGTTCAATTTTTGGTTCACATTTTTTTTTTTTTGAGATAGTGGTTCATGTAGCCCAGGCTGGCTGCCCTTGGACTCATGTAACTAAGCCATCCTTGAATTAAAAAACAATTTTAAAATTTATATTGCCTGCATGTATGTAAGTGTACCCCTGTCATGCAGTGTCCATGGAGGTCAGAAGAGGGTATCAGATTCCTTGGAACTGGAGTTATAGACAGTTGTTAGCTGCCATGTGGATGCTGTCCTCTGCAAGAGCAGCCAATGCTCTCGCTGAGCCATCTCTCCAGCCCTCTTACATTCTTATTTTTTTAACAAAAGATTTGTTTTTGGACTGGAGAGAGGGTACAGTGGTTAAGAGTGCATACTGCTCTTTCAGAGGACCAGAGTTCAATTCCCAGCACCCATGTCAAGTAGCTCATAACTCCATCTATTGCTCCAGTTCCAGAGGACTCTGCCTCTGGCTTCTGTAGGCACCTGCACTCTCATGCACACAGACACACAAATACACATAATTTAAAAAATATATTTTATTTGTTATTTTATGTGTACAAGTGTATTGTCTGAATGTATGTAAATGCATCCATGCCATTTAATGCCCGTGGAGGTCAGGAGTTGATATCCTGGAACTGAAGTTAAGGACTATTGTTAGCTGCCATGTGGGTGTTAGGAACCAAACTCAGGTCCTCAGCAAGAGCAACCAGTGCTCTTAACCACTGAGCTGTTCCTCTAGCCTCATAATTAAAAAAACAAAACAAACAAACAAAAAAACACCTTAAACCAAGTGTGGTGGCACATGCCTTTAATCATAGCACTCAGGAGTCAGAATCAGGTGAATCTCTGAGTTTGAGACCAGCCTGGTCTACATAGTGCCAGGCCAGTCAGTGCTATATAGCAAGATCGTGTCTCCAAAAAAAAAAAAAAAAACCCAAAAAATAAGTCTTTAAAATATTTTTATCGTGTGTGTGTGTGTGTGTGTGTGTGTGTGTGTGTGTGTGTGTGTACAGTGTCCAAAGGAAGCCAAAGAAGGTGTTGGATCCTCTGAGCAGGAGTTATAGACAGTTGTGAACCCCACTGAATGTGGGTGCTGGGAACTGAACTCGAGTCCTCTGGTTGTGCATTGATTGCTCCTAACTGCTGATCTCTAGCTCTCCAGCTCTCAGATTATTTTTTTGTTGTTGTTGCTTTTTGTTTGTTTTGAGACAGTCTTTCTGTAGCCCCAACTAGCCTGGAACTCACTATGTAGACCGGGCTGACCTTGATCTCACAGAGATAAGCCTGCCTCTGCCTCCCAAGTGCTGGGCATGCACCACCATATCTGGCTAGCTCTTGCATTCTGTTTTCTCCTGTAATGTTCCCTGAGCTTGGAGGAAGTGATGCAGATGTCTGTTTTAGGGCTGAGCATTCAACAGTCACTTATACTCAGCATGAACTATTTTGTTTCTCCTTGTGGTGACAAAACACACTGACCAATAACAAATTTGGGAAAGAAAGGTTTTATTTGACTTTCATCTCCCCGGTCACACTTTATCAGGGAGCCCAAGGTAGGAACTCAAGGCAGGAACCTGGAGGCAGGAGCTGAAGCACAGGCCACAAGTTGCTTACTGGCTTGCTCCTTTGGCCTGTGCTCAACCTGTTTTCTTATAAAACAGGCCCACCTGCCCAGGGGTTGCACCATCCACAATGAGCTGGGCCCTCCCACATCACTCAATAATCAAGAATATACCCCACAGACATGGCCACAGGCCAGTCCAATGGAGGCAATTCACCAGTTGAGGCTCCCTTTACCCAGGTGTGTCAAGTTGACAGTAAAGTTATCCAGCACAATTGACCCCTTGTCAACTGGACACGCAAACACATTACTATTAAACCATAAGCTTTCCAATTCTTGTCCCCAAGATATGTTAACAATATCACAACATAAGACAGTACAACCTTAAAAGTTCCACAGTCCTTAAAAATTCAAACATCCTTGGGCTGGGTGTGGTGGCGTACACCTTTAATCCCAGCACTTGGGAGGTAGAGGCAGGTGGATCTTTGTGAGTTTGAGGCCAGCCTGGTCTACATAGTGAGTTCCAGGACAGCTGGGGCTACAAGGAGACCCTGTCTAAAAAGCAAAAAAAAAAAAAAATCCAAACATTTAAAAATTCAGAGTCTCTTTTAAAAGTCTCTTAACTGTGGGCTTCTGTAAAATCCAAAACAAGTACTGTCTTATTTCAAAGGGAGGAATCGAGCACACCTCAGCAAAACCTAAGTCCAGCAAAGTAGCTCAAGGCTGGACATATGGGATTCACATAATCTTCTTGCCAAAGGGTTTTGGCAGCTCCACTTCTCTGATTCTGCCATACACAGCACACACAGCTTGTCTCACCGGCCCAGGCTGGCTCCATTCCACACCAGCTGCTGCCCTTGGTGGTCATCCTATGGTCCCAGCATCGCCAAAAAGCTGGGGGTCTCCACTGAAACTAAGGCTGCATCTTCACCAATGGCCTCTTCTGGCCTCTCAGGGTGCATAGCCTCAGATTCTCTCCATGACCCTTCAATTCTGGGGTCTTCACTGCAACAGAGGCTGTACTTTCACCAATGATCTTTCCTAGCCTCAGAATACCAAGCCTCAGCTGCTGTCTTGTGACCCCTTCACGCTTTCGACACCAGAACCATGCAGGGGACTCTTACACATTACCAAGTCCTGCTTCCAGCTTGAGATGGAGGCTTGGGTCCCCTTGGTACCACAGCTTCTGTGAACTGACCCTGAGGAAATACTTCCCAGAAGATTTCACCACAGTGATGCTAGTCTCTTGTTACTTACAGCTGATTTTTCAGCTCTAGCTAACCAGCATCAATTGTCCCAGTAAAGGTTTCCCTTCCATGATTCTCATCTCTTCTTAATCACAGCTGATTCTTCAGCCCCAGACGACCAGAACCCACAGATTCTCAATTGAAGATATCACACAAACAGCCCTCATAGTCTCTGCTTACCTTTGAAGCTTCAAAAGCCAGACCTCCATCATCTACAACTTTTTTAGCATAACTGTTCCAAGCTCCACAGCAACAAACTAAGCATTCAATGGCTTTTCCAGCCCAAAGTTCCAAATGCTTCCACAATCCTCCTAAAAACACTAAGGTCAGGTCTGTCACAGCAATATCCCACTCTCTGGAACCAATTTCTGTTCTAGTTTGTTTCGCCATTGTGGTGACAAAATACACTGACCAATACCAACTTGGGGAAGAAAGGGTTTATTTGGCTTACATCTCCCAGGTCACAGTTCATCAGGGAGCCCAAGGTAGGAACTCAAAGCAGGAACCTGGAGGCAGGAGCTGAAGCACAGGCCATGGAGGAACCTGCTTACTGACTTGCTCCCCTGGCCTGTGCTCAACCTGCTTCCTTATACAACACAGAACAACCTGTCCAGGGGTGGCACTGCCCACAGTGGGCTGGGCCCTCCCACAACACTCAAAAATCAAGAAAATACCTCACAAATATGGCCACAGGCCAGTTCAATGGAGGGTACGCCCCAATTGAGGCTCTCTACCCAGGTGTGTCAAGTTGACAACTAAAACTATCCAGCACACACAGAGATTAAAAAGAGAAAAACTACCTACAACTTCTGCCTTTGTTTGAAATATGTGCACATGACGTGGTGGTTTGAATGAAAATGTCCCCCATAGGCTCCAAGTATTTGGACATTTTGTCCCCAGATGGTGGTACTGTTTTGGGAGGTTTTAGAAGGTGTGGCTATTCTGGAGGAAGCACGTCACTGGGGCGGACTTAGAGAGTTCTTAAGCCTTGCTGGACCTCCAGTTGCTCTCTTGTTTCCTGTGCCTTCTGGAAGATGTAGAGCTAAGCTTCCCCTGCTCCTCCTTCAGCCACCTCTGCCACCATGGCTCCCCACCAAGACAGACTGTAATTCCCCTGGAACTGTAAGCTCAAATAAACTCTTCCTTTTATAAATTGCTTTGGTCAGTGTTTCTATCACAGCAACAGAAAAGTGACTAATACGTCACACTAAAGATTAGACATTTCTGAAATATGGAATACGGAAAAAACTCATTTCAGAAAATAAAGTATCAGCAGGTGTGATGGCAAACACCTGTAATTCCAAGACTCAGGAGACTGAGGCAGGAGGGCCAGGTTCAATGCCAGTCTAGATTGCATAGCAAGTTCCAGGCAGGGTACATAGAGAGAAAATGTCTCAAATGAATAAATAAAAATGAATAAAATCCCTGGGCATGGTGGCGCCTGCCTTTAATCCCAGCACTTGGGAGGCAGAGGCAGGAAGATCTCTATGGACTACATATCCAGTTCCAGGCCAGCTGGGGCTATGGGGAGATCCTAAATCTCAAAAAGACCAAAAAAAAAAAAAAAAAAAAAAAAAAAAAAGAGAGAGAGAGAGAAAACAAAATCAATGAAAAAATAAAACGGGGTTGGAGAGAGAGATCACTTGGTAAAGTGCTTGCCCAGAACCCATGTAAAAAGTACCACACATGGTCACATGGTGGCACACACCTGTAATCCGAGCACTGGGGAGGCAGAGACAGGCAGATCCTTGGAGCTCACTAGCCAGCCAGGGTAGCCTACTTGGAGAGCTCCAGGACAGTAAGACATCCTGTCTAAAAAGAAAAAAATGTGGATGACAACAGAGGAACAATACCCACGACTGTCCTTTTGCTTATAAACACACACACACACACCCCAAATACAGCCAGATGTGATGTGCCAGGATTAGGGAGATGGAGGCAGGAGGATCCAGGAGTCAGCTACAAAACCAAAGGAAATTAGTAACTACTCAGATGTTTTAATAACAAAACACTATAAATTATAAATGATGTGGTGATTAAAAAAAAAGAAAAAGAATGGAAATTACAGACATCTTTTTCTTTCTTCTGTGTGTTTATGTAAGCCTGTGTCTGTGTATTTGTTTGTGTGTGTTTTAGGGACAGGGTCTCATGTAGCTCAGACTGGCCTTGAAGTCACTATATGTTTGTTTGTTTGTTTGTTTGAGACAGGGTCTCCCTATCACCCCAGCAGGCCTGGAACTCACTATATAAACCAGCTGGCTTCAGTCTCACAGAGATCCACCTGCCTTTATCTCCTGATTGCTAGGGCTAAAGGCATGCACTGCACTACCCGGCGAGAGAGAGAGAGAGAGAGAGAGAGAGAGAGAGAGAGAGAGAGAGTGTGTGTGATAGGGTTTCACTATGTATCCCAGGCTAACCTTGAACTTGAAATCCTCCTGTTTCTCCTAATGATGAAATTATAGGTGAGTGCCAGTACACCCAGCATCAGAGTCTTTATTGAGATGGTGTTTCATATAGCCCAGGCTGGCCTCAAATTCTTTGTGTAACTGAGGATGACCTTGAACCTCCTGATCCTCTTGCAGCAACCTCCCAAGTTCTGGGATGTAGATATACAACACCCCCAGCTTGTGTGTGTGCGTTGTGTGTGTACCTGTATGTTCAAATGATGCACTTCCTTATGTGGAGACCAGCCCTAGGGAGGCAGAGGCAGGCGGATCTCTGTGAGTTCAAGGCCAATCTGGTCTACATAGTGAGTTCCAGGACAGCTGGGACTACAGGGAGACCCTGTCTCAAAAAGACCCCCCAAAAATATGATTTACAACCAGGTTCAAAGACTAAACAAATATTAAAAATTAAGTAAAAAACTGTGAGCTGGTTTACTTTTCTTTTGAAAGATTTAATCATTTTATTTATTTATTTAATGTGGGTGGAGTGGGGGTACACATGTGCCACAGCCTGAGCATGGAGGTCAAAGGACAACTTTCTGGATTCAGTTCTCTCCTTCCATCATGTGAGTTTAGGGGATCGAACTCTTTTCTAGAATTTGTAGCAGAGCATATGTTCTTTAATATATAGACTGTATTTATTTATTTTTTTTTTAATATATTTTATTTATTATTTTTATGTGTATGTGTGTATTGCCTGCATGTAGGTAAGTGCACCCGTGTTGTGCAATGCTGGTGGAGGACAGAAGAGGCTGTTGGATCCCCCTGGAAGGGGGGTTACAGTAAGTTGTTAGCTTCCAAGTGGGTGCTGGGATTCGAACCTGGGTCTTCTGCAAGAACAACCAGTGTTCTCAACCACTGAGCCATCTCTCCAGCCCCTATAGACTGTATTTAAATATGGCCTGGGGGACATCAAGATGACTGATTTGGGGCCTGGAGAGATGGCTCAGCAGTTAAGAGCACAGGCTGCTCTTGCACAGGACCAGGGTTTGACTCTTAGCACCCACATGGCAGCTAACAACCATCCGTAACTCCAGTTCCAGAGGATTCAACACCCTCTTCTGACCTCTGTGGGCATTGTATGACATGGGTGCACTTACATACATGCAAACAATACACTCATACACATAAAAAATATTTTTAAAAGATGGCTCAGTTGGTAAAAGTGCCTGACGACCTGACTTTGATCACTGGGACCCATATGGTAGAGATAGCGTCCTACAAGTTATCCTCTGATCTCCACACTCAGGTGTACACACACACACACACACACACACACACACACACACACTATACAAACATAAAACAACCATGACCTACCCTGGATATAGTGGTGCATGCTGTAATCCTAGCACTTGGGAGGTGGAGACAGGAGGATCAAGATGAAGAATTGAAGGCCAGGCTAGAGGTTGTGTCTGGTTGGGTGTGTGGCCCAACTTACAGCATACCTCCACTCACATTTTTCTCAGTTCCATTGCAGATGCTCCTTACATCCCAATGATCCATTGAGATTGAAAATATGGTAAGTTGAAAGTGGTAATATTCCTAGCTACTGAACTTAGCAACACATATGCTTAGCAACACAATCATGGCTTAGCAACACAGCATACCATGTTGAGTATGCTATGTTGAGAGTCTGGCTGTTTTCCTTCGGAACCTTGTGATTGACTGGGATCTATAGCTTGCTGTTGCCACCTAGCATTGTGAGAGAACGGCACCACATATGACCCCAGGAAGCACTCTACCACTGAGCTGCATCCCATTTTTGTACCATTAAATTTTTCTTTCTTTCTTTCTTCTTTCTTTCTTTCTTTCACTTTTTTTTCTTGAGACGAGGTTTTCCTATAGCCCCAGCTGACCTGGAACTCACTATGTAGACCATCTGGCCTCAATCTTACAGATATCTACCTCCCAAATGTGGGAACTAAAGGTGTGCACCACCATGCCTAGCCCATGCATCATTTTTTAAAAAGAGTTATTTATTTTGTGTAAGAATGTTTGCCTGCACGTATGTATGTGCACGATGTACATGCCTTCTGCTCAAGGGGGCCAGAAGAGGGTGTTAGATCCCCTGGAACTAGAATTACAGATGGTTGTGAGCTACCATGTGGGTTTTGGGAATAAAACTTGGGTCCTCTGCAAGAACAGCAAATGCTCTTAACAACTGAGCTAACTCTCAGCCTTGAAAAACTGTTAAGCCAAACTATTATAAGTTGGGGACTATCCAAGTATCAAGATCTAAGGAAGTAACCAGTTAATTGCAAAACAGGTTTTACTGTGCCATTCATTGAAACTCTTACATTTATTAGGAAAGCCCATAAACCATGCCCTCAAAGGTCTTTAAAAATAATTTAAGGTAATTCTGGTAAGATTGTTACTTGGTTCATAAGCCCCACACACACACACCATATAAGGAACAAAGTAGAAAAAAAAGTGCTTTTTATTTTCATTAATGTGTTGCTAGAAAAGAGAACCTGCCCTAACTTTTATGCTTATGCCTTACCTAGATAAGATTTTTTAAAAATGTGTGTAGTGCTGGCCGTGGTTGCACACGCCTGTAGTCCCAGCACTTGGGAGGCGGAGGCAGGCGGACCTCTGTGAGTTCAAGGCCAGCCTGGTCTACATAGTGAGTTCCAGGACAGCTGGGGCTACAGGGCGACCCTGTCTCAAAAAGACAAAAGAAAATGTGTGTAGCATTCATGTGTGTGCACATGTACACGTGTACACATACATGTGGAACCAATTAATATCAGGAGTCTTCCTTGACCACTCTCCACTTTATTCATTGAGTCGGGGGCTCTCGGTTGAACTCAGATTGCCAATAAGGCTAGTCTGGCTAGCCAGCTTGCTCCGGGACTTGCTTGTCATTGCCTCCTGAGCACTGGGGTTACAGGTGAGCCAACATGCCTGCCTGGCATTTATGTGGGTTCTGGGGATCCGAACTATAGTCCACATACTTGCATGGTAAGCACTTTGGCTTCACTGAGACATGTCCCCAGGCCCCAATTCACTTTTTAAAATTTTATTTTTAATGTTTATTTTATTTTTTAGACTGTCTCTATACTCAGGCTGATCTGGAATTCATGGAATACCCCTTGCCTCAGCCTCTTGGGTGCTGGGATTACCAGTATAAGCCACCATTGTGGCTCCCAGATAACTCCTATCTGCTTGTAAAGATTTGTCTGAGGGGTCACCATTTGTAGAATGGCTTTCTCCAACTTTAACACACCCTTCTTCTAGTACCTTGAATCTAGCACCACAATGCATTTATATTGCTCTTCTAAAGCTTATCAATTGTGTGTGCCTGTGTGTGTGTGTGTGTGTGTGTGTGTGTAAATTTGAGCTTTTTATCCATAGGGCCTCACAAGGTGGCACTTATAAGACCTCCATTTAAAAAAAATTGAGGCTGTGCACACTGGCAAATACCTGTAATCTCAGTACTCAGGGGACACAGTCAAAGAGGATCACTGCAAGCATAATCAGATTGATGGAATGAGTACCAGATCAACTGGATCTACTTAGGCAAAAGAAAGAAAGAAAGAAGAAAGAAAGAAAGAAAGAAAGAAAGAAAGAAAGAAAGAAAGAAAGAAAGAAAGAAAGAAAGGAAGAAAGAAAGAAAGAAAGAAAGAGACAGAGAGAGAGAAAGAAAGAGAAAAGAAAGGAAAAAGGAAGAAAGAATGGCAGGCATGCCAGTTGGACAGGACACATACATGAAAAGATCAATTAACCCACATCATTTGTGTAGGGCAGATGATCATGTCAGTCAGGACTTTTGGCATGAGATGGTCCTACTATGGTTGAGTACTAACTCTTGAAGATGGGACGAGCACTATCATTAGGCTGGGCATGTGGCTTGGTTGGCATGGTTGCCTAGCAGACACAAAGCCACAGGTTCCATCCCCAGCACTTCATAAACTGGATGTGGCAGCACATGAGTGCAATCCCAGAAACTGGGAGGTAGAGACAGGAGGATCAGAAGTTCAAAGTCATCCTCAGCTACACAATTGAGTTGGAGGCTAGCCTGGGATACATGAGAAAAATAAATAATAAATAAACAAATAAAGCAAAATTAAGTCAAGAAACAAGATAAAATACTTAATACCTCAAAGGAGGGAAAAGGGAAAGGGAACAACCCAGTCACATCAATCCAATTAAGTGAATATGGCCTCTAGAAGAAGAGGGACTCTAGGAGGAAAGAAGGGACCAGTAAGAGGTGGGAGAGGTGTTATATGGGAGGAGGCATGAGAAAAGTACAAGGATACATAGTTATGAAAGTCATAACAGAACCCATTACTTTATTACTAACTAAATAATTAAAATATAATACAATAATAATAGAAATAGTTCAAACACACTAAAAAATCCAGAGATAGACTGAGTAGTAATAAGAAAACATGACTCAGTTATTTGCTGCCTATCTGAAACTCACCATAAATATAAGGCTAAAAATAAGTTAAAAGTAAAATGATAGAGCTGGCAAGATGACTTGGCCAGTAAAGGCACTTGCTACACAAGCCTGACGACCTGAGTTTGGTTCTTTTTTTAAAAAAAATTATTACTATTTATTTTTATTTTATGTGTATGTGTGTATTGCCTGCATGTAGGAAAGTGTATCCGTGTCCTGCAATGCCCTCAGAGGACAGAAAAGGCTGTTGGATCCCCTGGAACTGGAGTTACAGACAGTTGTTAGCTGCCATGTGGGTGCTGGGATTCGAACCTGGGTCTTCTACAAGAACAGTCAGTGTTCTTAACTGCTGAGCCATCTCTCCAGCCCCTAATTTTATTATTTTTATGTGTATAAGTATATTGCCTTCATGTATGTAAGTGTACCCATGTTGTGCAAAGCCCACAGAGGTCAGAAGAGGGTGTCAGAATCCCCTGGAACTGGAGGTACTGACATTGTTAGCCTCCATGTGGGTGCTGGGAATCGAACCCAGGTCTTCTGCAAGAACAGTCAGGGCTCTTAACCGCTGAGCCATCTTCCCAGCCCCATTGAGTTTGATTCTTGAAACCCATGTAAAGGTAGGAGAAAACTGACTCTACAGAGTTGTCCTCTGGCCTTCACGTGAGTGACTGCACACCACACATACGTTAACGTAAAATAAGAAATATATATTTTTATTATGGGACTGGAGAGATGCTGCAGTGGTCAAAAGTATTGTCTGCTCTTGCAGAGTATCCAGGTTTGATTCCCAGCACCCACATGGCAGCTAACAACTGTCCATACTATCTACATGTAGGTAGGTACACCCGTGTTGTTCAATGCCAGTGGAGGTCAGAAGAGGGTGTCTGTTGGATCTCCTGGAACTGGAGTTATGAATGGTTGTCAGTCTCCATGTGGGTGCTGGGAATCGAACCTGGGTCCTCTGCAAGAGCAGCCAGTGCTCTTAACCACTGAGCCAACTCTCCAACCTGAATTAAAAATTTTTTAATAAAAAAATTTAAACTGGCTGGGTATGGTGGCACACACCTTTATTCCCAGTACTCAGGAGACAAAGGCAGGCAGATCTCTGTAAGATCAAGGCCAGCCTGGTTTACATAGTGAGTTTCAGGCCAGTTGGGACTATAAGCAGACCCTGTCTCAAAAAGACCAAAAAAAAAAAAAAAAAAAGCTGGTGAAATGGCTCAGCAGGTAGTTGCTTACCACCTAAACCTTACCCTGATGACCGGTGTTCCACCTCTGAGACCCACACGGTAGAAGAAGAGACCATACACCAAAGCATGCACATGTTCCCCCTAAATAAATAAAGGTAAGAAAAATTTTAAAGAAGAGCCAGGTGTGGTGGCGCACGCCTTTAATCCCAGCACTCTGGAAGCAGAGGCAGGTAGATCTCTGTGAGTTCAAGGCCAGCCTGGTCTACATAGTTCCAGGCCAGCTGGAACTACAGGGAGACCCTATCTCAAAAAGATTAAAAAAAATGTACAGAAATAAGATGATTAGGAAGATATACCATGCTGATATTCAGAGAAAGCTGGTGTGGCTGCTGCTATGAAACAAAGTGGATGGATCTGAGGGCAAGAACCATTAAACAACATCAAGAGGCCTTCACGGTAAAGGCATAAGAGGACCAATGTCAGCAATCTCCGGATTCCCTAGATTAGAGACGTATCATTCCAATCTCTGTCTCTGCCATCACTGTGTTTCAGTAAAAGCCAATGTGTGAGTTAAAATGTATGTTAGGGTTACAGGTTGAGGGGCAACATAACAGATGAGAAATAAAAAGGCTTGCAGCTGAGTATGAGATAGCCCGGCTGACTAGATAAGAGGAAAGACTGGAGGGGGGGGGAAGGAAGAAGAGGGGGAGGAGGAGGGGGAGGGGGAGGAGGAGGATGAGGAGGAGGGTGATGACGACAACCCAGGCCAGTCTTGAAAGGCTCTAGCAGGCTCCCAGCCACCCCTGAGGAACATTATTCACAAGGAACTGGTTCATATACTTTTTAATCTAATATATATAAATACCACAGACTAAATTGTGATAACAATTTCTAAGAAAGTCTCCAGGACTGACACTCCTGCTCTTAAAGCATTCTAAAGAGGAGGGAGCTCTAGGTTAATATTTGTACAAGACTTGGGCTGTACACTACTGATCAGGAAGAGTCTGATAGGAGAATAGAGCTGATTAATGTGTGATTCTAATTCAGGTGGCCTGGATCCTGGACAAGAGCCTGGACTTGCTTTCATACCCTGCTCCTGTGGGGAAAGTAGGCAGGCACAGGGTTGGGCTTCCCTCCAGCATTCTCTGCTTACAGCCTGAAGGGCTTGGCTGCTCCAACACCCACTTCATACTCATTAAAAAATTCTTTAAACACGGAACCCGCGGGGCAGGTTGTGGTGACCCATGTCTTCAGTCCCAGCACTCGGAAGGCAGACACAGGCAGATCTCTGAGTTCAAGGCCAACCTCGTAGGCATAGTGAGTTCCAGCCAGCTGGAGCTGCAGGGAGACCCTGTCTCAGTAAGACAAAAAAAAACAAAAAACCAACCAAACAAACAAAAAAACAACCAGCCAACCAACCAACCAAAAAAAAAAAAACCAAAAAAAAAACCCTTGTAAGTTGCTATTCTGATGAAATCTACTGCTTTCCTCTCCCCTTTGTCTAACATTATTTCTACTTTTCCTCCTGTCTCAACTTCTCTGACTCCTACCATCTTTTTGCTTCCCAGCGTCATTTGAGACCAAAGATCATTCTCAAATACATAGTATTTGTCAAATACAAATTCTTTTGACATCACTGTCAGATTATTACTTCGCTGGGGAATATAACTCAGTTGGTAGAGTCTCAACCTAGCATGCAGGAGGCCTTTCTGATCCCCAGCATTTCATCAACCCAGTGTTGGCACACAAGTCTGTAATCCCAGCATTTCAAAAGGAGAAGCAAGGGAGTCAGGAGCTAAGGTCATCACCAGCCTCAAGACGTTCTTGCCGACCCCTGGCTAACAAAGACCGGGTTTTAAAACTGGTTACAGGATTTCTGTGGTCCAATTTATCATTCCTCTCCTTCATTAGAGACAAGGTGTCATGTGACCTAGGCTGTGTGAACTCATTATGTATTTGAGAATGATCTTGAACAGATACTCTTGTCTGCACCTCCCAGGTGCTGAGATTACAAGCCAATTTTTTTGTTGTGATAAAATATATATAACATTTTTTGTGTCTATGCAGTGCAGTATGCATGCCTATGTTGTGTGTGTGTGTAAACAGAGATCAGTGTTGGGTGTCATCCCAACATTGGGGGGTTAGGGTTTGAGGCTTATAACCGGGCTCCATTGGCTGTCCAATATCTGCTTACTGTTCCATCAAGATACAAGCACACAGCCCCACATTCCTGCTGCCATGCCTGCTCAAGCATGGACTATGCCCTCAGACTGTGAGACAAAATCACAGCCCCTTTAAAAAGACTGTTTTATAGGGCAACAGAAATGGCTCAGGATGTAGGATCCCTCAGAATTGGAGTTACAGATGGTTGTTAGCCATCATGTAGTTTCTGGGAAATTGACCCTGGGTCCTCTGCAAGAGCAACAAATGCTCTTAATTGCTGAGCCATCTCCCCAGCCCCAACCCTTTTTTTGTAGCCATCATGTAGTTTCTGGGAAATTGACCCTGGGTCCTCTGCAAGAGCAGCAAATGCTCTTAATTGCTGAGCCATCTCCCCAGCCCCAACCCTTTTTTTTGGGGGGGGAAGGGAGCTTTTTTTTGAAACGGGTCTCCCTGTAGCTCCACCTGGCCTGGAACTCACTATGTAGACCAGGCTGCCCTGGATCTTACAGAGGTCTGCCTGCTTCTGCCTCTCAAAGGTTGGGATTAAAAGTGTGCACCATCATGCCTGGTGACCCTTTCTTTCGGTGTTTGGTCATAGCAGCAAAGTAACTTATACACCCAGAATCACTCAGGCATAGTAAATACTTGAATATGTAAATGTCATGTCTGTCTATATTGTGTAGTACTTTAAAATACATATGCACTTACACAATAATAAAAGAAGTAAAAAGAATAAAATTGGAAAAGAATAAAATTGTCCCTATTTGGGGGCTAGAGGAGGGCTCAATGGTTGAGTGTTTGCTGCTCTTCCAGAAGACTTGAGTTCAGTTCTTAGCATCCATATCTGACAGCGGACAATCTCCTGTAACACCAGCTGCAGAGGATCCAAAGCCTTCTTCTGGCCCTCTTGGGCATCCGCAGTCTTGTAGCATACACACACACATAAATGCACACACTCACACACATATACACATTAAAAAAATCTGTCCCTACCTGTAGGTGGCCATACCTATATAGAAACCCCCCAGGGCTTCTATCCCTAACGCCTTCCAAACCCTCTTGGAAGCCAATGACTTTATTGAGTTTTCAGGATAAATACATGGAACTGAGCATGGTGGTGCATGCTTATAATTTCATTGATTGGATGATAGAGACCTTGTCTCAAAAAAATGAAAGAAAAAAACAAACCATGAAAATCGGTAACATTTCTGCCCTTCTGTTAGTATTGCTTTCCCACTGAGTTATATTCCTAGCACCTTGAGACCAAATTGTGTGTGTGTGTGTGTGTGTGTGTGTGTGTGTATGAATGTTTTGCCTGCATGTTACTGCACCTGTGTTGTGGAGTCCCCATGGAAGCCAGAAAAGCTGTGTAGGATCCCCTGGAACTGAGTTACAGTTGTTAGCCACCAAGTGGTATTGTATACCAGAGTTCAAAAAAAATCACCAACACCACTTAAGTAAAAGCAGCAAGGTAAATTTTACTGTGTTGACCCACCAGGCTGTCTATCTCGAGAGTAGAAGCAGCCCTGAGCATTGACTGATCAGAGTTTTTATAGGGTTACAGAAAGCATTAAGCATTGTATAAGCAAAATATCTGTGCACCAATCAGGTTTGTACAACATAGCAGAATTCTAATTTTAGTAATCATCAAACAAGTGATGTAGTCACACAACTTGGCATGCAACTTTGTGACCTTAAAGTTAGCCAAATGTCCTAGCCATAACAAGTATAATAAGAAGGCCAAAGTCAACCAGCTTGCAGGTGGTCATACAATAACAGGATAACAAGGGTGGTCTTATGTTTTGTGTCAAGGTGACCTGAATAGCAAGCGAGTTACAGAAGCGAAAACAAGCAGCCAGATGTAAAATGTCTGGAATTGACACATTCCATGGGTTTGTGGTTGGGACATTTTCTCAAGGCCCAAGGTTGTCCCCCTTTTCCTTTTGGTGTGGGGCAAAGTTACTGTAAAAGTAGCTCTGAACAAAATGGAGTAACAAGTCACTTTGCTGAATCAGTTCATTCCCCACTCCTGTTGTGAGTAAGGTTAATTCTTTGACCTATTAGGTTAGGCTTTCTTCTTTCATTAAATGCTCATACTGGGTTCTTGATATCATTAGTTTTACTGCCTGGAGTCTCTGGTTGATAAATTTTACAAAGGCATTCAGGAGACAAGGCCCAAGAGTAAAAATTAGAAGAATAAGAATCAAGGGCCCAACAACAGCACTTAACAATGTGGTCAGCCAGGGTGACCAAGAAAATAAAGACTCATACCAGTTCTGATGATTACTCAGTTCCCTCTCTTGAGCTTTAATTCACTGCTGGACCAACCTAATACTATATCTAATATAGTATAGTAGCATAATATAGTATGGTTAGCATAAAAGCAACATTTTTCACCTAATGCCATACATAATCCTCCTTGTGCCGGGTGTGGTGGCACATGCCTTTAATCCCAGCACTCGGAGGCAGAGGCAGGTGGATCTCTGTGAGTTCAAGGCCAGCCTGGTCTACATAGTGAGTTCCAAGACAGCTGGGGCTACAGGGAGACCTTGTCTCAAAGACCAAACAAACAAACAAACAAACAAAAAAACCCAAGATCTAACCCTTGATGGTTTTGTAACATTACTTCAGCTAATGAATTGAGGGAATATGTTAAATTTTTAATTTGATGTTCCATATCTTTTAAATCTAGATTTATTTGCTGGGTGAGAGCTTTGAGATTTATCTCTCCTTTGTTAAGGGCAGCGGCCCTACTCCTGTGGCTCCTACTATACCTGTTCCTATTAATGCAGGTGCCAAGACGGCTGCCATAATTCCCCTAGAAAACCAGGCATCATTAGGAGGCATCAAATGCTCCCAACCTTCTGTCCCTGAATAATAGTACACTTGGGGAATAAGATAAACCAAGATACAGAATTCACCAGTAACAGTTAAATACCTTTGACTTATACAGGAAGTTAATTCAGTAGTGCAAGCAAACCAAGTTCCTTCCGGTGGAACTAAATAATACAGTCCTTCTGGAGGTGGAGTGAGGGCATAAGATTGATTACACATCTTGTTATAGGGAGACAAAGATAAGTCATAAGTATGACCATAAAAAACAGATTCCTTTACCTGATAAACTACCAAGAGTAAGCATAGGTTTAGAACCCCAAGGACAAAGGTATTTTTAAGTACTTCATTATAAGTCAGATTTTGAATATAGGAGGAATCTACTCCTAGGGACCTAATAGCACCTATCCCTATATAGTAAAGGGGTCTGGGGTCCAAGCAGAGCCAGCAGTCTCTAGTGAGACTAGGTTCAGTAGCATTGGAAAACTCATAAGTATAGAGCAAAGACTTATATAATTCAGGAGGGTCCCATCGAGAAACACTATGGGCACTAACATACTTAGTAGGAGGCGGCGTTGGTATAGTAGGAAGTGGCTTTGGCAAGCGAGGATTGAGAACTTTGTTAGATCCTATAGGTACTGGAAGGCTTAGGGGAAATCTCAAACTTTTGAATAGTAAATTCTGATCCAGGATCCTTTCCTGAGGCATACATTTGTATTCCCCACGTTCTCCCTGCAAGCCAACTTTTATCATGTCCATCTAATACCTTTAAGATTAGGGGGTTAAGTTTTCCCACAGTTATACCAGGAGTACCACGCTGGAAAGAAATCCATTTATCCTTTGATCCAATCCGTGATGCAAATATTTCACAACCCCAAGTCCCACAATGCCACTCATTTTCACGATTACATTCTGGACTCCCATTGGCTGGACATCCATAGACCTGTAAGGCTTGTAAATACCTTTTTTGTTTGTTTGTTTGTTTTTTTGGTCTTTTTGAGACAAGGTCTCCGTGTAGCTGCAGCTGGCCTGGATTCGATAATGGAGATCAAGCTGGCCTCAAACTCACAGAGATCCACTTGCCTCTGCTTCCCTAGTGATGGGATTAAAGGCGTTCGCCACCACACCCAGCTGTAAATACCTTTCATGACTAGGAGTTCCATATCCCCAGAGTTGAGGAGATGGAACACAGATAGTTACTTTTACTTGTGAAGAAAACAAATCACACAGGTCAAATAAAAAGCTAGGGGGAGTGGCTGGTGGTAGTATTAGTTGCTAAGATCTTACCATCTGAAGTTCTTTTTATTACTCAATTATCAGGAGATGGCTCATGAGGATTGCGGTCATTGTACCCTGTAACAATTTTTATTACCCAAAAGAAAATCATGAGAATTAGGATTCTTTTTATCAGTTTCACTTTGAGAGAATCACCTGTTTTCTTTATTTTCCATGTCTGAGGAATGTGGTCCGGATGAGCTCTCTTAACCTGGGAACAGTACATCCAGTGGGCACGTTCAGCAACTTTAACAGCAGTGGGAGTCAGCAAGGTGATTGGGTATGGACCAGCCCACTTGGGTTCAAGGTTAAGTGCTTGATGTCTGAGGACTCAAATCCAGTCACCAGGTTCCAGATCTGTCTGTTCAGTGGTCAATAAGTAGTGATCGGACTCATGAGTCTCCCGTACTAGTCCTTGTACTTGGTTTAAGGTGCTTTGTAGAGTCTGTAAGGGCTGCAAAAGGCTGTGATTAGTTATCTCTGCTAGATGCTCCTCCCCTAAGTGAGGAATAAGGGGTGGAGGTCTGCCAAACAGAATTTCAAAGGGAGTAATTCCTTTCACATAAGGAGGACATCTGGCTTTTAGAAGGGCAAAAGGGAGAGTACTTACCCAGTTACCATCAGTCTCTATTATTAATTTGGTTAAAGTCTCTTTAAAAGTTCTATTCATCCTTTCTGCCTGACCTGCACTTTGAGGATGATATACATGATGCAGTTTCCAGCTTATCTGGAGAGCAGAGGCTAAAGATTTAGAAACATGAGCTCTGAAAGCCGGGCCATTGTCAGACCCCAGACCAATAGGGATGCCAAATCGAGGTATAATCTCATTTAGTAGCTTTTTAGCCACTACCTGGGTGGCCTCAGACCTGGTCGGGAATGCCTCAACCCATCCTGAAAAGGTGTCTACCAGGATAAGTAGATAGTTGTAACTGTAAATCCCTACTGTCATTTCAGTAAAGTCCAATTCCCAGATTTCTCCAGGTGCTTGACCTCGGAGTCTGTGGCCTGGAAGAGAAAGCTTAAAAGCAGGATTAGTTTGGGCACAAGCTTGACATCTTCGGGCTATATCCTGACACATTTGTCCTAAGTTGGGAATATTTAAATCTCTTTTCGCTAGTTCTGTCATTTTGGTAGCTCCCATGTGAATGGTAGAATGCAATTGTCGCAGTCAATTTCTTCCTAAAGCTCTCGGAAGAATGGGCCTTCTGTCTTCCATTAGATACCATCCTTTATTATCCTTTTTTTCCTGTAAATCCTTGATAATGATGAGGTCAGAGGTTGAGTAGGAGGGAGATTCAGGCAACACTCTAGTTGGAAAGACAATCAAAACCTTTAAGGCTTGCACAGGCTGTAAGGCTACGATTTTGCTGTTTGATCAGCAAAGTCATTACCATTTGCTATTTTTGAGTCTGACTTTTGATGCCCTTCACAATGTATAATGGTCACTTGCTTTGGGAGCCATAGTACTTCTAAAAGAGCAAGGATCTCTTCCTTATTTTTTATTTCTTTTCCATTAGATGTTAACAGTCCTCTCTCTTTATATAGAGTATATGTGCTGTGGCAAAGGCATAGCAGCTGTCAGTATAGACATTCACACTTTTTTTTTTTGCCCACCTAAGTGCTTGAGTTAGGGCAATGAGCTCAGCCTTTTGTGCTGATGTGCAGTGTCTCAAAGCTTGAGCCCATAAGATGTCAGTCAGAGTAACTACTGCCGCCCTAGCATATCGAATACCTTCCTTAACATAGCTACTGCCATTGGTAAACAATTCAGCATCCACCTTAGATAAGGATTGATCCTTTAAATCTTCCCATACCCCGGTCAGAGTACTCACAGTCTCTAAACAGTCATGAACAGGAGGTCCGGCAACCTCCTCCAGTAAGAAGGTAGCTGGATTCAAGAGTTTTTGACTTAAGGAAAGTTATCCATGGGGGGTCCAGCAGCAATACTTGATATTGTGTGATGCTTGCATTTGAAATCCATCTGTCAGGTGGAATACGCAGCAAGGTCTCTACTGCATGGGGGCCAATAATTTTCAAGTCCTGGCCCAGAGTAAGTTTAGAGGCTTCCTTAACTAGGAGGGTAGTGGCCGCTATTGCCCTTAAACAGTTGGGCTACCCAGAAGCCACCGGATCTAATTGCTTGGACAAATAAGGCACCGGTCTCCTCCATGGTCCCAAAGTCTGAATAAAAACTTCTTGGACTCCTCCTTTACTTGCATGCACAAAAAGCAGGAAGGGTTTAGTAACATCAGGCAAGGCCCAGGCAGGGGCCTAAGTCAGGGCTCTCTTAAGTTGTTGAAAGGCTTGATCTTCTGATGAACCCCAGACAAACTCTGTCCCCTCCTTCACCGTGGAGGCATACAGGGGCTTAGCTATTTCCGCAAAGCCCAGATTCCAAAGTCTACAATATCCTGCTGCCCCCAGGAATTCCCAGATTTGTCTTCTATTTCTGGGTGCAGGTATGTCAAGAATAGCCTGAATTCAGTCTGGGCCTAATGACCTCTTCCCTTCATGAATCTGATACCCCAAATAGGTGACAGAAGGGAGGCATACCTGTGCCTTCTTTGAGGAACCCTTGTATCCCAGTAGGTCCAGTTCCTTTAACAAAGCCTTGGAGGCCAGCTCACAGTCCACAGGATTATCTGCTGCTAAGAGTAGATCACCAACATACTGTAAAAGAATTACCTCTGGGTGAGCCCCTTATAGTTGGTGAGGTCTCATCTCAGCGCCTCATCAAACAACACAGGAGAGTTTCTGAATCCTTGAGGAAGTAATGTCCAAGTAAGCTGCCCATTAAAAGATCTATCAGGATCAATCCATTCAAAGTCAAAAATAGGCTGACTTGTTACTGCAATTGGTAAGGAGAAGGCATCCTTCAAATCAAACACTGAACAGATTTGTCTTTCAGGCCCCAACTCACTGAGGAGAGTATAAGGGTTAGGTACAGTAGGATGAATAACCTCAACCTGCTTGTTGACCTCCCTCAGGTAACTGGATGGGCCCGAACTCATTAGTCCCAGGCTTTGGTACTGGCAGAAGCAGTGTGTTCCATGGAGAGTGGCAGGGATCAAGAATTCCCACTTCCCAGAGTCTGTTGATATGTTTAGCAATTCCCAACCTGGCTTGAGGCTGATAGGATCTTGTCATATCCTGATTGGGGTAGCTGTGCTAAGCAACTGAATTACCAAAAGTGGTTGATGCTTTGCCAGTTCTGGGAAGTTAGTCTCTGCCCATACATGATGGGGTATCTTAGTTTTCCAAGTTTCTAACAAGGCAGATGAATCCCCTTGTTGCTCCTTCTCATGGGGCTTTTGCTGCAAAAGATACTCCTCAGATAAAGGGCAGGTAACAAGGACAATGGGAGTTTGGAGGGTTAATCCCACTGAGTCTCCAGTAAAGGTTATATTAGCCTTAAGCTTGTGTAAAAGGTCCCTCCCCAACAAGGGGTAGGGGCAATCTGGTATCAAAAGGAAGGAATGAGTCACGGTTCCTTTGGCCAGGTTGGTTATTCGAGCTCTGGTTTGAGGATAAGACTGGTACTTTCCAGTAGCTCCTTGAATTGTCAGTTTCTTGTCCTCAGGAGTGCCTAAAGGCTCCTTTAACACTGAAATGGATGCCCCAGTGTCTACCATGAATCTGGTAGGCTTCTCTTCTACCTGTAGAGTGACCCTTGGTTCCTGAGGATTAAGGGAAAAACCAAGGTCACATCATGCCTCCTTAATAGCCAAAGCAGCCTCTTTTCCTTTATGGTTTGGGCATTCGCTCTTCCAGTGGCCTTCCTCTTTGCAGTATGTGCACTGATTCTGTCTAAGTCTAGGTTTGTCAGATCCATCCTTTTGTGGCTTATGAGGGTCCCTCCTGTTCCTCTGAGGCTGCTTAATGTCCCTCCCTAATGAAGCTACTAACACCTTCCCTATCTCTTTTCCTTGCTCTTGAGTGAGGGAGTCTTGGTTAATATAGACTCTCTGGACTATCTCCATTAACTTGGATATTAATTTCCCTTCAAAACCTTCAAGTTTCTGCAACTTTTTCCTAATGTTTAGGGCCAATTGAGAAACGAAGGCAATGTTTAAGGTTCTTCGATTCTCAGGCGCCTCAGGATCAATAGGAGTATAGAGGCGGTAGGCTTGATAAAGCCTCTTGAGAAAAGCAGCCGGAGACTCACCTGACTCCTGTATTGTTTGACTGACTTTGGATAGGTTTGTGGGCTTCCAAGCTGCCGTTCTCCATCCCTGTAACAGAGTCTGACTGTACCTGGTAAGGTGATCCCGCCCCTTATGGGTGTTGGGGTTCCAGTGTGGTCTAGCTGATGGAAAGACTGCTTCGACAACCACCTGGTCTTGTGATGGGAGGCTGTCTGCTCCCAGGACAGAATGGGCATCTTCCTGCAGGATTCTGGTTCGCTCTTCAGAAGTAAAGAGTACCTGCAAAAGCTGATGACAGTCATCCCAGGTGGGACAATGAGTTATAAAAATAGAACTGAGAGCCAGACGTGGTGGCGCACTCCTTTAATTCCAGCACTTGGGAGGCAGAGACAGGCAGATCTCCGTGAGTTCAAGGCCAGCCTGGTCTACATAGTGAGTTCCAGGCTAGATGGGGCTACAGGGAGACCCTGTCTTAAAAAAACCAAAAAAAAAAAAAAAAGAACTAAGTAAATCAATAAGTTTGGAGAGATCCTCTGAAAAGGGAGGATTATGAGACTTCCAATTATAAAGATCTGTAGTGGAGAAAGGGGGCATAATTAGCCTCTTTCACCATCCTGTCCACGTGCTGGAGTGACCTCTCATAGGGGCAAGAGGACAGGTGGAGTTGAAGAAGTGGAAGCTCCAGCCTGGGGATGACAGTCTCCATGTCTGTTCCCCATCTGAGTGTGGGAAGGGCTTTGCACATCACCATCTAAAGGGGAACCATCCTCAACACTATCATCAGAGGCTGCTGCCTGTGGTGAGGGTTGCAGGACCTGAGGGATATAAGGAGGGGGTCTAGGGGATCCTCAGTCTCCTGAAGAACAGGATAAACTTCTTATGCTTAGAAACAGGGAGGAGAGCAGGGGGAGCTGAAGAACAGGTGGAGGAGTCTTCTTTAACTGAGGAACCTGTGGACACTGTTTAAGCCATTGTGGGGGGGTCATTAAGTAAATCAACCCAAGTGACTGTGTACGGGATTTGATCAGGATGAAGCTGGGTACAAATCATGTGAACAAAAATTGCAGTCGTTAAATCATAAATTCCTTCAGGGGGCCAATCAGTTTCATTAAAGGTGGGCCACTCTAGTTCACATAGGGTCTAGAGTCTGGGAGCTTTGACTCAAAAGCCATATGCTCCTGCTCTTTTCCTGAAATCAGAGAAATTAGTCAACATACATTCCAATGGGGTAGCACTCTTAGACTTAGTCTGACCCAGACACCAATCCAAAACACAGAATAAGACAAGCACAGACAAATAACACTAACCAGGTTGTCACCAAGTCTAAGTTCCAGAAAAATGACCGGACTTCACACTTTGTAGCCAGGCAGGTCCAGGGGCATTCCCTCTGTACCCAACTAGGGGGAGACTTGCTGCGTCCAGCCTTCCCACCTAGTTTCTCTGATCAGAGCCCAGAGCCAGATGGTGATAGATCGCCAATGAGCCAAAACCAAGAGAGAAACCAAAAATGAAAGTGGCTTCTCTGGCGCTCTCTTACCTTGCTAGTGGTGTGGAGAGAGAAACCGGAGGTCTGACTGGGGAAGCAGAAGCAGCCCAGACTGATGTAAGTCCCCTCTTAGGGAGTTTGCCTGTACTGCCTGACAGCGGAGGCTGATGCAGGTGCCCTGCTGGGGAGTCCTCAGAATACTGCCGGCAGTTCCCTTCTTCAGGTGAAGGAGAATGCCCCTCAGACCCCCTCCCTGTCCTCTGAGAAAAAGCTGCCCTCCACCTGACTCTGGAAATCCCCTCCATTGTTCAAACCCTTTCCTGGTATCTGTTTATAATTTCTATGGAAAGGGTCTGGGGCAGAAGAGATAAAACGTTCTGCTGCAGGTAAGCTAGCCAATGGCAGTACACCTGATACATCTGTGTATGGTTTCTATGGGAATAATCTGGGGCAGAAGAGAAAGAACGTTCTGCCCCAGGTAAGACAGCCAATGGCTGTATAGGTAAAGTTTCTGGAAATCAGCCCTAGATTGTTCCAATCCTTCCCTTGTTATTCTGTGTATAGTTTCTATGGACAGCCTCTGCTTTGTGGTTTTTGTGTTTTTTCTGCTTAAAAGTTCTGCATTTTCACTGTTCGGGGTCGCAGTACAGCTCCCGAGACTGTCTGTGTCCCCAACTGGTTGGTTCCAATAAAGCGCTCCTTTTTACTGAAACTCAGTGTCCAAGA
>NW_008337140.1:7071-17750 GCF_000622305.1 Nannospalax galili | reverse complement strand
AAAAGTAGCAAGGCAAAGTTTTATTTTTCAGCGGACCAGGCTGTCTATTTCGGGGTTAGAGGCAGCCCTGAACACCAGAGCTTTTATAGGATTACAGAAGACATGGTTTGAACAGGACATCCGTGGGCCAATCAGGTTTATGCAGCACAGCAAAAAATTAAAACACAGCAAACTGAATTTTCCATTCTACATTCGGTTATCACTCGGGCATGGGTTTGAGCAAGCCAAGCAACTTCACAGAAGCAAGATAAGCAGTTATCCAGGTGTGGGTCTAGGTTAGAACTTATGGAATATCTTATAGTTTTGCGGGTTAGGCCATTTCTTGAAACTCACGTAGCCTCTCCCTTCTGGGTATTTCAAACAAGGGAAGGGAACACACCTGAAATGGGTGTTCTCTGACAGAATGGAGTAGCTTAGGTTAGGTCACTTAACCGAGATAGTTTAAAAACCTTTACTGGTTATTTTTTTTTACATATTTCTTCTGCTTCATCCCATATAGTTTTGAAATATACATAGTTTCTTTCAGAAGATAAACATTCCAAAATTGCTTCTATTTTTGAAGACAAAAAATATCTATGATTTGACTTTGAAGCTCTCTGGAAAGAATTCCTGTAACACCGAGCACTCAATAAAGAAATTTCAAACAAAAGATAAATTCAAACTTGGAAACCAATGTCAACAACTTACTTTATCAGCCACAGCTGTGCTTGAGGACCCGCCTGACACAAATTGCAATGTTTCAATAATCCCTGGAAGATTGCCAATCACAGACAGTAACACATGATCATGAACTGTCCAACATGACTGTGATGTGTGTTTTTTAACATGTTTTGTTTTGATTTACCTTACAAATGTTTTGAAAATGTGCCAACATTTCTCCAGACATATGAATAGTGTTGAACAAAGAACTGAGTGCATTCAGAGCTTGCCGGACTCTTTTACTTCTTTACAAAATCTAATTACTGTTAATTCAAAAAAATGTGCGTAACAATGTATATACAAAGCTCTTGGCTCTTCCTTCTTGAATTCTCCTGCAAATTTATTAAATTTTACCCTCGAATTTGTGGCACTCTCATAGGCTTGGCCACATATTTTATTAAAATCAACTCCAATTTGCTGCAGGTAATTTTTGATACTCCTGCGCACATGAATCCCAGTCATCTCCTCAATATCAACAAAATACAGGAACCTTTCTTTAATTAAGACAGTCTTTGGTGTTTTCTGTGGGTATCTCACACACTCGGAAAACTGTCCTTTAATGGCACTGTTGGATGTCTCCTCACATATTATTGAAAAAGCTGAGGCTTCATTGATCTCATTCACAATATCCTGCAATATTTCGGCTTTGATAGTGTCAATAATATCACTTTGGATTTGTGTACTATCATAGAAATAGAAATCAACTTGTGAACTCAAAAGTTGAAACACTTCTCCTTTATCTTTTGCTCTAATCTCTAACAATTCTAAAAAATTGCCTTTATTCACAGATGAAATAGACTGACCATTTCCTTCTAAGAGTAAACACTGTTTTCCAAGAAATGTTTTCAATGATAAGTTTTAGGTACTTTCTATTTGCCTCAATCTGTTTTGAATGGAGGGACACATTATTATGAACAGCTTCATCACAAAACTGGTATTGCCTCCAAAACTGCAATGACCTTAAATGCATGTCACTTTTTTCATGCTTTCTGAAATTTTCCATAATTTTTTTCTAATTAGGAGTTTCTTGGTTTGCAAATGATTCTCCCCTATAGGTAAAACTTTTCTGGTAGAACAACTGGCAAGAATAGCAGAATGTTACATCTTTCTTAGCACTGTTATCCAAATGCTGGAAATTTGAATGCCAAGATTTTCTAACATTCTGTGATTTATCTTTATTTTTTTTGTATTCTGGATGTAAATTTTGGGTGACACAGTCCATCATTTACTTTCATAGATTCCATACTGTATGTAGGATCCTGGTTTGACACAACACGGCTCTGTACTTCCACACTGGGAGCAGCAGCATCCTGACTGATCATGGATGAAAAGGGCAAGAGGCTTGCCTGTTCTACAATATTAACAACACCACTACCGGATTCACCTGGTAAGCTCTTGGAGCTCTTTGGGCAAAAGTGATAAAATAACAATTGGGTTTTTTTTGTTGTTTTTTAAAAAAAAATTTATTCATTATTATTATTTTATGTGTATGTGTGTATTGCCTGCATGTAGGTAAGTGCACCCATGTCATACAATGCCTGCAGAAGACAGAAGAAGCTGTCGGATCCCCTGGGACTGGAGTTACAGATAGCTGTTAGCTGCCATGTGGGTGCTGGGATTTGAACCCATGTCTTCTGCAAGAACAACCAGTGTTCTTAACCGCTGAGCCATCTCTCCAGCCCCAATAACAATTGTTTTAACAGTTGCCAAATAATCAAAACACAAAACACATCTATGGTAAGAACATCGTAAAATGAGTAAGCTATTATATGAGCCATAGGGGGAAACACCAATTATCTCTAAGTTATATGAACTCTAGATTTAGCATTAAATTTTCAAACTAGCTCTTAGTATATAGCTATAGAGAAAACATTTATTGTTCAGGAAACTAGAACTATTTACTAAGTATTAAAAAAAGTTAGGGAAATACAATACTTCTAAACTTTATATATATGCATATAAAATCTGCTTAAGAGATAAAAGACAGTAGTCAAAAAATTATGATAAAACTTACATCTATACTGACATTTGTAGTTACTGAAGAAACTGTACCTGTTAAAATAAATTAAAACATATATTGAAGATCTCATACAATAATTATAAAATAGCATCATAAACTGATAAAATTTAGCCTCAGTTCTCCAGTTCATGCACAACTCAGTCCAAGCTGTAAGCAAGCTGTAAAAGGATGTATTCTACCTTGTTAATTTCATAGCTATTTTCTGATATTTTTGAATTATTCTTAGAAAGTTGAAATCATTCATAAAATGCTCCCATTCTCAGATGAGATGCACTTTCCTTTATATTAGTTATGTTTTTGATCTCATAGAGGCCAGAGGACAACATCTGGTGTAATTCCTCAGGTGCCCTCTACTTTTTTCTTTTTTTTGAGACACAGTGACTCACTGGTCTGCAACTTGCCAAGTAGGCTAGGTTGGCTGACCATCAGTCCCCAGGGACCCATTGTCTTTGCCTCACCAGTGCTGAGATTACAAGTGTGTGCTACTATGCTCAGCTTTTTTTAAAAAAATTTATTTATTTTTATTTTATGTGTATGCATGTATTGTCTGCATGTAGGTAACTGCACCCATGTCGTGCAGTGCCCATGGAGATCAGAAGAGGCTGTCGGATCCCCTGGGACTGGAGTTACGGATAGTTGTTAGCTGACACGTGGGTGCTGGGATTTGAACCTGGGTCTTCTGCAAGAACAACCAGTGTTCTTAATCACTGAGCCATCTCTCCATCCCCTCAGTTTAATTTTTTAAATATGGGTTCTGGGGGTGAAACTCCCTTGTTTGTAAAGCAAGCACTTTACTGACTGAGCCATCTCCCTAGCTCCCCATAGACCTTTGAAGCTCTGCAGAAACTGAATCCTCACCTGGCTTGAGAGCAAAGGACCCAATCAGTTGGAGACATAAATTCTCAGAAATTGTTCAGGATCATGGAAGCAGAACGAATTTTGCAAGTTCATTTAGTGATGAGATGCAGTGGAGCAGTCCTGGAGTCCAGACCAGGTCTATTCTCCTTCCCATACTATAGTATTACAGGTATTTGAATAGGCATATTGATTTTGTCTCTAGCCTAATGTCTCTGATTTACTTGATGAAACTCCCTATGACGTGGCTGCTAATTCTTCCCCCAGACTCTTTAACTTAATACTGGGGACTATAAATGTGTGCATGTGTGTGTAAATAAATTTATATAATAGAAAAATAAAGTTTATTTTACATCAGGAATCAAAAGACAGATAAAGACAATTCAAGTATAACAAAGCAAAGCAATGTTTAGATCAATGTCTACATATCAACTTTTACCTTGGAAGAAATCAGTGTTCACAATGGGCAGGTCAAGTTGAGCATCTGCAAATGACACTATGTTGCTTATTACTGGAATTGGACCTTTTTTTGGAGAAAGATTCTCTGTTGAAGCATTGTACACCATGGAAACATTTACTGATAAAGATAAACAAAAATACTTGCTATAAACCAGGCAGAACCCAACAGAAAGTACTGTTTCATAATAAGTGAGTTTTGTTTTTTTTTTTGAGATGGGGTCTCCCTGTACCCCCAGCTGGCCTGGAACTCACTTTGTAGACCAGGGTGGCCTTGAACTAGAGATCTTTCTGCATCTGCCTCCTGAGTGCTGGGATTAAAGGTGTGTGCTACCATACCCAGCCCACAACAAGTGTTTTATGCTGAGTGTATAATTTAGTAGTACAATGTGGGCCTACCATGCACTCTGAGATTACAGGTGTGCACCACCACACCTGGTTTATGCAATGATGGGGATGGAACTCAGGGCTTCATGCATGCTAGGTAAGTAACCCTCCAACTGAACTACATACCCAGCCCATTTTGAGTTTCAAGTCACTTTAATTTGTAAATGAATCAAAGTTGTAAATTAAAAGTAAAATGTAAGAAGACCTTAGCAGACCTCCTGAGAGTACCTGGATCTGGCCATCATCTTGTGGTGAGCGTCCCCAGTTGTGCCGTGCCCAACCCACTGCATTGGGGCCTCATGAGACCCCTCTCACTTTGTCAAGGCTAGACCTATGGTAGGGGCTGAGACCTCTTCAGACCACCTTAAAGTTCCTGGATCCAACCTCTGCATAGTGGTGAGCTTACCTAAATCACATCATGCCCAACCCCCTATTTGGGATCATGAGAGACCCCTCCTACTTTGCCAGGGCTAGGCTTCCCTGCCCTACAGTAGGGTAAGGGCTGAGACCTTAGCAGACTGCCTGAGAGTGCCAAAATTGAGCCTCCCCTTAGTAAATTTCCCAAATTGTACTGTGAGTACCCACTAATAGGGGCCTAGACATTAGAAGGAAGCCTGAGCGTACCTGACTGGAGCCTGACTTGGGCCTTTGTGCGAGTTCCTGAGTAGCTGATATGAAGACTTTGTTCCCTCCAAAATCTGAGAGAACCTGAAACCCAGACCAACCAGCTTTACATACCCAATAAGAAAACAACCAAGGCACACCAACAATGCAAACAGAAGCAGACTTCAACTCAACAAAGGAAAGCTTGTGTTTCCTACTAGAATCACAAACAACAAAAAAATCCACATGCCAAAATCACAAGAGAAAAAAAATAATATGGAAAACCAAAACAGTATGTTCCCACCAAACACTGCCAGTCCTATAGAAGTGTTTTACAAGGAGAACCCCCTAGAGATAACCCAGGACCCAGAATTTAAAAGAACAATCATAAACACGATCAAGGAATTCAATGAATTTAAAGAACACACAAATGAATGTAAAGAACACACAAACAAATCAAACAAATCAATGAACTAAAAGATAGAGATAAACTTCATAAACTTCACAAACCAGACACATTGAAGAAAACTCAGGCTGAAATAAAGAAGGAAGTGAAAAACTCAATAAGCCAATTTGAAACAACAGGAGAAAGCCTCACCACTAGAATGAATGAAATGGAAAACAGAATATCAACACTGGAGGATAAAGTTGAAGAATTGGACTGCCCAAGCAAAGATTATGAAACAAACAACAATGACCAAAAAATACAGAAATGGAACATGCAGGAATGTGGGACACCATGAAAAGACCAAATCTACACATCAGAGGCATAGAGGAAGTGTGGGTCTCTCCCTCCCCTCGAGGGCTGTTGGCCACCGATCCACAAGGACAAAGGGAGCAGAAGCAACGAACAGGGTCAGGACAGCCAGTGAGCACGATGGAAAAGACTTTCCGGGGAGAGTGATACAGTTCTGTTTATTCAGTGAGGGTCAGGGAAAATGTAGTGTGGAGGCAGCAGCCAAAGCTTCAGCTGATAGGTGTTCATAGTATGCTTTATTTGCATGTGGTAGTGGGATCCTATCATCTGTCTATAGGGCAATGCCTAATTATCATATAAAAAAAACCTGGGGCAAGTTTTATTGCAGGTAACTATGCCAAAGGTCATGTTCCAAATAAGGTCAGGCATCCGTGCTTGGTGGCACTTTCCAGGTAAGTCAGGCAGAGAGCAGGAGGCCCCCGCCAAGCCCCTTAGAGCTATCTGGACATGGAGGACTACAACCTTAGCAACAGGGCCCCCCAACATCTCCCCCTATTTTGTTTTACAATGGAGAAGTGTCATCACAAGCTTTAAGAGTCAACTCATCTATCTCAGGAGAATCCAAAGTTTGATAATGGACCATGACTGCTTGGTAGTAATTTTTGCAATGGTAGTAATTTGTCGGCGAAGAAATTGTGTGAAACAGGGAGCAAGCATCAAAATGACACACAGCATGATCAGGGGGCTAACAAAGGGTAGGAGCCATGAAAACAAGGGGTTACTAAACCAACCTAATTGTTCGATGGGTTGAAATCTTGAAAATAGATCGTTACAAAGTTTTTTGAGAGTATTGACATTGGTCTCAACAACATTTGATTCATTTACAAAAAAACAGCATTGCTCTCCCAATACTACACACGTCCCCCAGTGTTCAGCAGTTATTAAGTCTAGTGCTCTTCTGTTCTGGAGTACAACCCTGGCAAGAGAGTTCATTTGTTGTTGGAGAGACTCAAGGCTGTTAGTCGTGGATGCCATTGCCTGGTCAAGCTTGTCTTGAAAGTCTCCTGCCAGGTGATGGGCAAGTCCAAGTCCCACTAGCAGAGGGATGAAGATTTCTCTCTGCTGGCAGGTGTGAAGGAGGAGGGCAGCCTCTTCTTCCTCGAATAGGTACACCTGGGGAGTAATCATTACAGGTACACAAAAGGTGGACAAAGAGGAGTTAACACAGTATTGGGCTTTTCCTTTGCACCACAGAAAAAGAGGAGGGGTGACGCATGCTGTCCTGGAGAGAGTAATGTTAGTGAGGCATTTGTAAAGAATAGGCTTATTCTTGCTGGAAATGCAAATTGGATAGTTAGCCAGTTGTTTGAATAAGGGAATATCCATCAGATGAGAGTTGGTGAAATCTTTTTTTTGTTTCTGGGTAAAGAAGGGTGGTATTACCTGGTACTGCTGTCAGTAAAGGTCTATTGCTGGATGCACAAAAGAAACAGAGGCATTAGGGTGGGTGGTGAAGGGAAGAAAGTTAGCAACATATTGAATGTATTGGCTCCAGGACATAGTTGATCTTATCTGGTCCTCTGTTTGTTTTTCCTGTAGAATAATATTATGATGAGTTAGCACAGGCTTAGCTGTGGGTACAAGCTGTCAAGAGATATGAAAGTCAGCAGTAGGGCAGCTAGAGAATGCACCTGGGTAGACCTTTCCCGTTATTCTGACACGCCAGCGATCATCCCATGGATCTGCAACATATATTAGGGAATAGTTATGGTTCCCATAGAGATACTTATTATCCTTTAGGTAGATGGATCTTTCCTTTCCTGTTATACCCTGATATCCCTCAGTTAATCCTAGCTCCAACCTACAGGGATTGAAATAGCGGCAGCCCCCATAGGTATCAACTTCCTTGAGGCATGATGGATCTGTCTGTCGGAAAGGAAAGCAAACATATTCCTTAGTTTTGTATCTGCTAGCATTTGGGTATATTATGATTTCTACGGGTTTTTGACAGCCCACTAGGGGGCAGTCTGTGGTTCTGATTATTTGACTTTTTTCCTTGATATGTTTCCCTGACATAAAATCTCCATAGTATTGGGGGGGGGGGCTGGCTGAAGCATTTTTTGAGCAATTTTCTTTCCAGTGTCTGGTTTCTCCACATTTAAAACATTTTGAGTTGGGTTGGGTTGCAGCTGGGGCAAAGGCTGGGGCAAGGGAGGAGGCCTGGTATGTGGCAGTCCCAATGTCATGGGTGGCCACAATCCACTTGTGGTAATGTTCATTTTTTTAGTCCCTGGTATGCTTGTCTGTGCTCAAGGGTCATCCCTTCCCAGACAAGGTTGTTTAAAAGCATTGCTTTGGCTGTAGGGTCTTGTTATTTTTCTATCTAAACTGGCCTGTATTCTTAGTATAAAGTCTGGGAGGGTTTCAGTTGGTTTCTGCTTTAGGAAGGTTAATGAAGAGGTCTCTCCAGGCCCTGTGGACAAGGGACTTAGGCTATGCTTGTCTGTGCTCAAGGGTCATCCCTTCCCAGACAAGGTTGTTTAAAAGCATTGCTTTGGCTGTAGGGTCTTGTTATTTTTCTATCTAAACTGGCCTGTATTCTTAGTATAAAGTCTGGGAGGGTTTCAGTTGGTTTCTGCTTTAGGAAGGTTAATGAAGAGGTCTCTCCAGGCCCTGTGGACAAGGGACTTAGGCGGTCCGTAGTGCACAGTGCACATAAGTGGACCTGTTCAAAACAGCTGGCAGGAATTACAGCCTGCTGGATTCCTGTGGAAAAATTGCCCTGACCGAACAGTTGGTCATAATTACAATCTATAAATCCAGGTGGTGGATCTTGTCCTTTGGGGTCTTAGCTGTTATGAGTGTCATTTCTTTTAGCCTGCATTAGGCATTCATCTCTAAATAAAGCCTCCCACTGTACAAATAATGGACTGGGGAGAGTGGATCTACAAATATCTCTCCAGTCCTGGGGGGTTAGGATGTTAGTATTAAAGGTTTGTAGTATAGATTTGGTCCATGGAGCACGGATCCCATCCTCACAGACAGCTTGGCGTAGTTCTTTTAAGTCTGCTGCTGGGAGGGGGTACCAAGCCAGTGGACGTTGTCTTGTTATTTGTAGGTTAATAGGGAAAACTTCTATAGGTGGGGTTTTTGGGTCCTGAGGCCATTGTGGCTGAGGATCCTGGGGGAAATAACTCCCATTATCTCTGAGATTACAGAGCTGTTCAATGGCTGTGGGACGTGGCACCACAGATGGTGGCGCTGGCGGTGAAATGGGAAGGGGATTTACCTGGGAATCTTCAGAAGTTTTTGGAGTCTGGGTTTAACATCTGGGTCTGTTAAATCAGTCCATGAGGATTCGTAGGGGGGAAGAGGGTGGTAAAGGTTATTTTTGTTGATGGGTGGTTTTTTTCTGACTTGGTCAATTTTTATTTTTTGGGCTGTTGAACCTGTTAGCAGGCAATCTTCAGGATTTTTTTATTTTTTGGGCTGTCGAATCTGCTGTTGGGCAGTCTTTAGGGTCTTTTTCATTATTTGAACCCCCTTTTTATTAAGCCCTGGTGCTAGTAAATTCTCCTCAGACTTAGGTGGGTTTCCTCAGCATTTTTGGATGGAAGCTATTATGGGGAGGAAGGAGGGGCAAATGGTGCCTTTCTTGGATTTCCTTTTTATGAGCCAGATAGGCAACATGGGTCCAGACCCCTGGGTTGGAAATGTCTGCTGACAGGATCCAGGGTGCGAATTGAAATACTTTACTTCAAAATTTTGAGCTTTCGTTTTGGGAAATCTTAAGTCCTCTTGATTTAAGTAGGGCTCTAAGGAGCGAATTTGGAGGGTTTTTTGGCATGATGTTGAATTCCCCATTATAGAAAAGAAGTGTTGTCAGTGGTGTTCAATGTTCCCGAGGCAGCCTGCCACTGGGGGATTGAGACATTTTGACATACACAAGCCTAGCCACAGATTTAAGGGGTCCAGACCTCTGGGTCAGAAATGTCTGCTGACAGGATCCAGGGTGTGAATTGAAATACTTTATTCCAAAATTTTAAGTCTTCCTTTTGGGAAATCTTAAGTCCTCTTGATTTAAGCAGGGCTCTAAGGGAGCAAATCTGGAGTTTTTTTTGGCGTGATACTGAATTCCCCATTATGGAAAAGAAAGGAAGTGTTATCAGTGACTTTCAATGTTCCTGAGGCAGCCTGCCACTGGGGATTTGAGACTTTTGATAGACACAAGCCTAGCCGCAGATTTAAGAAACTGGCAACCGTCCTTGTGACTTTTAACTGGTTGCTGTGTTACCAGACTTTTATGATAGTTATAAAGGTTACTGCCTATACCCAGTCAGGCTGTCAGGGTCTGGAAAGAGGGCAGGGGGCCTTTGACCAATGTCAGGGAGTTGCCCAGACCAAGAAGCTTCAGTTGCCCACAGATCCTTGCGAAGGCATTAACCGAAAGTAAAGCAAAGAGAGAGAGACTCCCCCCCCCCGCCCCTCATTTTTTTCTCATGGGGCAGGGCAATTTAAATTCTCACCAGGAAGCCTGTGGGGGGTGCGGAGGACAACAGGAGAAAGCCTCTATGTGGGGCAGTCCTCTCTGACGAGCCCCTTCCCCAAGAAAAAGTTTACGGAAAAAAAAGGCTTTTAAAATCTTTTTTTGTCTATGGCACAAGCCGCCTTAAATTCTTTAAGTTCTCTGTGGCCACCTGCTGCTTACATTATGGGGCACTTGGAGCCTGAGTGCCCCACCCCCGCAGGTCAATTTAAATTCTCACCTAACTGGTTTAGCTTGAGCCTGAGTGCCCCAGGGGGCGAGATAACAAAACAGATAAGGAAGTTTGTTATCTTAGAAGTTGAATTCAATGTGAAAATCCATTAGAACTTTGGGGATTTTTTTGTTCCTAGGTGTGTTGTTCAAGATAGAAAAGGAAAGAGGGGTGAAACGCTGATTCCTAGGTGTCCTAGTTTGTT
>NW_008337140.1:0-6296 GCF_000622305.1 Nannospalax galili | reverse complement strand
TACACAGGTACCTGTGGGCACAAAGTCTCCTCGGAGGACTTGCGCGCCTACAGGCTGGGGTTTGGCACTTTTATAGAGCAGAAGCAGGGTACAGAAGCAGAAGCGCGGTTATTGGTTAATTCAAAAACACACAGAGTAATTTCAAAAGCATACAGAAATATGGGGTAAGGGCCGGGGCTAAGGGGAAGTGGGATTGCTAAATGGGAGGTGACCTCAGGGACACAGATGAGACCACTGATTTCCTGGTATCGGGCCCTGAGGGTGGTCAATCTGCCCGTAAGACTTGTTTACGGCTTGATCCTTGAAGCTTGACCGGCGCCTGCCTGTCCTGCAGCTTTTAGATAAGGCTGGTTCTGGCTTCTGGCTGACAATTTTAAATATGTGGGCTTGTGGCGCCTAGTTTTCTCAGCAGCATCCCATGGGCTGTTGCAGCCGTTACTGTGTTGTGCGCCCCCAGAGAGTGGAGAAAAGGCCATGACCTGTGCCATGCACCACATGGCCTAGGTGCGAGCCAGCCGCCATCTGGATGAGTGTGGCAAGAAGGCACTTCCCCCCAAGGGGAAGCCCAGGGGGATGCGGAGGACTATGGGAGAAAGCCCTCCATGCAGGGTGGTCTCAGATGAGCCTCTCCTGTAAGAAAAAGTTTATGGAAAACAAGTTTGTCCATGGGGCAAGCCACCTTAAATTCTTTAAATGCTCCACGGCCACCCACTGCTTTAAATCCCTTGTTTTTGTTATTGTTTGTTTTGTTATGGGGCAGGCCAGTTTAAATTCTCACCTAACTGGTTTGGCCTGAGCCTGAATGCCCTGAGGCAAGATAACAAAATTGATAAGGAAGTTTATTTGTTATCTTACAAGTTGAATTCAATGTGTGTGAAAATCCCTGCACAATAGAACTTTGGGGATTCTTTGTTTCTAGGGCTGTTGTTCAAGATAGAAAAGGAAAGAGGGTGAAATGCCGATTCCTAGGGGAACATTCCTGAGACTCAAAGGCCTCAGGGGATTCCTCGCTAGTCCACAGTGCAAGCTTGACTGCAAGTTTCAGAGAACCAGCAACCTCTCTAAGAGCATTTAACTGGTCATTGCATGACCAGGTTTTGCATTAGAAAGATGTATACATAGGAGGTCTTTGTCTACACCCAGGTTGGCAGTCTGAGTCTGTTCAGCAGACTAAGAGCCTTTGGCTAACATCAGGGGGTAGCCCTGATCAGAAAGCCTCAATTTCTCCTTCATCTTTAACGGTCCCACGCAAAGACTCAGACCGAAAATAAAAGGAGGAAAAAGAGGAGAGACTGCCAATCCTCAAGAGTGGGATGGCCAAGGCAAAGCTGCCACTACCCTCTTGGAGAGAGGGGGTACTCACAAACTCCATGCATTCCAGGAACCTCACGTTTGGGCATCAGCTGTGGGTCTCTTCCTCCTCTTGAGGGCCACTGGCCACCGATCCACAAGGCCAAAGGGAGCAGAAGCGAAGAACGGGGTCAGGATGGCCAGTGAACAAGACGGAAAAGACTTTCTGGGGAGTCAGATTCAGTGATACAGCTCCATTTATTCAGGGGGGTCAGGGAAAATATAGTGTGGAGGCAGCAGCCAAAGTTTCAGATGATAGGTGCTCATAGTATGCTTTATTTACATGTGGTAGGGGGATCCTATCATCTGACTATAGAGAAATGCCTAATTATCATACAGAAAAATCCTGGGGGCAGTTTTATTGCAGATAACTATGCCAAAGGTCATGTTCCAAATAAGGTCAGGCATCTGTGCTTGGTGGCACTTTCCAGGTAAGTCAGGCAGACAGCAGGAGGCTCCCGCTGAGAACGGAAGTCCTTCCATATAGCTCTGAGCCTCTTAGAGCTATCTGGACATGGAGGACTACAACCTTAGCAGCAGGGTCCCCCAACAAGGAAGAAGAATCTCAGGTTAACAGTATTGACCAGATTTTAAACAGGATTGTAGAAGAGAATTTCCCAAAATTAAGGAAAGACATCTCCATACAAATATAAGAAGCACATAGAACACCAAATAGACAGGACCAGAAAAGAAACTCCCCATGACATATCATAGTAAAAACACTAAATATACAGAACAAAGAGAATACTGAAAGCTGCAAAAGAAGAACGACTCACATATAAAGGAAAACCCATCAGAATAACAGCTGACTTATCAATGCAAACTGTAAAAGCTGGAAGAGCCTGGACCAAGGTATTTCCAGTTCTAAATGACAATAGATGCCAGTCCAGAATACTTTACAGAAAGAAACTAAATGAAGGTATAATTGTGGACACAAAATTAGACAAAGAATGCAAACATTAATCAAAATAATGGCAATCAATACGTATTTTCAATAATAACTTTAAATCAATGGACTGAACTCCCCCATCAAAAGACACAGAGTATTTGAATGGATTAAGAAACAAAATCCAACCTTCTGTTGTCTGCAAGAAACACATCTCACCTTTAAGGACAAGAACTACCTTAAGGTGAAAGGATGGAAAAGAATATTCCAAGCAAATGACACTAAGAAACAAGCAGGGGTTGCAATTCTAATATCTGAAAAAATAGACTTCAAATTAAAACTACTCAGAAGAGATAAAGAGGGTCACTTCATTCTGATCAAAGGAACAATTGACCAAGAAGATATTACAATCATGAACATATATGCACCAAACTCTGGTGCACCCAAATTCATAAAGACAACACTACAGGACTTTAAGACACAGATTAATTCCAGCTCAGTAAGAGTAGGGGACTTCAATACCCCATTGTCTCCAGACGAAGAGTAAACAGAGAGATGTCTGAATTAAATAATACCATACATCAAAAAGACCTAACAGACATCTACTGAATAGTCCAAACAAGCACCAAAGAATACATTTTCCATTCAGCACCCCATGAGACTTTTACAAAAATTGACCACATATGGGGGCACAAAAATAACTCAACAAATACAAAAAACGAAATAATTTCATGCATTTTATCAGACTACAACACATTAAAGCTTAAAATCAACACTGGAAGAAGCCCTAGTAACTACATGAACTCATGGAGATTAAACAACACACTCCTGAGTGGATGAGTGGGTCAAAGGAGAAATTAAGAAAGAAATTAAAAATTATTCCTGGAATTAAACAAAAAGGACAATACAACACAACAAAACCTCTGGGACACTTTAAACCTAAGAGGGAAGTTTAAAGCTCTAAGTGCCTACATTAAAAACATCAGAAAGAGCACAAATAATTGACTTAACATTGCAACTCAAGACTCTGGAAAAGCAAGAACAAATGAAACCCAAACCCAGCAGACAAAAAGAAATAACAAAAATCAGAGCAGAAATTAATGATATGGAAACAAAGAAAACAATACAAAGAATTAATGAATCTAAGAGCTGGTTCTTTCAAAAGCTAGGAATAGACCATTAACACCGTTAACCAAAAAAAAAAAAAAGAAAAGAAAAAAGAAAGAGCAAATCCAAATCAGCAAAATCACAGATAAAAGGGCAAACATCACAACAGACACCCAAAAATCCAGAACATTATAAGGGAATACTTGAAAAAACCTATACTTTATTAAATTTGAAAATCTAAAAGAAATGGATGGCCAGACATGACGGTGCACACCTTTAATCCCACCACTTGGGAGACAGAGGCAGGAGGATCTCTGTGAGTTCCAGGTCAGCCTGGCTGCCAAAGCTAAACCAAGAAGAGATCAACAGTTTAAACAGACCCGTAACATATAAGATAATTGAAACAGTAATAGAAAACCTCCCGACTAAAAAAAGCCCAGGCCCAGATGGATTCATAGCAGAATTCTACCAGACAATTAAAGATCTCCAACCAATACTACTTAAATTATTCAAAAAGATAGAAACAGAGGAAGAACTTCCAAATTCCTTCTATGAAGTCAGCATCACTCTAATACCAAAACCAGGTAAAGACGCAATAAAAAAGAACACTATAAACCCATATCCTTAAGTAACATAGATGCAAAAATTCTCAACAAAATACTTGCAAACTTCATACAAATATCAAAAAGATCATCCACCATGATCAAGTAAGCTTTATTTCAGAGATGCAGGTATGGTTCAACATATGCAAATCAGTAGATGTCATAAATCACGTAAATGGACTCAAAGACAAAAAACACATTGTCATCAATAGATGGCAGAAAAGGCCTTTGACAAAATTTGGCATGCATTCATGATAACAGTCCTAAAGGGAATTGGACTGGAGGGAACATACCTCAACACAATTAAAGCTATATACACAAACCCACAGCCAACATCATTCTAAATGGAAAAAACTGGAAGCATTCTCATTAAAACTGGGAACCAGACAAGGATGTCCACTATCTCCACTCCTTTTCAATATAGTGCTTGAAACTCTTGCTAGAGAAATAAGACAGAAGAAGGAAATTAAAGGAGTATTAATTGGAAAGGAAGAGGTCAAATTATCTCTTTTTGCAGATGATATGATACTATACCTAAGAGAACCCAAAAATTCCACCAGAAAACCTCTAGAATTGATCAACACTTTCAGTAAAGTTACAAAATTAATCCACAAAAACCAGTAGCCTTTCTATATATCAATAACAAGCAATCAGAGAATGAATACAGGGAAATACTCATATTCACAATAGACATACAAAAAACCAAAATATCTTGGAATAAACCTGATCAAAGACATCAAAGATCTCTACAATGAAAATTTTAAATCTTTAAAGAAAGAGACTGAGGAAGACACCAGAAAATGGAAAGACCTCCTATGCTCATGGATTGGAAGAATTAATATCGTGAAAATGACCATCCTACTAAAAACAATATAAAGATTCAATGTAATCCCAATCAAAATCCCCATAACATACTTCCCAGAATTAGAAAAAAAAATTCTTAAATTTGTATGGAAGCACAAAAGACCTTGGCTAGCCAAAGCAACCCTGAGCACAAAGAGCAATGCTGGGAGGATTACTATACCAGATCTCAAACTACACTACAGAACCACAGTCATAAAAACAGGATGGTACTGGCACAAAAATAGACATATAGATCAATGGAACATAATTGAAGATCCAAACATGAGCACATGCAATTTCAGTCACCTGATATTTGACAAAGGTGCCAAGAACACACAGTGGAGGAAAGACACCAGCTTCAACAAATGGTGCTGGCAAAACTGGATCTCCATCTGCAGAAGAATGAAACTAGATCCTTATCTTTCACCTTGCACAAAAGTCAGCTCCAAATGGATCAAAGACCTCAATGTGAAACTGGAAACTCTGAAACTGTTAGAAGAAAACATTGGCAGTAACCTACAAGATATAGGTGTAGGAAAGGACTTTCTAAATCAGACACCAGTTGCTCAGGAATTAAGGTCAACAATCAACAAGTGGGACCTCATTAAACCAAAAAGCTTTCGTACAGCAAAAGAATCAAGAACGTTTAGAGAAAACCCACACAATGGGAAAAAAATCTTCACCAGTGACACATCTGACAGAGGTTTAACATCCAGAATATATAAAGAACTCAAAAAGCAAAGAATCAAGAAAACAAATGACCCAATTAAAAGATGGGCTAGCTGGGCACGGTGCAAATCTTTAATCCCAGCACTTGGGAGGCAGAGGCCAGCTTCCACAGTGAAAGATTTATCGTCCTCTTTTTTTTTTTTTTTTTAAAAAAAAAAAAAAAAAAAAAAAAAAAAAAAAAAAAAAAAAAGCCTAAAGATCTAAACAAAGAGTTCTCAAAAGAAGAAATAAAGATGGTTAAAAAAAACTTAAAAAGTGATCAACCATGGGGGCTGGAGAGATGCCTCAGCAGTTAAGAGCACTGACTGCTCTTGCAGAGGACCCAGGTTCGATTCCCAGAACCCACATAAAAACCCACATGGAAGCTATGAACCATCCTTAATTCCAGTTCCAGGGGAATCCAAAGCCCTCTTCTGACCTCTGTGGCATTGCATGACATGGGTACACTCACTTACATGCAGGCAATACACTCATACACATAAAATAAAAATAATAAAATATTCTTGAAAAAGTGTTCAACATCATTAGTAATTAGGGAAATGCAAATTAAAGCCACCTTAAGATTTCATCTTACCCCAGTCAGACTGGCTAAAATCAAGAGAACAAATGATATCAAATGCTGGTGAGGATATGGAGAAAGGGGAGAGTTAATTCGCTGCTGGTAGGATTGCAAACTTGTGCAACCCCTATCGAAAGCAGTGTGGAGAACTCTTAAAAACCCACATGGAAGCTATGAACCATCCTTAATTCCAGTTCCAGGGGAATCCAAAGCCCTCTTC
>NW_008337139.1:1788-2433 GCF_000622305.1 Nannospalax galili | reverse complement strand
GCTATTTTGCCCTCAGGAAGTTTCAAGAATCAGGTGTCAATGGGCAGAGTAGAGAAAGTGGGGCTAAAGATGTGTTGGAAATTCTCAGGCATAGTTGAAAGTGGGGGTAAAGGTGGGTTGGAAATTCTTAGGTGAGAGTCTTAGTATCACTGTCTTCTCTCCATGGGGAGGGTGTGAGGCAAATGAATTCTAGCTAGTCTCTATCCAAATGCAAGTAAGGGCTTCTGAGGAACCTGTATGTGTTACCTGACAGCTTTTGGGATTTGTTTCACTCCTTCCATCATGTGGATTCCTGGGACTGAACTCAGGTCACCAGGCTTGGCAGCAAGTACCTTAACCCACGTAGACATCTTGCAGCCCTGACCTTAAATGCTTGATTCTCCTGCTTCTGCCTGTCTAGTACTGGGATTACAGGCCTACGCCACTATCCCTGGCTGGTTTAGCTTCCTTTCCTTTTCCTTTAACTTTTCCTTCCCCTTCCCCTTCCCCTTCCTTCCCCTCTATCCTTCCCCCTTACCTTTTCATTCCTTTTTTTCCTCCCTTTTTTCCATTTTATTTTCTTTGTCTGTTTGAGACAGGGTCTCCCTGTAGCCCCAGCTGGCCTGGAACTCACTTTGTAGCCCAGGGTGGCCTCAAACTCTCAAA
>NW_008337139.1:0-1020 GCF_000622305.1 Nannospalax galili | reverse complement strand
CCCTTTATTTTTAAAAATTGGCCTTTTTTTTTTTTTTTTTTTTTTTTTGGTCTTTTTGAGACAGGGTCTCCCTGTAACCCTAGCTGTTCTGAAACCGCTATGTAGACCAGGCTGGCCTTGAACTCAAAAAGATCTGCCTGCCTCTGCCTCCCAAGTGCTGGGATTAAAGGCATGCGCCACCTCACCTCGCCCGGCCCTTATGAACACATTTTAAAAACAGATTAAAAATTATTTTCATTTTATGCGTGAGTGTTTTACCTACATGTATTTAAGTGTACCATGTGCATTTAAGGCCTGTGGAGGCCAGAAGAATGCATAGGATCCCCTGGAACTGGAGTTATGGATGGTTGTTAGCTGCCATGTGGGTAACCTGAGTCCTCTACAAGAGCAACCAGTACTTTTAACTTCTGAGCAAGCTCTCTAGCTCCTAACTTTTTTTGGCGGAGGTGGGGGCGCACACAGGGTTTCATGTATCTAAGGCTGGCCTTGAACTTGCTAAGTGCCTAAGAGTGAGTTTGAACTTGTGATCCTCCTGCCTCCACCTCCTGCACCTGGTTTTATGCAAGCCTGAGGACTGAACCCAGGGCTGTGTGCATGATGTGCAAGCACTCTACCAGCGGAACTACGTCTCCAGTGCATTTTTTCTCTTTTCTTTTTGTTTAGGCAACTCAAATTTTTTTATTGCCGGTTGGTACTGCTGATCCTACAAAAGAAGCAATGTCTCCAGCAGCCCCTAAAACCCTGGAATCTAGTCAGTTATCAAAGAGACTCACGACTGAAAAACAGGTAAACTTAAGATATTATGTCATTATTTCTCAAAGTACATGCTAAAGAATGCTAGATATATATATATATGTATATATATGAAAATTATGACTTTCGAAGAGTTCTGGGTTAAAGACTTTTGGTTTTGGTCTTTTGTTTTGAGACAGGGTCTCCCTGCAGTCCCAGCTGTCCTGAAACTCACACTGTAGACCAGGCTGGCCCTGAACTCACAGAGATCTGCCTGCCTCTGTCTCC
>NW_008337138.1:2016-3274 GCF_000622305.1 Nannospalax galili | reverse complement strand
AGGGAGAGGAGGAGGGGAGAGGGAAGAGGGAGAGGAGGAGAGGGAGGGGCGAGAGGGAGGAGGAAGAGGAGGAGGGGGAGAGGGAGGAGGGAGACGAGGAGGGGGGCATTGCACACACACCACACACACACAGGCATAGTAACCAGAAGCTGACATAGTATAGAGAGGCCCTTACACATATGGCCAGAGCTAGTCTCGGGGTGGGGGGCAATTCTAGATCCTGCCACATCAACAATCAATTATTAACAATCATCGCATCCCTAGTTCCACTTGGTTAAAATTTTGCACCCAGAGCCTTAGGTCAGAAACCAACGTATGGACAGTATGAAGGTGTGTAACTGTTTCACTGACATTATTCATGGCTGCTCCCCAAGGTGATGTTTTCAGTACAGTGTTCAAATATGGGGTGATGGAAGGGGGCCTCCAACGCTGAGGAGTGCTTGTATATTACTAACCCTGCAGCCTTACTTTTAGACATTGTGAGTAGAGGCATCCCTACTCACTAAACATTTCTGCTGCTAACGACAACAAAATGTTTTCAGGGCTGAAGAGGTGCCTCGGCAGGTACGAGTGCTACTGCCCTTGAAGAGGGCCCAATTTGTTTCCCAGCATCTACACGGCAGCTCACAACTGTCCACAACTTCAACTCCAGGGGATCTGATGCCAACTTCTGGTCTCTGAGGGCAGTGCGCACACGTGATACACAAATATGCACACATACACATAAACTAAACCCATATATCTTGAGACAACCGAAACAACAAGAAAATCTACAAATTTCCTGCTCTATCTATCAATATGTCTGACATTGGCAGTAAACTTCCACCGTCTTTCCACACTGTATATTTGGTTAACTGTTTCGGTAAAAAATTTTCACTCATTTTCAACTGTATGAACCATGACAAGCGAAACTCCAATAATGACCAATCATCTTGGGTAGTAAATGTAATGGATTTGCCTCTGGGAGGACACACATCTTTGAGTCCCAACTGTGTAGATGAGAAGATTTTTTTTCCAGGATGCTTGAAGTCTTTAAAATATTTCAGATATTAGGAACTAGACAGATGACTCAGTGGTTAAGACTATTTACTGTGCTTCCAGAGTACCTGAGTTCAATTTCTAGCACCAACATCAGTCGGCTTACTACCTTCTGTAACTCCAGCTCAAGGTGACCTGACGCCCTCTTCTAACCTCCACAGGCACTACACTCATGTGTACACAGGGACACATAGACACAGATAATTAAAAATAAAATAGA
>NW_008337137.1:2092-2774 GCF_000622305.1 Nannospalax galili | reverse complement strand
AGCATTGTATATCTTGTAGCTTTCATCACTCATGGCCAGTTTAAAATTCTGCCACATTAATGATTCAAATGAGGTACAGGATGAGCAATCCTTCAGTGTCTTTAAGTTACTGGATTCCACTGAAAAATTAAAGTCTATCCACCCAATTCTTGTTAGAGTAATTTCTTCAGAGTATTCAGAAAATCTCAATATCTGGATAAAAGTTTTAAAACCAGAAATTTCACCATGGTCATGTGAAAATATGAATGTCCCAGGCAATGAGTTAAGGTTGAAATCTCTCTGATACATGATATTATCCCATTCTGAGGGGAATAACCAGATTCGCCTTATGCCTATATATTTCCACCATCTATAGTTTTCGACTACAGTAGAGTTCACATTAGCATAGATGACAAGAATATGTGCTGATGATTCCATGACTTGTTTATAATATATTTGAGCTCTCATCATGTATAAACATGTACTTAGAAGAATCATGCTCACAAAGGCTTAGCAGACTCTGTTTTCTTTCATCTGTCCCATAAAGTCTGAGAGAAATTGAACACTCTGGTCATCATCTAAGACAACCAATTCCACCCGGTTCCAGCTGAAATGAACCAAAGCAGAGGCCAGAGATGTGCCTTTCTGTCCATTTGTATGACTTATGATGCTTATTTTCTTACATATATTGAATGATCTCTGA
>NW_008337137.1:0-311 GCF_000622305.1 Nannospalax galili | reverse complement strand
GAGTAGCTGTGCATTTCCACTGTTACACCTTCCTTAAATTTCTTTCTGTTCCCCCTTGGGTATAGTTGTTATTTTCTTCAGCTCTTTGTATTGCTTCAAGAACTCTCCATAGGGCTCATTTTATGGACATGAATTCTTATAGCCTACTTATATGTCATGGAAGATTTTCTTTCCCCTTCTATAATAGACATTTTGGCTGTGTAAAGTAACCTGGGTTGGCATGTGTGGTTATCTAGAACTGGAAATACTTTGATGCAGGGTCCTTTGGCTTTCATAGTTTGCACTGAATAGACAGCTGTAATTCTGTTGGG
>NW_008337136.1:0-382 GCF_000622305.1 Nannospalax galili | reverse complement strand
AATCCCCACACTCGGGAGGCAGAGGCAGGCAGATCTCTGTGAGTTCCAGGCAAGCTGGGGCTATAGGGAGACCCTGTCTCACAAAAAGACCAAAAAAAAGAAGAAAGAAATTCAGAAATGTTTATAGTGATCCATTCTTGTAGTTTCCAGTGTTCAGCAGGCTGAGGCAGGAGGATTACAAGTTCGATCTAACCTGGGCTACATAGTGAGATGCTGTCTCAAAAACAGTACAAAATGGAGCCTGAAGATAGCACATGGTAACATGTATGCTTAGCATGTGCAAGGCTCCAGGGGTCCAAGGGTGTGGGCAAGAAATGGAATACAGAGGAAAGTATATAAGTTAATAAATAGCAAATACTTTTGTGTTTTCATTGTGTTAAGG
>NW_008337135.1:473-658 GCF_000622305.1 Nannospalax galili | reverse complement strand
TTACTACATTATATTTTAATATCTTGAGTTATTTTATTTCATTGTTCTGTGATTTCACCAACATTATTCTGGAATTTATGCGTTTCCTCTTTGAGTTCATTGAGGATATCTATAATTGCTATTTTGAAAGCACTGTGTTCTGTATTATGTAAGTTGGTCATCACAGGAGATATTGTGATAGGTGT
>NW_008337135.1:0-316 GCF_000622305.1 Nannospalax galili | reverse complement strand
CTTGTAAAGTTGTGAATCAACTGAATAGTGCTTGGTTTTGGATCTTGGAGTAACTGTGTTGATGTGCAAATGGGGTGTCAGAAATGTTTCCCAGACTCCTTGTGATATGTGCACTTCTTAGCCCAGGAGCAAATCATCTGTAGAGTTGGGAAGTTCTCATTGCCAATTTCTGAAGTGTGTGGAGGACTCACAGGGTTCTACAAATGCTCCTTTCGTGTTAGGGCTGGGGTTGATCTCCCTTGGCACACGTTGTCCTGTGAGAGGGCACTGTCTGCACTCCAGGCAGGGCTCTGGAGCTGTGTATCCACCTGGGGTT
>NW_008337134.1:0-696 GCF_000622305.1 Nannospalax galili | reverse complement strand
GCACAGAGACCTGATGCTGGAGAATTAGAGCTGTCTCTTTTTTGTTGGTGATAATATTTTTCTTACAGAATTTCTTACTCATACTCAAGGTTCCTTGGGGAACTGCTACGTGTGTATGTGCATTAACTTTGTGTGAATGAGTCTCACATCTCATAAAGTGAAATTCATCTGTTCTCATGTTTGTCTTTCAGGAGGGGTTATACTTCTTTCTGTTGTTGTTGTTCCATGATAAATTCATAAAGTTCCGTTTCCAACCTGGAATTTGGGCTGGGCTGTAATTAGAGGTGGAACACTAGTTATACAACCTGAAAATTCTGTAAATATCAGTGTTCTGACAGAATATTGCAATTGAAAAGGCATTGGTAGAATCCCCTGTTATGTTCTCTCTTTATATATTGAGTGCACTGCTGTTTAGAAAATCAGGTACTTTCTAAAGACTCAAATCATGAACCACCCAGCACAGGCATACAAAGGTGTTAGAGCACTTGATGTCTTATACATTAAGCTGTGATCACCTGGGGTCCTGGGAGGTGATGTCCTGAAACACACCTAAGGGACAGGTGGTCCTGAGGGACACACTGGTGCACACTTTGTTCCTGAGAAAACAAGTTATCATCAATTATAAATTTGTAAGTCATTTGTAAGACATGAAGTCAGACCTCCATAAATTAAAAGGCAATATTATCTGCTTCTATT
>NW_008337133.1:0-387 GCF_000622305.1 Nannospalax galili | reverse complement strand
ACAATAGACCTTGAACCACGTAATGAATAAAAGACCGATACCTTCTGTTGATGGTACAGATGATGTATGCGAAAGGAGTTTATACATGTTATACGTGGTTGTTACAAACTGTTAAAATGCCAAAATGAGCCAAAGGCTTGAATCAAAGCTCCTACAGAGGAACTGCGCAGTGAGCAAAAACAAACCTTTCAAAGTCAAACTGCCCCTGCCTCGCATGCTTTCTGTTTCTGAGGACAGTGAGCTTAGAAGCCATGGATAGTGTCTGGTGCTGGGTCACTACTGATGCCCAGGGAGAGGTGAGGCCTCAATGCACGTGACGCTGGCCCTAGGATGCCGCTTGGTCTGGCCTCTTGTCCCCAGCTTCTTGGTTCTGCATCTGCCCTCCTG
>NW_008337132.1:0-370 GCF_000622305.1 Nannospalax galili | reverse complement strand
AGGGATCTCTCTGGGCCCCTGGCATGGTGTGCGCAGGTATCTCGGGGTCCCTGCCACACCTGGCGAGTCGTGGCGTGGGTCTGACCACAGGCGTCTCTGGGAGCGGCGGCGTCGCTGGGCGCCCGGGGTCGCGCGAGCACTCTCGGGATGGCACGGCGGGTCCACAGGCTTCTCCGCCGTGGCCTGGAGGAAGGCAGGTCTGGCCCCGCAAGCTTTTCCGGTGGGCCACATGCTGTGGCACCATGGCTCGTATCTCCTGGATGCGGCGGCTGGCCACGGCTTTTGGTGGTGAAATTTCCTCTAGTACTGGAATGTTGTCCAGCCGAATCCTGTCCCTACTTCACCCGTGTACTTTTCTCAGGATGTGAGG
>NW_008337131.1:0-734 GCF_000622305.1 Nannospalax galili | reverse complement strand
TGAATTTATACCACACAGGGTAATAATTCCTCCCAAAGAACTATAAACAAATAAAAACCACAGTAGCAGTGGCAAGCATGAAAAGTCTCCCTGTGAGTTGCTGGTCAGGTTTTTCTAAGAGACTCCCAAAACAGTAGAGGCTATTGCCATTGTTCCTTGTTGCTTCCCAGAACTTGAAGGTAAGACCCTATTGCTGAAGATACTGAACCCTTTAGACACGGGATTTAGAGGAATCCAGCTGGAACTGACCTGGAAGTCTCCTCATTGATGACCAGTTCTCATAGTATCAGAAGGTATTTGCAAGCTGCCAAAGGAAAAGTAAAATTGATAGTCCTACCAAACTATAAAGCCTACAAAAGATATCCCCATGGTGCAATACTGGCACTATTATCTTAACAGCTGACTAATTGAACTTAAGACACGCTCATTAGGAGAGATTTATTTTTATGCCTGGTACTATAAACCTAGCCAACCACCAGTAGATGGAAAGTTCGTCTAGAGGAGAACCTACTACTGCCATTTTCCTAAACCAATATAATTTCTTACTATAACTTCCCTTTGTAAATACTTATCCTTATACCCACAGGTAAGTGCACCTCTCAGCCCTCATACAAAAAGCTTCTTTTTGCAACAGATGGAGACCATTACAGAGATCCACAACTGGTCAAACTGCATACAATAAGTGACCATGGGGTGACTAGCCTCAATCAATACATGTACACCATAACCCCTAA
>NW_008337130.1:0-365 GCF_000622305.1 Nannospalax galili | reverse complement strand
CACTACTATCTCTTTTTCCTCCCATATCGCAGGGTGCAATATTGTGGATCAAGAACATAAGTCCAGTATAACTCAGCCAAGATCACTTGTGGGAACAACATCATCAGCCATGTTTGCCACCTCATCGTTCTTTTCCACTTCTTTTTCTTTGGCACTAATCCGGCTAACCTCACCAGCCTTTCCGGCAGCCACCTGGCTCCATCTGCATCCTGTGGAAAAACACAAACCTGCCCTCTTCCCCATATCAATAGAGGGTCCGGGCCATTCCATTGTCCAGTTAAGGGATCCTTCGACCTGACTTGGGTGTAGGTATTCTGTGACTGAGGGTGCCACATTCTATCTGCTGCAGAGTGGTCATTTTTATC
>NW_008337129.1:0-526 GCF_000622305.1 Nannospalax galili | reverse complement strand
TGAATGAGTGGATGAATGAATGAGTGGATGAATGAATGAGTGGATGAATGAGTGAGTGAGACGTATTTGAGGAAGGGGCTGAGTAAAGAGGTCAGGAACATGCTGAATTCTGTAGCCAGAGAAGCTGGCCCTGTCACTCACTGTGTCACCTCGGGCAAGCTGGTTTCCATAAAATGGGATAGTATAGTGCTGATTCCTCTCACAAAGATCACATATACAGTGCCACTGTAAGTTATCTCTTCTTGCCTTTTTATGGAGGGAAGGGAGAGGGCCTGGTGGGAGCAGGCAGTGGGTACAGAGGCAGTGTGTGAGGAAAGATAAGTGGCCCAGGTTCAAGGTCAACCATGTCTATTGATGGTGGGAAATCTCTGTGAGGCCATTTTCTGACCTCTGAACTGAAGGTGATGAACCCGTCAACACTTTCCCCCTCTGACTAGAGGTTTCAGTGAGAAACTCTGCAGACGCTTTACAGACTGGGAAGTGCTGCGCACATGCAGCTATTCAGAGGGTAGGAGGGCAGATGAAC
>NW_008337128.1:0-575 GCF_000622305.1 Nannospalax galili | reverse complement strand
GAGGTATGGGAGGTGTTAGAGGGGAGGGAGTGGCCGTGGATTTAATCAAAGTACCCTATATGCATGTATAAAATTCTCAATAAAGGTTTTTTAAAAGTAAAAAAAAAGAATAACTAGTTATCAAAACGGATAGAGGTGGCTCTCCCATAGCATGGCTACTGGTGGACTTTCCCATGAGTTATCTTGGTGGGTAACAAGCTACTCTCATTATCCTTAAAGGCCTCAGGCATCTGCCTGTTGCATCATCCTGCTTAGAATAGGGTGCTTCTGGAATGGGGATATCAAGACTAAACCAACCTGGTCCAAAGATAAACCAACACAAGCCAAAAGTACAGAAATTTCCTTATAGCACAGGAACAAACCAGTGAAAGACCAAATTATCCTGTTAATCAGTCCAAATACAAATAAGAGGAAGAGAGATTCACCATGATAGAAGGTAGAATTTCTGGCAGAGATCTCAGGACCTCTGGCCTACTCTATACAACATGAGGTAAGCGGACTCCCAACAATTTGTGCAGGTTTTCCCCTGGACAACTTGCTGTAAATCATGCCACATACTGGTAGTCAGGAGCTCA
>NW_008337127.1:0-903 GCF_000622305.1 Nannospalax galili | reverse complement strand
AAATGATATCTCATCTTGTTCTTTCTCATTGATGAATGTTTTTTGTGATGATAGGTTTGGTTAAGCCTTTCCAATGATCATGCCAAAATTACCATAGTTTTTATATACACTTTAATAGGTCTGTAAGGTGTTTTATTTGAGCAAAAAAAATGGTTTAGTCATCATATAAAGAGTAAGTTTAATTTCGCAACATTTTCTTATTGTATGTACTGGGAAGAAGATCATCAATCATCATCAGAAATACGAATGAGTTCAAGGTAGATGCTTTTTAGTGAATATTGGAACTTTTTTATGGGATTAAAATAATAAATTTCTGTTCATTACAGATAGGGAACCAACAGCAAATCAAAGAAATGATTTGACACATCTGGTTTGGTGAAATACTCAACTTACTGTGATTACTTACAGAACCCTAAACAAGAGCCTGCTAACAAAATTATAGGAAATTCTAAGGCAGGTACATCCCCGAGAAACTCACAGAAGCTCTTACTGTAAAGCTGCATGCCTGAAACTCCCACCTAATTTGCAGTCAGCTGTGTGTTACAGTCGACTATTCCTTATTATTTATTGCTAATACATTCTTGGAGCAATGCCTTGTGAATGGCAAGCTTTGTGAGGTTCTTGAATATTGTCATTTCCCTCCTCTTTACAGGGTGGGATGTTTCAATTCTGAGATAATAACCACATAATAGTGATAGTTATCCAGATTATTGTTTAGTGAATATTTAAACTTTAATTTTTCTACTAGTGGTACTTCCAAATTTCTGAGATATTTAGTTTAGAAATGTGTGCTTGGATAAAATGATGTCTCTTCAAAAACATTCAATCAATCAAATTAAAATGATTGGTAATAGAGAATTTGTAATTTCTAGTTATTGAAATGCTGATCTTATTATCACTATG
>NW_008337126.1:0-558 GCF_000622305.1 Nannospalax galili | reverse complement strand
CAAAAGAAAATTTATATTTCAAAGATAGAACATTTAAATTAAACATCATTTTAAAAAATAGTGAAAAAGGCTCAACTAGGCTTCCTGGACTTCATTTCCTTCCTTATTTTAAGAAACAGCAGAAAAATGAAGACGTTCTTACAAACAGACCTTTTTTTTGTAATGATTTTTAAAACGGAAAATGAAATGTCAGAGTTGTATTTTGGATGCTTAGGTAAAATTTTTACTATAACTTATTCTAATCAGATGTACAAGACCAGATAGCTAACATTTTGCTTTTTGAAACTTTTTCTCTGTTTTCTGTCAGTTCAGATCCAGAGAAAATATCCCAAGAATGAGGATTCATTGGTTCACATACGGTCTAGAAAATGAAGGAAGCCTCCATCCACAAGCACAAACAGAATTTCTTCAGCCTGGATATTTATCGTGGGCTTTTACTTCACAGATCCCTTCTGCACCCTTCCTTATATCAGAAAGTGGCTAAGAATCTAATCACTAGCTTTATACAGTGTGAAGGAGAAACAGGAGAGAAAGCTTTTAGACAAAAGAAAATAATAA
>NW_008337125.1:14931-30529 GCF_000622305.1 Nannospalax galili | reverse complement strand
AAGGGAAAAGGTTTGAACTAGCTGGTTGCTATGACCACTTCCAACTGTGAGTTTATGAATCTTCATTCACAAGTTATTTATATTTTTTCCTTCCTGTGCTCTAGTTTATTCCTTGGAGGTTTCCCCATTATCCTTTGAAAATACTTGGCAGTATAAGTGAGGTAATTTAGAATTCATACATTTGCCTGACCACATGTCTAAATTTAGGATAGCTACTAGAGCTAGGAACAAATAATGATTATTAGGTATTATTTGTTTGTTTGTTTGGAGTATTTTTGTTTGTTTTTGGGTTTGTGAAACAGGGTCCACTGTTCCAGCTGGCCTAGAACTTTATATATATATATATACTCAAACTCACAATGATTCACTTGCCTCTGCCTCCCAAGTGTTAGAATTAAAGGCTGCTCTACAATGCCTGGTGGATTCAATAAATTTTAAATGTGCTAAAACCTTTACATTTAATGTCAGCTCATGGCCCATCTTTTTTCATTTACTGCTTCCTCCTCACAATTTTTTGAAACATATATTCACCACTGTGTTATTTTCACCGTAACTACTTCAGTCTATAGCTCAAGAAAAGACAGTATTTTTTTAAAGCCATGTAACCACAATACCATTGTCGCATGTAAAAACAATAAACATTATTAGCAATTGATTCTGTCTTGAAAAATATCATCATTCAAACAGCCAAATATTCATGCATAGGTGACAAATTCTAAGCCATCAAAGTAGTAGTTAAAGTACTGAAAGAGGAGAATCTAGTCTCCTGAGTAATTTACTGACAATTTCAATTCTGAAAAGTGTGCCCCAAATACCAATTAAATGTGTCAAAAGCAATTCATTCATGCTTCTAGAGAAACCTAAAAGCTGAATGCCTTTTCTGAGCTGTGGTTTTCCAAGTACAAGCCGAGGCCTTGCCTGATGAATTATTAAGAACTCTACTGGAGAAGCAGCACTTGGTTTGCCACACTCACTGGTCTCAACTGACTTGATTTGGGTCTCTTAAAGAGCCTAAGAACAGGAATCTTTTTCATGCTCATTTGTAATAAAATCATCTACATCGGTAATCATTAAGTCAGTGTATCATACACAAAACTAGGAGAAAATTAAGCCATTATCTTCTGTTACTTGGCTTTTAGAACCTGAGTTTTTTCTGTTGCATTTATGATAACTTTGTACTATGAATCTTTTCTGGAATTCTCTTTATTGAGCAACAAGTAAATTTGTCATATTTTCCAGCATCCAACAGTCTTTCATGTAACTTAAGTAATTGCTAACATTTTTATTTTTCATATTTTTGGAAAAACATTTTAAGTAATCTTTTTATTTATTTATAATGAAGTTTGGAAACACACCTTTACATTACAAAAATTAAAATAGCATCACTTTTTAAAAAATCAGCTTAAAAAAAATAACTTGTTTTGAAGGAATTGAAAATTCATTGTTCTTTCCTGGGAAAGCATTTGTGTAATGAGTTATAAGTCCTACTGAAAGAGAAAACAGCACACACTGACTTAGTGTGTAGCCCTGTTTTCAAACTATTTTTACTATACACCAAGAGAGGGTTGGGGGTCAGGGAGACCAAGACTGGCCAGGGAGGTAGCTCAGTGGTAGAGAACTTGTCATACATGTGCAAGGCCTTGGGTTTAATCCCTAGCACCACAAAAGAAGACAAACACAAAGACCAAATTGGACTACTAAAGTCACAATGCTCATTCTACTCAGTGAATGTGGTAGAACTTGGTTATGCAACAAAAGGACTGTGCGATGACATAATATTAACAACGTGCTGGGTGCAGTGGAGCATGCCAGTAATCCAAGCACTATAAACTTGCTATATTTGAGACCTTATCTCCCTGTCTTACACAAATAAATTTTAGCAGTGGTTTTGAGTTTTATCAGGCCGCTAGAGGCTACCCAGAATAGAATGAATGTTAGAATGTCTCCATGTTTAGGACAACAATTATCACACAAAATATTTGTTGTTTTGTGAGTGGCTTTTTATAGGACTTATGCCATGTTACTGTGGCAAGAGAACTTTGAAAAGACCTTGTTTTTATAGTTTTTTTCTAGTGAGGCCAGCAGCTTTTGCTCAGCCTAAAATACTTCCTCTCTTGTACCAGCAGGTGGAAGCAGGAATCCAGAAATGGCAGTGCTGTACTTGCAGGGCCCTGGATGTTCTGTAGATGCTGTCCCCCTACTAGCACTGTCTGAATGAGAGTCTCTCACTCCATTCCAGATCTCCAGCATCCTGAATCCTTTATCTCTGCCTTTTGATGACTTCATCACTCTCCTGACTTCTTGGGTTGAACTTCTGAGTCATTTGAGGACAGACAAATGTAGACTCACCTTCTGTGCTCACTGATTAATTACAACACGCATGCTGTGTGCAGGGCACTTTCTACTATATTTGTCAAGAAACACAAAAACTATTAAGTCATGGACCATGCTCCTGAGGAGCTTGTGTCATAGTAGCATTGGAAGGGAAAGATCTCTTCTCCCTGACCTGGGTAGCAGCACATCAGCCAGCCTTGTTGGTACATCTCCAACCAAGCAAAGGCTGGCCTGGATAGTAACAATGCTCAGTATTCACACAGACTTGAATTCATTAAACAGTGTTTACTTAGTGCCAGGCACTATGTAGGGGCTTAATTTATACTCTGGGACCTTCCATTGCATATTTTTAAAAAATCAAATCTTTAAGAAAAGGATCCTTTGTTTTTAAATTTTTCACTATCAAATGTATAGAGCAGGTAGCCAATTGATATATAGAGTCTAACACATTAAGGAATTTTCAGTTTGAAAGAGCCAATGTGAATAATATTTCCTAAAATACACTTAGAAACCTCCATGAATTATGCTCAAAAAGAAGCTGTGATGCCCTAGAACAGTTCTCTTAGCTGTTTATCCACAGTGATAATAGAATCATTCTTTTATATATGTGATATAAAACGAGAACCAAATTCTGGAATTCTGTTCGTAGGATGACAGAAAAGAATGCCCTCAATGTCTTGCAAGGTTCAGCAGCCACCAACTTTTAGGACTTTCAGGACCCAGTCTGTCCATTATTGTCACCCATTGTATATCAGAAATGCCCAGCCCACTGAAAAGATTTCAGATCCCGTCGTTAACTGCATTTTGAAAAATACCCAAAATATACAGAGCCAAGGTCTAGCCCTGCCCCAATCCCTCACACCCCCATTAAATCTATGTGTCCTCCATGCCTGCTACAGCTGCCTAGAATACCCAACCGGTTTGGAATTCACATCTTCGTTTGATGTCTTTCATAGATTCTCCAAAGCAGAGTTTCTGCTGTCCTCTGCATTCTCATCCCATTATTTATACAGAATTTACTTTGTGATATCTAGTTCATCTCTTTTAAAAAGTCTATAACCTCCTAAAAGGTAGTAACTGGGGCTGGAGAGATGGCTCAGTGGTTAAAAGCACTTGCTGCTCTTGGGATGGGCCTGAGTTCAGTTCCCAGCACCCACAATGGGTGGCTCACAACTACCTGTAACTCCAGCTTCCGAGGATCCAATCCCTTATACTGGTCTCTGCAGGCACCTGTGCATATGTGGCATACATACAGATTCTCTCTCTCTCTCTCTCTCTCTCTCTCTCACACACACACACACACACACATATACAATTTTTTAAAAATACAAAATTTTAAAAAGATTTTTTTTTCATCTTTGTGATCTCAGCTATATTTGTTGCAGGAATGATAGTTTTCTAGTTTATTTCTCCAGAAAGCCCTTTATAATGAGCCTCTTTTTTGTAATATAATCTATCTGTATTATAGGCATAATTTCCAAAGATGGTGAGAAGTCACTCTCATTTTCTCCTTCTCTCTCTCTTACTCGCTTCCCTACCTCTGTGTGTGTTTGTGTATATGTATGTACATATGCATGTGTACATAGGTATTGAATCCGGGTCTTGCACATGCTAGGAAAGTATTCCACCACTGAGCTACCTCCTCAGCTCACAAGTCAGTATCTCTTATCAGAGAGATCACAAGGAAATAAAGAAACATCATTTGAGGCTGGAGAGATGTCATAGCTCGTAAAGTGTTTGCCTCATAAGCATGAACACTTGAGTTTGATTCCCGGCATCCATGTAAAAGCCAGGCACAGTGGTATGCATCTGTAGTCCCAGCACCAGGGAGCTGGAGATAGTAGGGTCCCTGAGGCTCACTGGCTGGGCAGTCTAGCTAGAATTGGCAAGATCGAGGATCAGTGAGAGACCCTGCCTCAAAGAAAAAAGGTGGAGAACAAGTGAGGAAGACACTTTATATCAACCTCTGATCTTCACATGTATACATGTACATGTGCACCCATATGTACACACACACACACACACACACACACACACACAATTGCCAGCATTTATTACACTGGAAGATTTCTTAGAATGCCTCTGCTGAGTCTTTTCAATAAGAAATACACATAATTTGTTTTCCTGAGTTTTTGAGGAAGCTTTTGCTGCATCTGGGCCATATCCTTTTTCAAGTGGTTTATTGATTACCTAAGAACACTGTTGACAGGCTCTGGAAAAGAATGAGGACTTGATGCAAAGGGCAGCTGTCCAAGTAGGCCCAGTTGGAGTTGTTTCATTCTTTGGAAATGCATGACTAAAAACTGCCCAAGCCTACATGGCGTGTTTCTCTGAGCTGGATGGAGGATGAAGTGGGGCACTCCTCTTCTGTCCTTGCAGCAATCCCTCAGGAGTGGTAGAGATAACGCATAAGGTAAATGGTGTAAGTTTGTACACTTTAATGTACCTACTCTCTCCCCAGTGCTGGAATTACAGGTGCATGCTACTGTGCGTGGCTTTTACATTGATGCTGAGAATCAAACTCAGGTCCTTATGCTTATGCAGCATGGGAGCTACGACATGAGTAGAACCAAGTCAAGAATGTGAGCTCCAAAGTTTGGTGTCTCACTTGCTGTGTGACCTTGAGGAGGCCAACTTCTCTGTGTCCAGTAAAATGGGGTTGATAATACGTGCCTTTGAGCTTGTTGGGAGAAATAAATAAGAAAATACTTGTAAATTCATAGCACAGTGTTTGACTCATAAATAGCTTCTTACCAAATACTGAGATTGATGATATATACCAGTCATCTGTATGTCCATTTTCTAGCTTCAGTGCCTCGGTGGAAAGGAGCAAACTGAGGCGGGAAATTCATGAGAAAGGTGGGCTTTATACTAGCTGCATTTGAGGTGTCTGTGGTTCTGCAGCTCCAGTTCAGGGTTCAGGGAGAGTCTCTTGGTGGTGGTTGTAAGGGATCACTGAAACTTTGAGAGGGAGAGGCACCCGTAAGGAGGAGTGAGTGAAATGAGGAGAGCCTAAGTACAGAACCAGGGAAGACACCAAGTTGGATGGTGAAGCCATCCATTGAAGGAGATCTGCTTGAGAAACACCAGAAGGGGTCAGGGATAGCTTAGCAGTACACACTACCCAACATACACCAGGCCCTCTGTACTGCAAAAGAAAACAGCACAGTAATCGATAGGAGTCAGGAAAGCACTTTGCCAGGGCACCGTTAGTGGAGAGCAGGGGAGAATTAGGGATACACCCCGAAGCTGAGAAGTGGGAAATCTGTAGGATGTAAAAGCTGAAGACCATAAATTGGGTTATACATATTTCTTTAAAACAAATGAAAAGAAGAGGGAAATGGGTACATTTGTCACACTTAATTACCTCCCCTATTAACTTAGAAATCAAGCAAAAATGGCCTTTCTGGACATTAATTCATAGTGCACTAAAGAACTTTATCAAAAGTAAAGTTGGGCATGGTGGCACACACCTTTAATCAGCACTCAGGAGGCAAAGGCAGGCAAGATTCTGTGAGATGAGGCCAGCCTGGTCCACATAGCAAGCTCTAGGTCAGCTAGGGCTACAGGCAGACCTTGTCTCAAACAAAAAGTAACCATTTTGACTAAATATGTTTCTGTTTTCACTGGTAGAATTTGACTTGTGACAAGGCATTTCATTCTAGATATAGAACATTCTGTTCAACTATTTCAGTTCTAAATCACATTAAAAAGTCTTTAAATGAATAAACAAGGTCATTGGAATAGTGGTGGCTGGATGCTCACCTTTGTGAGGACTGTAATTTACCACACAGAAACTCAAGAGCACCACTCCCCCCGCCCCCTCCAGTGCCTCTACACTGGATTCCCTGGGGCAGCAGTCCATTCATTCTTAACAGTCAGCATGCTTGCTCCTCCAGCCTTCAGGTCAAGGCTGCATTGCCTTCACTCCTGCAGTCAGAGCTTTCTGTGATGCTCTTTAGAAGTCAAACACTCAGGTACAGCTACTGGGCATGTAATAGAAGAAGAGTATTGAATAAGTTAAGCTTAAACAGAATTCTTTTTGGTAAACATCACAGTTACAATAAATGTACTGCAGATGGTGGCAGATTCAGGGTAGCAAATGTGACTAAACTCATGGTGTGCTGGAGACACACCAGGAGAATGGGCCCAGGGAGGCTGGTTCTGGGAGACATTTGAGCAAGGAATTCTGGAGTCCTAGATACCCACAGCATAGCTGTGGGAGGCGGGTGGCAGGCACTGAATCAGCTCGCCCTTCAGCTCCCTTGAGCTGAGTACAGGCACAAGAAGGCCAAAGGAGGGCCTCAAAAGCACACCAAACACCCAGGCCCAAGGGTGGAGCAGCAGAGAAGCCTGTTAGAATAAGAAAGTAGAGGAATGAAGACTGAAGGTGTGAGGGAAACGGATAGATGAGAATCACAGAAGTTCAGAATGGAAGGTGAAAGCATAGAAGGTTGTGGTTAAAGAGTAGACTGGTGTTGTCATCTCTGAGGAGTGATTTCATGTGGTGGTGAGAAGAATAAACATGGAAGTTCTTAGAGTGAAGTAGGTCACAAAACTGAAATGAAGGGAGTGGTTAGGTTCATCTGCCTACTCTGAGAACCTCCCTAGCATGACTACAGAGCTAACAATAGGGAAGCCCATGTGGCCCAGACTTAAATACATGTGAGGACAGGGCAGAGACCAGGCAATAACACAACAGAGAGAGCTAGTGAGTGGCATAGCAAGAAAACAGCAGCCTCAGAGGATTAGGATGACAGTGCAGTAGTGGTTGGGAAACCCCTTTAGGGATGTAGAAAAGACATTTACCTTGTCAAGCCGAGAACCTGAGAATGAGCACACTTCACTGGTGGGTGAGGCAACACATTCTTCAGGAATGCAGGTGTGTTAGTCACATCTCCGTTGCTATGACAAAATACCTGAAGTTCAGGGCTTCAAAGGAGGAAGGCTTTATTTTGTTCATGGTTTCAGAGGTTTAAATCCACGGTTACTTGATACTGTTACTTTGGGCCTTTCACAGCTCAAATGCACTATGGCTGGAGTGTGTGGCAGAGGAGGTCTGTCTTCCTATCAAGAGATAGATAGGAAGAAACCAGAATTCCAAACTCCTCTCTAAGATCATATCCCTTGTAATAATTCCTTTGTTACTGGGATGAAATAACCAGACAAAAGCAACTTAAGGATGGAAGGATTTATTTTTGGCTCACAGTTGAAGCATACAGCCCATCATGATGGGGAAGGTATAGAGGCAGGGGCTTCAGGTGGCTGGTCATATTGTATCCATAGTCAAGAAACAGAGCGAAGAATGCTGATGCTCAGCCCACTTCCTCCTTTTTTATGCAGTCCAGCACTCCAGCCCATGGAATACTGCCACCTGTATTTAGGGTGGGTCTTCTCACTACAGTTAACTTAGTCTAAATAATCCCTCACAAATTCTGAGACTCCTCAGTGATTCTAGATGTGGTCAAGTTGACAGTATTAACCATCACACTCCATTGACCTAATTTCCTTTCCCTAGGTCCCACCTCCCAGTGCACCATGGCCTAGGAACTATGTCTAGTTTGTGGGTTTTAGGGGGTCATTTAAGACCCATACTAAAGCCAGGCAATGGCACATGCCTGTAATCATAGCACTTGAAAGCTGAGGTGCAAGAAGATGATTTTGAGCCTGGGCTACATACCAAGTTTCTGGCTAGCCTGAACTTCATAGTGAGACCCTGTCTCAAGAAACAAAAAACAACTAATCCAAACTATAGCAGCAAGTTTCAGTTAAGACAAAGTGCTCTGTGGTAAGGTTGGATAGCAAGAGAAGTTTGAGTATTGGAGAGAGGCTGGGATTGTAGGACAGAGGTTCGCTAGCTAGCATGTGAAACATCTGGACAGGAGTAGGATGTGTGGCATGAAAGAGCATTCAGAGCCAAGAGAGAAGGGGCTGGTTAAATGGCTCAGAGGGAAAAATGCATTTGCCACCAAGCCTGATGACCTAAGTTTAATCCCCAAGAACCACGTGGTAGAAGGAGAGAGCCAACTAGGGCAAGTTGTCCTCTGACTTCCACACATGCTCTATGTCTGTATGTGTGTCTGTCTGTCTTTCTCTCTCATGCACACACAATAAATGTAATTATTTAGAAAGAAGAAAGTAGTGGGTTTATACATTTAGTATGCTGAAGCCTAATACCAAGAACTATGAGGTAAATTTTTCTAACTTTATCTTGGTAAGCAGTTAATAAGTTTAAATCTGATTTAAAAAATATTTTATTTATTATTTTATGTGTATGAGTGTATTGCCTGCATGTATGTGAGTGCACCCGTGTTGTGCAATGCTGCAGAGGTCAGAAGAGGGCTTCAGATTTCCCTGGAACTGGAGTTAAGGACAGTTCGTAGCTGCCATGTGGGTGCTGGGAATCGAACCCAGGTCCTCTGCAAGAACAGTCAGTGCACTTAAGCACTGAGCCATCTCTCCAGCTCCTAACTCTGATTTTTTAAATTAAGGGAATAACTGCACTCATGCACAAACCCACACTCATATACAATAACATATTTTAAAATAAAATAGAATCTTAAAAATAATTTTTTAAAGATCTGGAGAGGTAGCTCAGTGGTTAAGGGTGCATATTGCTCATGCAGAGAACCTGAGTTTGGTTCCCAGCACCCATGTCAGGTGGCTCACAGCTGCCTGTCACTCCAGCTCCAGGGGATCCTATGCCCTTTTCTGGCCTCTACAGGCACTGCACTTGCATGCAAGCACACACACGTGCACATACATCCACACAATTAAAAACAATAAAATAAAATCTTTTAAATTAAGGGCATAAAAATTAAACAATAACATAGGACAAATAAGGCCAGCTTTAAATTCTGATCATGTTGTCAGTACTCTCCCCTGCTGTTCATAGAAAGAACTGAAAGTGTTTAGCACATTGTGTTCTTGAAAACAATGCCCGTTCATCCTCAGTTCTCAGTATTGTGAGGATTAGGTGGGGGTTTTAACACCACTTGCCACATAGGATGGCCCTGAAAATGGTCCTGTCTTTCTCTGCCCCTTTTGCTTTCCTTTCCAGAGAAAGCATGCAGGAGCCTGGTTTGCAGCCGGCTGGGAGCATGTCCCCATGGGCTAGCACATACTGGCAGGTGGCTTTTCAGGGCTGAGGCCTTCTAGACCGGACTGTCCATTGGACCTGTCTGCAGGGTGGAACTTATGTCCTACTGTCCAGTGTGCCAGTCATCACATGTGGCTGTTGAATATTTGAAGTGCTTGGTTAACCAAGGCACTGACCTGTTCCTTTTATGTACTCCTGATTTTTAAATAAGCCCTGTGTTGGACAGCATAGGTCTAGTGAGAAGTGCCGCTTGGTGGCTGAAGGCTTCAAGGAGGAAGTGGGCTGAATGAAAAACAGATGAGCCTCAGGGAAGTGCAGTGGTAGACTCTGGTACTAAAAAAATCAGAAATAAAGGAACCAAGGTCTGTAATTCCAGCAACTCAGGAAGCTGAGGCAGGAAGACTGCACATTTAAGGCCAGCCTGTGCTGCAGTGAGAACCTGTCTTTAAAATGTTAAAGATTTTAAAAAGTTAAAATTTTAAAAATTATATATTTTTTTCTTTTTTGAGACAGGGTCTCTCTGTACTGGACTGGAACTGCCTACGTCGACCAGGCTGGCCTCAATCTCACAGAGATCCACCTGCCTCTGCCTCCCAAGTGCTAGGATTAAAAGCTTGTGCTACCACACCCAGCTAAAGTAAAATTTTAAAAAGGAATCCTATGTACTCTATAAATGGAGTCTGGGCTTGAGCAATGGCCTGCTGAGTTGTAGAGAGAGATGATTTAGTCAAATCATGAGTGGAAAAGACAGCCCTGTAAGTATATAAACCTTGTAATACTGCCCAGCAACATTTGGTGAAAGGTTGTGAAAAATTATGTTACAGGGAATGGGTGTACTGTAGCAGGCAGGAGTATTATAGCCTTTTTTTTTTTTAATGTAGTCCAGGTTCTAGTAAAAAAATATTTTGTTGCTGGGTGTGGTAGCATACGCCTTTGGTCCCAGGACTCAGGAGGCAGAGGCAAGCGGATCTCTGTGAGGTCAAAGCCAGCCTGGTCTAATAGTAAGTTCCAGGCCAGCTGGGGCTATAGGGAGACCCTGTCTCAAAAAGATTTTTTTAAAAAACTATGTTGTAGTGGTGGATATATGCAGTCCCAGCACTCCTGTGGAGACACAGGAGGCAGAGGCAGGAGAATCACCTGAAGTTCTTGGCCCAGCTAGTCTGGAGTACAGAGCTGCAACAGCAGCAGAGAAAGCCCTCAAGGGAGACCCTGACTCAACACAGTGGAAGGCAAGAACCAAGTCTGGAAAGTTGTCCTCTGACCTACACATGTGTACCATGGCACACAGATGTCTACACACTCATACTACATAATAAATAAGTAAATAAATATTTTTAAAATATTAAGATAAAATGTCAAATATGTTCTGATGGCCTATGACACCATGATTTCTTTTTGCCCCCCCCCCCAAATTCAGGGGAAAACTCTGTGTTAAAGAAGGAGTAGTTCTTCTTTACTTGCAATGGAAACTATGCAAGGTTGTGTCTTCTTGGCCAGGTAGAGGTACTGCCATGCCCAATTTAACTGAGTTAAAGTCAGATATATATTGACCAACCAGCAATCTTTTGATAAACATTGGGAAATAAGTAAAAACAAATAAAGATCACCTTAGAAAAATGCTTGATGTAATTTTATTTGTTTTCTTTGGTTTGTGACAGGGTCTTCCTGTAGCCCCAGCTGGCCTGGAACTCTCTCTTGCCAGGCTGGCCTCCATCTCATAGAGATTCACCTGCCTCTGCCTCTCAAGTGCTGAGATTAAAGGCATGTGTCACCACGCCCGGCAATGTCATTATATTTTAAAGCTAGCAATAATGAAAATTTGTAGATAGTTATTGATTTGTTCTAAGAATAGGGACAGAGCTAAAGTCCTGCATTTTAGATAGCATTCCCTCATTTTCCATTCATTATAACTCAGTGACCCCCAAGGCCCGCCTTTACATCTGTACCAGAACTTTCTTGGAAGCAGTTAGTCATGGTCCTGGCTGCTCTTTCTTAGAGGCCTCTGTTCTCTGTATCCATGGGGGTTACAGGGATAGTTATTTTAGAAGTTTTCATCAAACTGCACACAGTGAACCTCACATGTAGGCCCAGCATCAAGCACATCCTACTTTCTAGTCCTAGTCACCATTTATTGTATTCTGATCTCTACAAAACTATAACTTATTTCTTTTTTTTCAGTTTTTATTACTTTATTAGTTAGGATTCTGTGTGGAATCAAAGCTATAAAACTATATTTAGACTGATTTAAAAACAGAGGGGATTTATTGACTCACAAAACTGGAAAGTCTAGCTTTGGGTCAGACTTATTCTGCCAGTCACGGTTTTTTTTTTCTTCGTAAATCACATCCCACTTTTTCTCATAGGATGGCTGTCACCTACAGTCAGGGACACGAGCTTACTCAACTTCAGGGTGTGAGAATGAGTTCTCTTTCTCCCACAGTGGTCCAAGTATGAGTTCTGGGGTTAAAAGCCATTACTTTAAACAATGTGGATTATTGGCAGGGAGTTGCTGGGAGGAAATATTTTTTTTTCTTCGTAAATCACATCCCACTTTTTCTCATAGGATGGCTGTCACCTACAGTCAGGGACACGAGCTTACTCAACTTCAGGGTGTGAGAATGAGTTCTCTTTCTCCCACAGTGGTCCAAGTATGAGTTCTGGGGTTAAAAGCCATTACTTTAAACAATGTGGATTATTGGCAGGGAGTTGCTGGGAGGAAATATTTGGCAAATATTTCAAAGACTGGGGTCCATTTTCAGGACATGTACAAACCATGTGACACTTCAGGAAAAGACCAAAAATGTGTCTAATTGGGAGGAAGATGAATGGCAAGAAGCTCATGCACATCTGACCAACTGCTATTCTCTAGACCACCATTTGTGTTTCTGGATCCCTTTCCCATGAAAACTAAAACCTTACTTTCTCATATTCTGCCGCAAATCTTCCTTTCTTTTCTGACCTTTACTAAAATCCCTTTGACTGTGAAGAAAGTATTTTCCCTGTATCCCTCTTCCTTCCACACCTTTCCACAAAATAAGGAGTAAGCATAAACATCCTTGCTCCCCACTGCCAGCATCTCCACCATTGTCTAAATTCTTGCACAGCTCGTTTGTAACCTTCAGTTGATCTCCAGAGCCACACAAACAAACTTTTGAGGCTCTCAATATGGCCATACCATTCTGCAGCCAACATGTAGTGTCTTCTCCCAACTGGTGGTTGGTCTCCGTCTTCAAAGACTTAGTTTCTGGTTTGGTAATCCTTCTACCCCCCCCGGCCCAGCTATCAACCTGCTGACTCAATCGATGTTATCCAAAGCAGATTCAGTTTCTTTTATTCTTCAGCTTGTTTATATAAACCAAATACTTCCCTCTCTGGGGTTGCCATATTGCTCAGTTCTAAGGTATTTGTTTTTATTTATTTATTTATTTATTTACTTATTTATTTATTTATTTATTTATTTATTTATTTATTTATTTTGGTCTGTTTCAGACAGGGTCTCCCTGTAGCTGCAACTAGCCTTGATTCACTATGGAGACCAGGTTGGCCTTGAACTTAGAGAGATCTGCCTGCCTCCACCTCCCAAGTGCTGAGATTAAAGGTGGTCGCCACCGTGATATCTTTGTCGGTTGGCTGTATGTGAGCATGTACACATGAATGCTGTGTACCCAGAGACCTGAGGCATCAGGTCCTTTTGAGCTAGAGCTATAGGTGGTTATGAGCTATCTGATATGGGTGCTGGAAACTCAACTCAGGCCCTCTGGAAGAGCAGCACACAGTCTTAACTGTTGAGCCATCTTTCTAGCCTAAGCCTTTGAATTCTTAAATTGAATGCCTCTCATTTTTCAAGATTTTTATCTTTTTTATTTTTATTTTCATTTTATATGTATGCGTGTCTTGCCTGCGTGTATGTTAGTGCACCTGTATTCATACAGTGCCCTCAGAGCTCAGAAGAGGGTGTCAGATTCCCTGGAACTGGAGTTAGAGATGGTTGTTAGTCTCCATGTGGATGCTGGGATTCAAACACAGGTCTTATGTAAGAACAGCTAGTCCTGTTAACCACTGAGCTGTCTCTCAATTGTGTGTGTGTGTGTGTGTGTGTGTGCATGTGTGTGTGTGTGTGTGTGTGTGTGTGTGGTGTGTGTGTGGCTATATGCACAAGTGCAGGTGCCTATGGAGTCTAGAAGAGTGTATCAGATTCCCTGGATCAGAAGTTACAAGTGGTTGTGAGCTACCCAGCATGGGTTCTGAGAACCAAACTTGGGCCTTCTGCAAGAGCAGTATGTGTTCTTAACTGCAAAGCCATCCTTCTAGTCTCCTAAACTGTATCTTTGATTTCCAATGTAAATGTCTTGAAAATGGAATAAGAAATTAATGACATACATAAGTAATATGAATTCAGAGGCTTTCTAAATTTTCATGTTTTTTTAACTCAATCTTTTATAATGGCCAGTTTTTGTTGTTGATGATGTTTCAGTAATTGTCTTTTTTTACTTTATTTATTACTTTTATTTTATGTGTATCCAGGGATTGCCTGCATGTAGGTAAGTGCACCTGTGTCATGCAATGCCCACAGAGGACAGAAGAGGCTGTTGGATCCCGTGGAACTGGAGTCTTGGACAGTTGTTAGCTGCCATGTGGGTGCTGGGATTCGAACCCTGGTCTTCTGCAAGAAAAGCCAGTGTTCTTAACTGCTGAGTAATTGTCTTTTTTTTTAAATTTTATGTGTATACGTATATTGCATGCATGTAGGTAAGTGCACCCGTGTCGTACAATGCCCACGGAGCTCAGAAGAGACTGTTGGATCCCCTGGGACTGGAGTTATCAGCTGGGGCTTTCATGTGACTTTTTTTTTTTTTAAGTGTATGCATATATTGCATGCATGTAGGTAAGTGCACCCGTGTCGTACAATGCCCACGGAGCTCAGAAGAGACTGTTGGATCCCCTGGGACTGGAGTTATGGACCGTTGTTAGCTGCCATGTGGGTTTTGGGATTTGAACCCAGGTCTTCTCCAAGAGTAACCAGTGTTCTTAACCACTGAGCCATCTCTCCAGCCCTGAGTAAATGTCTTTTTAATGGTGTTTTAAACTTTTAATCAGTCTCAGAAAAAACAGACCCTTATTTTTAATACATTTAACTTGGTAAATATTCAAATTAGACCTAAATTCATATGGTAGGCATGGGCAGGTTTGGAACAAACAGACTTAATCATTGGCTAGTATATTCTTCTACTGATAGAAAAAGAAATGTGAAAGTATACTAGGAAATAGAATGCCAACTTTGAGTGAGCCTCAGCCAGGAGGGCTCACGTAAGAAGTATTTTGGTGGGAAGGTGAGGTCAGTGTGCAGGTCTCTCCTGTCTTGGTCATGTGGCTCTTCTGTGCTTCAATCCCTTGCAGCCACATCATTTTTACACCTATAGAGAATTGCCTAGGAGCTCTGTCCTGTTCTTCATCAGCTTTTATTCCTCAGTCATTCCATCTTACACCTCTAGCACTCCCCTCACACACCTCTGGTCAGAGCCATCAATGGCTTTCCTTTTGCCATGGGTCGAGACTCTGTCCATCTGCATATTATTTCTGTTGCAGAAACGCTTCCTGACTCATGGCTCACCTTCATAGCTACCTAGATCCCATCTGACCTGGTTTTCATTCTACCTCTTCTCACTCTGTAAGCTTCTGTTCAGCTCAGTATCCCTGTAAGTGCCATTTAATTGCCATTTGATATCAGTGGATTCCACTTTAATGGGCCATAGCCATAGCTGCTTCAAACACAGCATATCCAAAATTTATGTTCGCTTTCTTCCCCTGTGATGGTATAAATAAGAATGTCCCCTATAGGCTTCAAGTATTTGGACATTTTGTTCCCAGTTGGTGATGCTGGTTTGGGAGGTCTTAAAAGGTGTGGCTATGCTGGAGGAAACATGTCATTGGGGGCAGGCTTGGAGAGTTCTTAAGCCTTGCTGGATATCCAGTCGCTCTGTTTCCTGTGCCTGCTTGAAAATGTGAGAGCTTAACTTCTGCTCCTCCTCCAACCACCTCTGCCGCTATGCCTCCCCATAATGATGGGTTGACTCTTGCCCCTTTGGAACCATAGGCTAAATAAACTCTTCCTTCTATAAGTTACTTTGGTCAGTGTTTCTATCACAGCAACAGAAAAGTGACTAG
>NW_008337125.1:5111-12731 GCF_000622305.1 Nannospalax galili | reverse complement strand
GTGTATCAGATTCCCTGGATCAGAAGTTACAAGTGGTTGTGAGCTACCCAGCATGGGTTCTGAGAACCAAACTTGGGCCTTCTGCAAGAGCAGTATGTGTTCTTAACTGCAAAGCCATCCTTCTAGTCTCCTAAACTATATCTTTGATTTCCAATGTAAATGTCTTGAAAATGGAATGAGAAATTATTGACATACATAAGTAATATGAATTCAGAGGCTTTCTAAATTTTCATGTTTTTTTAACTCAATCTTTTATAATGGCCAGTTTTTGTTGTTGATGATGTTTCAGTAATTGTCTTTTTTTATTTTATTTATTATTTTTATTTTATGTGTATCCAGGGATTGCCTGCATGTAGGTAAGTGCACCTGTGTCATGGAATGCCCAGAGAGGACAGAAGAGGCTGTCGGATCCCCTGGAACTGGAATCTTGGACAGTTGTTAGCTGCCATGTGGGTGTCGGAATTCGAACACTGGTCTTCTGCAAGAACAGCCAGTGTTCTTAACTGCTGAGTGTCTTTTTTTTAAATTTTAAGTGTATACGTATATTGCATGCATGTAGGTAAGTGCACCCATGTCGTACAATGCCCACAGAGGTCAGAAGAGACTGTTGGATCCCCTGGGACTGGAGTTATAGACCGTTGTTAGCTGCCATATGGGTTTTGGGATTTGAACCCAGGTCTTCTCCAAGAGTAACCAGTGTTCTTAACCACTGAGCCATGTCTCCAGCCCTGAGTAATTGTCTTTTTAATGGTGTTTTAAACTTTTAATCAGTCTCAGAAAAAACAGACCCTTATTTTTAATACATTTAACTTGGTAAATATTCAAATTAGACCTAAATTCATATGGTAGGCATGGGCAGGTTTGGAACAAACAGACTTAATCATTGGCTAGTATATTCTTCTACTGATAGAAAAAGAAATGTGAAAGTATACTAGGAAATAGAATGCCAACTTTGAGTGAGCCTCAGCCAGGAGGGCTCACGTAAGAAGTATTTTGGTGGGAAGGTGAGGTCAGTGTGCAGGTCTCTCCTGTCTTGGTCATGTGGCTCTTCTGTGCTTCAATCCCTTGCAGCCACATCATTTTCACACCTATAGAGAATTGCCTAGGAGCTCTGTCCTGTTCTTCATCAGCTTTTATTCCTCAGTCATTCCATCTTACACCTCTAGCACTCCCCTCACACACCTCTGGTCAGAGCCATCAATGGCTTTCCTTTTGCCATGGGTCAAGACTCTGTCCATCTGCATATTATTTCTGTAGCAGAAACGCTCACCTTCATAGCTACCTAGATCCCATCTGACCTGGTTTTCCTTCTACCTCTTCTCACTCTGTAAGCTTCTGTTCAGCTCAGTATCCCTGTAAGTGCCATTTAATTGCCATTTGATATCAGTGGAGTCCACTTTAATGGGCCATAGCCATAGCTGCTTCAAACACAGCATATCCAAAATTTATGTTCGCTTTCTTCCCCTGTGATGGTATAAATAAGAATGTCCCCTATAGGCTTCAAGTATTTGGACATTTTGTCCCCAGTTGGTGATGCTGGTTTGGGAGGTCTTAAAAGGTGTGGCTATGCTGGAGGAAACATGTCATTGGGGGCAGGCTTGGAGAGTTCTTAAGCCTTGCTGGATATCCAGTCGCTCTGTTTCCTGTGCCTGCTTGAAAATGTGAGAGCTTAACTTCTGCTTCTCCTCCAACCACCTCTGCCTCTATGCCTCCCCATAATGATGGACTGACTCTTGCCCCTTTGGAAACATAGGCTAAATAAACTTTTCCTTCTATAAGTTACTTTGGTCAGTGTTTCTATCACAGCAACAGAAAAGTGACTAGTATATCACCCAAATTTTCCCTTTTTCTTTATTCTCTCTACCACTAGGTAATACCACTGTCCATGTATCTCCAAGAGGAAACTTAGACATTGTCATTAAGTCTTAACCCTCTACCCCTACACTTGTTCCATGCCAAGTTGTATTGACTCTACCTCTGCAATATTTTGTTATTTCAATTCTTCCATTTCTTAATTCAGTATATCTTAGTAATTTGGAGAAATTGTATGATTTCTCTAAAATTTAAAGCTTATCATAAGCTCTAACCTGATTAAAAATATTTCAGTGGCTCTCTCCCATGACCTTCAGAATATGTTTCAGGGCAGGGCTGGGGTTGTAGGTCAGAGGTGCTACTTACATAGCACACCTGAGGACCAGGTTTCAATCTCCAGCACTGGAAGAAAGAAACAACCAAAGCAGAGCAACACAAACAGCAGAGTAAGGTAGAATGTTCATAATGATTCCCAAGGCTCTCCATTGGCTAGGTCCTCTTTACCTTGCGCTTATTCAATGCTCCTTCTACAACACTGATTTTTCAAACCCTCTCCCAGGCTAGAATTGGTGCCATTTCTACAGACTTCCAGAGTTCTCTCTGCTTATCTGTCTTAATGCTCCTTTCAAAGCATCATAACCTCATTTGTCCCTGTGAATTCCTGCTCTTTAGAGCAGCAGGGTTCCAGATTGCCATTTTTCCCTCAGTGCCTCTCATAGTGGTTGCACATTTGTAGTACACATTCTTTTGGGCAAATGACCTCAAACATGTGACTTAGCTTGTGAGCCTCAGTTATCCCATTGATTAAAAGGGAATAATGCCCTGCTTCCCTCAAGGTTACTTTTGAATCTTGTGAGATAAAAGGACTGAGGTTTAGCATAGTGGTTAAGAGTGGGGTTCTCAATTTATTTGCCTAGTTCTTAATCCTAGCTCTCATCATATGACTAGCTCTTGTGGCTTTGGGCAAATTGCTTCATCTGTTTTAGATTTCTCTTCCATAAAATGAAAACGATCCAGGTATGGTGGCATAAGCCTTTAATACTTGGGAGACAGGGCAGCTGCATTTCTGTGAGTTGGAGGCCAGCCTGGTCTATGTAGTAAATTCTAGGCCAGCTAGGGCTACATGGTGAGACCCTGTATCAAAACAAAAAAACAATAGCATGAGAATGACCACAGTATGTAACTGTTGCAAAGTTGTTGAGGGACTGAAAGATAGTACATGGAAAACATTCTGGTCAGTGTCTGAGCATCCACTGTGCAAGTACTAGCAAGTAAATATGGCATTTTTTAATTTCTAAGCTCTAGATGGAACAGTGTTTGAAGTTGGGGAGGAAAGGGAGAGAGACACATACATAAACATAAACATATGAACAGTGTCAATATTCTTCTTCAGATGTTTTAAGGAAGTAAAATACTGGTCTCTTTATTGACAGGTTTTTTTTTTCTTTCATTATAATATAATAACTATCCTGGAGATTATTTTCAGAAATAAATTCAAATCACTATTTTTGACTTACATAAAGTTATGAGAGGTGATTGATGACCAACATAAAATGAGAATTTTTTAAATGTTTCTTTGCAAAACCCGAAAAATATTTAAATTTATATACACAGTAGATGGAAGCTAGCACAAGAAAGATTACTGGTTTCACTTTTAGAGGATAATTATGTCTCTGACAGGTAACGTTTTTCAGTATGGTTGCATATATGCAAGTCCACATTTAGATAATTATGTAAGAAAAATAAGAAGGAGCTGGAGAGATGGCTCAGTGGTTAAGAGCACTGGCTACTCTTGAAGAGTATCTAGATTCAGTCCCAGTACCTACATGGCAGCTAACAACCGTCCGTAACTCCAGTTCCAGGAGATCTAATACCCTCTCTGACCTGTGTATTACACAACATGGGTCCACTTACATAAAACAGGTAAAAGATACATACACATACAATATAAATAAATAAATTTTAAACACAATGCTTTAAAATGAAGAAAAGAAAAATAAGAGATACAAGGCATTTAGTCTTCAGTCATGTGTTTATCTAAGAGAATTTTTTCTGGTTGGGAGGGAAAAGAGTTCCTGTTTTGCTTCTTTTTTGAAAAGTTCTTCTTAATTGAAATCTAATTTTATGACATGTTTGTGTCTTCTGAGCAGTAAAAGTCCCTTGTTCCTATTCTTTCTCCGTTCGTTTTAGAGTTGGTGGTTCCAGGGCTTTGCTCAGAATGACGTTGAGAAGAGAAGTAGCGTCCCGCCTTCAGGCCGTGTCTTCCTATACTGCCGCCGGCAGGAATGTCCTCAGATGGGACCTTTCACCAGAGCAAATCAGAACAAGAACAGACGAACTCATTGCACAGACCAAACAGGTGTACGATGCCGTTGGAACAATTGACCTGAAAGAAGTAACCTACGAGAACTGTTTGCAGGTGCTGGCTGACGAAGAAGTGAAATATATAGGTGGGTGGAGGCCTGAGCTCCATAGAATCTTAAACCATTTGATCATTAAACCATTTTTTTCTGAGCAGTCAATTTTCCAGTTTTACAAGACATTGGTTTTTACATAATGGCTGATTAGTTGCTTATAATTAAATTGCCTAAGATTTATGGATTTTATTAGGTGTTATAAAGTATGTACTATCGCTGGGCGTGGTGGTGCACACCTTTAATCCCAGCATTTGAGAGGCAGAGGTAGGTGGATCTTTGTGAGTTCGAGGCCAGACTGGTCTACATAGTGAGTTCCAGGACAGCTGGGGCTACAAGGAGACCCTGTCTCAAAAAGACAAATAAATAAATAAAATAAAAGATGTAGAGCTATAACAGGTCATTTAAAGATTTATTTTATTTTTGGGTGTGTATGTATGCATGTATGTATGTATATATACATGTACCCATGCCCTCATAGGCCAGAAGAGGGCGTCAAACCTCTTGGAGCTGGAGTTACAGGTAGTTGTGAGATGTCTGATGTGATACTGGAACTCAAGTCCTCTGCAAGTTCTGCAAGTCCTGCAAGTTGTCTGCTGAGCCGTCTTTCCAGCCTCTGTAACAGGTCATTTAATAAACTGGTCTTGGCCAATAAAGTTTGTAAAAAGATAAATAAGATATGTACTACACACACATACACAACTGGATTTCAATATAAGTATAAAATATAAAATTTAACAAAGGAGGACCTGGAAGGATTATCCTTGTGCACGACCCTGCCTGGCCGCCAGGGCCACCCCATGGGGCGCATAATGAAGCTGCCTCTGATCACAGGGAAAAGCTCCCCAATTATGTCAAATTGCTGAAACAGAACCAAAAAAAAAAAAAAAAAAAAAAAAAAACACCTGGAAGAAAATTTTGGTAATGCTGTATCTGTCCTGATTCTCTAGAGAAGAAGAACCACAGCGGTATGTGCACATGCACGGGCATGTGTATGCATGTAGAGAGGTCTATAGGAAGCTGATCATGGACAATAGCACATCTAAACTCTGCAGTGTTGGGCCAGCAAGCCCAAGACTCAGGAGAATCTGCTATGCAGACAAAGTAGGAAAGCAGTCTGCTGGAGAATTCTGCCTTGCTGCGGGAGGCTGGATTTCAGTGCTCTTCAGGCTCTCAGTTAACTGGATGAGGCTACCTGCCTACAGAGGCCAATCTGCTTTACCCCAGGTTTACCACCTGAGATGTTAGTTTCATCAAAACATACCCTCCAGGTTAATGCATAAAATTAGTCATCACAATGATTAGTGTCTTAGATGGTGGCTTGTCCCCACTTGAATTTTCTTTGAGGGTGTCTCTGTTTTCTATATCTCTATGTTATTCTTAGGAATTTTATGCATTTGGTCCTTGGAGTTATAAAACTGAAGACCCACTTTGGTAGCCTTTAAGAAATAGATGTATTTTATAGGATAATTACAATTAAACAACCAGGTTTCATTAAAAAAATATAAAGAACAGCTCTAGAACTGGATATCATAAGCAGGTATATGTGTTCTGAAGTTTAGAAGACTGTCCAGATCCAGAGCAGCCCTAGTGACTGGCCATCTCTCTCCCCAGTGTTCCCTATTCTACATTCCACTGTAGTAAGGACTTGGGTATTTTCTTTCCTCTCTGCTTCCATGTCTACCCCCTACTAAGCAACCGCATTGCTCTCATTATTGCTACTGCATCTCTATCTACAACCTAACTCTAAATTCCGGAATGAAAGGACCTGGCTGATCTTGTCAGTCCAAGTCACAGGAAGAGTCCAAGTCACAGAAGAGCTTTTCCAGCAGTCCAGGTTTGTTCTTGGCTCATGTTCTCAATTCTTCAGTCACTTATCCTAAGCCAGGATAGTGTGCAACCCTAACAAATTTTTTTTTAAATATGTTGTTTATTATTTATGTGCGTGAGTGTTCTGCCTGCATGTTTGTAAGTACATTTGTGCCATGCAGTGCCCACAGAGGTCAGAAGAGGGCATCAGATTCCCATGGTACTGGAGTTATGGATGGTTATTACCCACCATGTGATTGCTGAGATTCGAGCTGAGGTCCTGTACAAGAGCAGCCAGTGCTCTCACCCTCGGAGCCTTCTCTCCAGCAGCCCAGCCTAACAACTTAGTACATTTAACTAAAGAAACAAAAACACCAAGGGTGGGAGGAGGAGGAGGCATAAAATCATTTTAAAATGATTGTCTTAAGTTTTAGATTTCCCCAATAATAAATATGTTAAACATACATTAAGGTTTGTGGTATTTGTTCTTGCTCGTCCATAGATTTACCTTTATGGGTTAATCAACAAACCTTTGAAGGGAGCAGACGTCTCAAATGTCTCAAGAACTAATTTCTTCCTGTCTCTGCCTGTTCTGGGAGTCTGTTCTGCCTCCTGCAAGTAGCTGTTTAAATCTCATTTGTCTAGTGTTAGGTCCTGGGCATAGCATTGTTTATAGCTTGGCAGGGAAAATGTCAGTCTGGTTCCAGGTTTTTGTGGCAAAGGAAGGAAGGAAATGATCCTCAGCATTATTGTTCAAGAATATGTTTCCAGTTTTAGGCTACTGCATGTGTGTTACCCATGCAATTTTGATTTCTTTTTTATTTCTATTTAATTCCTATTTAATTCGTTTGAGCAGAAATTGTGTTTTATTACCTGTAGCACTTAAATGCTGTATATATAAAAATGTAAATGAATTTTCATTAACTATCAGACATAAAATCATATATTAAGTCAAGATTTTGGGTTTTGTTTTGTTTTTAAGAAATATACATTATGGACCTCAGGATAGAGCATTTGCCTGATAATATACAAAGCCTTGAGTTTAATCCCCAGCACACACATGCACACAGACACAGACACACACACACACACACACACACACACACACAGAGGGAGGGGTATGCGTTTGTCTTGATGCTTGGATGTTTCTGACAGGCATTTTGAATAACTTGATTTGTACCAGTGATCTCAGAGGCCTGGTGTGTATGTGCTAGGCAACTTTTGTAGCTGTGCTATTTCTTTTTAAAAAAAAAATAATTTATTGAAAATTTTATACAGACATATAAGCATATAAGGTTTTTTGTTATTTTTTTGATGATATTAAATTATTTTAATGTTTTTGATGTGATCATATATTCTAATTATTATTTTTATTTATTTATTTAATAACCACATAGTTAGAAGAAGCATTTCATTACAACAGCATTGACATATCCAATAACAATTTCCTGAGCTAAGATGCATTTCTTTCAAAATTGGCTATAAATTTTTAGGTTTGCAGTGGAATTATTACAGTTATACAATACTGCACTCAGTATTATCCCTATAAGATATAAAATTAAATGAGGTTTTAGCCTTTAAAAAA
>NW_008337125.1:0-1298 GCF_000622305.1 Nannospalax galili | reverse complement strand
AATTGCATGTACTCAGGTTTGGATCTTCAGTGATGTTCCATTGATCCATGTGTCTATTTTTGTGCCAGTACCATGCTGCTTTTATGACTATAGCTCTGTAGTATACTTTAAGATCTAGTATAGTAATCCCCCCAGTGCTGCTCTTTGTGCTCAGGATTGCTTTGACTATCCAGGGTCTTTTGTGCTTCCATACGAATTTATGGATGGTTTTTTTTCTAATTCTGTGAAGTATGTCATGGGGAGTTTGATTGGGATTGCACTGAATCTGTATATTGCTTTTGGTAGGATGGTCATTTTCACAATATTAATTCTTTAATCCATGAGCATGGGAGGTCCTTCCATCTCCTGGTGTCTTCATCAATCTCTTTCTTTAATGATTTAAAATTTTCATTGTGGAGATCTTTGGTGTCTTTGGTCACATTTACTCCAGGATATTTTATTTTATTTTATTTTTATTAGTTGCAGCTTTTGTGAATGGGAGCATTTCCCTGTACTCTTTCTCCAATTGCTTGTTCCTTGTATATAGAAAGGCTACCAATTTTTGTAGATTGATTTTATAACCTGTCACTATACTGAAAATGTTGATCAGTTCTAGGAGCTTTCTGGTGGAACTTTTGGGGTTTCTTAGGTATAGTATCATAACATCCGCAAAAAGGGATCGTTTAGTCTCTTCTTTTCCAATTAGTATTCCTTTAATTTCCTTCTCCTGTCTTATCACTCTAACAAGAGTTTCAAGCACTATGTTGAAAAGGAATGGAGATAGTGAACAGCCTTGTCTGGTTCCTGATTTTAATTGGAAATGGGAGTGCTTCCAGTTTTTCTCCATTTAGAATGATGTTGGCTGTGGGTTTGTTATATATGGCTTTAATTATGTTGAGGTATGTTCCCTCCAGTCCAATTCCCTCTTGGACTTTGAATATAAATGCATGCTGAATTTTGTCATAAGCCTTTTCTGCGTCTATTGAGGTGACAATGTGGTTTTAGTCTTTGAGTTCATTTATATGATTAGTACCATGTATTGACTTGTGTGTATTGAACCATCCCTGCATCTGTGGCATAAAGCCTACTTGATCATGGTGATTGATCTTTTTGATGTGTGTTTGTATGCAGTTTGCAAGTATTTCATTGAGAATTTTTACATCTATGTTCATTAAGGATATGAGTCTATAGTTTTCTTTTTTGGTTTGGGTATTAGAGTGATGCTAGCTTCATAGAAGGAATTTGGGAGTTTCTCCCTGTTTCTATCCTTTTGAATAATTTAAGTAGTATTGGTTGAAGGTCTTCCTTAAATGTCTGGT
>NW_008337124.1:1801-3075 GCF_000622305.1 Nannospalax galili | reverse complement strand
AGTCATCTCACTAGCCCTGAGGAAGCTATGTTTGAAGATGAGGTGAAGGTGAAGGACCACATCTCCACTCCCTTCCCCTCTGTACAGTACCAGATCTCAATGATTCACAGATGTAACTACATACCCAGATGTGACATCGGAGAGAAGTAAAAAGAAATCTGAGACTGAGAGTTGTGCTGACAAGATTCAGTATTTACCGTGAAGATCTGTTAAAATGCTTTTCTTAGTCTAAGTAGTCTAGATTGAATCTCTAGTAGTAAAGAGATTGCAGCTTATGGAAGAAAGCAGCTAATTTACTAAAAAATGTGCTTTTATAAAAAAACATCTATTGGGACTGGAGAGATGGCTCAGCGGTTAAGAGCACTATCTGCTTTTACAGAGGATCTGGATTCGATTCCCAGCACCCACATGGTGACTAATGACTGTCTGTAACTCCAGTTCCTAGGGATCTGACACCTTCTTCTGACTTCTGCAGGCATTGCACAAGATGGGTGCACTTACATACATGCTGACAATACAGTCATACACATAAAATAAAAATAATAAATAAAATAAATAAAAAAATAAAAACACCTATGCCTGGTAGAAGGCACATATATCTGTGTTGGGTTGAAAGCTTACTCAGAAAATAACAACAACAAATATTTTAAAAAGTATCTTTGTTTCTTTTAATTGTTTGTTGAATAAATATGACTAAAATTTAACTCCTTCAACACACATCAAGATGACACTATTTCTTGCATTTTGCTAATTGTGTACTGAATCATATCACTTGTTTCCTAACTATTAAACCCATTTCTGCACAGAAAAATAAAATAAAATAAGAAACCAAACATTCAGTGTGGTGCAGTAAAATCTAGAGCAGGGTCCTCTGAGGAGTAGAGGGTGGCCTTGTCCTGAGATCATGGCTGGACAGAGACTTGTTGACCCCATTTTCCCTTCTGTTAAACAGACAAATGGATGCTTTCTGAACTTCTCTTCTTGTTGCTCTGGGCAGGGTTAGGGAGAAAAGGAGTTAAGCCTGAGAAGCCTCAATTCCTAAAATACAAGTAAATTTAATGCAGTTAGTGTTTGAGAGTGTGACTGGAGATGTGAGTAGAGTGTTTGGACTGGAAATGGGGGGGAGGTGGAAGTGAATCAGACCCTCCAAGTAGAATGTTAAAAAGATTGACAGGTATAATGGTTTGAACGTGAATCCTAATCACAGGCTCATTTGTTTGAACACTTGGTCCTCATCTGGTGGCACCATTTTGACAGCTGATGGAGCCTTTATA